>NC_142066.1:108385248-108695648 GCF_059756535.1 Pantherophis guttatus
GAAAATAAAACATCTCACTATCTAAATTAATTACATTTTGGCAATGTTCCTGCCGGCCACCTCTCTGGGGCCGGACCTCTTGGCAGGAGAACAAAGAAAATTAGAAAAAAGAAAGTGAAGGAATGCGGACATGCATAGTTAGCTTACTGATAAGAAACTTGGCAAGCTACGGAAAGTCATAAAGTCCAAAAATATGAGCTCATCTGGTAAATACAAAAACGCAGTGACAGGGCGGCCATCCTGGATTTCGCAGGCTCGATGAACCCTCTGGCTAGGTTGTTGTCAATGTACTTCATTTCAGTCAGTCATTTCAGCAGGTGTCATGAGTACATTCTGGGTTTTGGCAATTTGGATCCCGGTTGTAATTCGATGGCGTAGTCTGTGGGCCGATGAGGGGGGAGGAGGTTATATTCTTCCTCACTGAAAGCTTTGGTTAAGTCTGCATACACCTTAGGAATCTGATGTTCGCCTGGAGGCCCGTCTGAACAAACTGCTGCTGTTTCTGGCCGCTGGCCATTATGGGTAGGTTGCTCTTTGGGGGGAGGGGCAGGGGGTAATGGGCCAACCCCTATTCTGATTTTCCAGTATCCATCTTCCCAGTTGATGGTGAGGGCCCATTTGTCCAGCAAGCCAAGCCCAGTATGATAGATTCTGACATTTTTGGGGTTACTATAAATCATATAAATTCATGATATTTCCCCATCTCTAATTTAATCAGTTCAGTAATATGGGTGGCAGGGACACCCCCCCCCCAAATTAACGTTCCATCCACCTGGTGAAATTTAATTGGGTGGTTTAAGGCTGTTGTCCTGATCCCCAATTGTTTTACAACTTTAAGGCCGATTAGACATCTGGTGCAGCCAGTATCTATTATTGCTGGCAGTTCTGCTTGTTTCCCTGACTCTGGCAGCACCAGTTTTACTTTAATTGAGAAGGGGGGGATGGGTGCACTCACCATTGGGTCTTCATTCCCCACTAACCATGCCGGGAGGGGCTTCTTTAGCCGGAGGGTCCTCGCTCTCTTCAGTGGGGAGGGGAATTTCCATAGCTTGTCTGGCAAATTGGCTGGTGTCTGGGGGTTTCCTTGGAGCCCTCTTGCCTCGTGCAGCTGTGGCAGGACGTTGTTGTGAAACTGGGGCAGGGACCAGGCACTCAGAAGCTCGACGTCCTGTTTGTCTACACCAATAGCACTTAATTGCCCCCCACCCGGTTGAGGGGAGGTGATATTAGTAGCCTTTGAAATGGGCCTTCTAGATAATGCTCTCCGAGGTGGCTGCTCTGTTGGGGTTTTGCTGTGGGGTTGGACTTCTGTCTAGAGCAATGGACATGGTATACCAGTCGTGGAGACGCTCAGGCACCCCCCGGATCCCACAGGCTTTTCTGACTTCTGGGTCAATAGCTTCTTTAAAGTAGTGTAGGAGTATGCAGTCAGGCCAATGCCCTAGATTCCCTGCAACTCGTCTAAAGTCCCATACAAAGTCTTTTATAGGTCGATTACCTTGCTTCATGACCTTTAGTGTGGCTTCGCTTTCATTTATACGGTCTGGATCCTCAAATCGGGAATGAAGCAGTGTAATAAACCCATTGGCATCATTCAGTTCTGCAGCGCCCTGATTGTGCAGCTGGGCTATCCATTCAGAAGCCTCTCCCTCATTCATCCCATCTGAGATTGCCGACACCAAGTCCCGTTCTGATTCGTCCCCATACTGATCCACGTGAGCCCAGACCCTGTTGAAGAAATAAGCTAATTTGGCCGGTGTCCCATCAAAGGCTGCTTTGAAGCGGGGTGGCATTGGCCTCGCAGGTGGAGGGCTCCAGCCGTGGCTGGCTGGGATAGAACTTGCTGCAGGGCTGCTCCTGGTTGCTGCACTCCAACCGGCTGCTGGGAGACTTGCTGGGCTGGAGAGAGGGGGGCAACGTCATCGGCTACTGGGGGAGGGGGCCTGGCTATTGAGCTGCTTGCTGTGCTGGAGGGAGGGGGGGCATTCCAGCTGGATTAGCCTAGTTAAGGACTGGCTTCACATTGGATGCAGCCGGTCCCAGTCCCGGGAGTCTCCGGATCCCACAGCAGTCCCCATCCTTCAGTCTGGCTCACAGGGTGACTTCATTTCCCCTCCTGGAGCTGGGTCAGACTGGCAACTCTTCCAGGAATCTGATGCCTTGGGCCGAGCTCCCAGCTGAAGGGCTTCCTCTGCAGCCTTCATGGCTTGCCCTATTTCTTCAGAAGGAGAAAGCAAGGGGTCGGCAATTCCTTGAGCATCCGTATCCCCGGCGGGCCCCTCTCCGAGTTCTTTCTCCTCCATCTTCACTGAGTCTTTGCACCACCCAGGGTTTAGATAGATGCTGGGGCTCAGCACCCCCAACAGCCCCCTTATGGGGTGCTGTTAGGCTTTAAGAGAGATTCAGGTTAATGTAAGCGTTCCAAAAAAAGCCCAACTCCAAGTAAAGACGCGGAAGCAAACATTTTTCCAAAGTTCTCTTTACTGGAATAGGCAAACTGGCACATCTGGGAAAACCTGAATCTGAAAAGCCCGGGTTTTCCTTCAGTAAGTCAAAGCTCCCAAAACCATCCCCTTTCCCCCCCAGTTGATCACACGCTCCAATCAACGTCCATTCCATCTTGATCTAGCCCCCTAACCATTCCTTCTCCAGATGCTGGATCGCCCTGACCTTGACCAACAGGAAGAATGCTATTATGTCTACTAACAACCCCTCTCCTTAATCCCCCCTCCTACTTTCCCACACATGAGAAGGTGGCAGCATTGAAGCTTCTGGCCTAATATGGCTTCCAAAGCTGACAAACAGAGTTGGAAGGGACTTGGATGTCATCTAGTCATCTAGTCCAACGCAGGAGACCTATACTATTTCTGACAAATGGCTGTCCAGTCTCTACTTAAAAGCCTTCAGTGATGAGGCACCCACAACTTCTGAAGGCAATTTGTACTGAAATGTACAATCCAATGCAAAATCTATTTTCTGAAAGCCCTGGATCAAAAAGCTGGATTGGATATTTGTTTGGTTAATAACTTTGTTGTTAGTTGCGAAGTCATGTCCAACCCATTGTGACCCCGTGGACGATGTTCCTCAAGGCCTTCCTGTACTCTACTATCCTCTGGAGTCCATTTAAGCTCACGCCGACTGCTTCAGTGACTCCATTCAGCAACCTCATTCTCTGTCGTCCCCTTCTTCTTTTGCCCTCAATCTTTCCTAGCATTAGGCTCTTCTCCAGTGAGTCCTTCCTTCTCATTAAGTGGCCAAAGTATTTCAGTTTTATCTTCAGGATCTGGCCTTCTAAAGAGCACTCAGGGTTGATCTCCTCTTGTTGTGGCCCGCCAGCAGTCTGCATGGATTGTTGCTTATCCCAACGACGAGGAGGCTGGTGTGGTGCTGCGCCAGCAGTCTGTGCAGCCAGCGCTTGAGTTGGACAGCGAAGAGGCTGAAGAAGATGTGGTGCCAGAGGCAGGGATTCAGTCAGGGCCTTCAGAACCTCCAGAGGCTCCTTTAAGTGAAGAGGATGAAGAGGAGGAGCCTCTTCTCAATGCACGGGCACGCAGAGCTGCCAAAAGGCAGGAGTGGTTCCTCAGGAGGAGGTCTCCTCGAGAGTAAGGCTTGGGGCTAATTGGCCACTCCCTTAGCCTATTTAAGAAAGTATGCAGATGGTAACAAGCTGCAGGAAACAACTTTAGTTCGCTAATCATCGCGTTGGGATGTCTCTGCAACCTTACTTCTGGGCTTTCTGCCAACTCCAGTAAGACTCTGAATATCTTATCTGTGGGTTTTTTACTTCGTCTTTTATTGCGGTTTTAATTGTGCTTTTAGCCTTTACCCCCCGATTTTTTGCAGGGGAGTTTTAATGCAAAATTGCATACCAGTTAATTTTCCAACTCTCTCGCGACAACTCCCATTTTACTCTGGCAACGAGCCCGGTTTTGCAATTCCTCTGATATTTTTGTTTGTTAGGCCTAATTGCCTGGCCCAGTGTCCTGCCTTCATTACTCATACTGCTTGCTAACAACTCGGCAAATGTTCCCTATGAGCTGCCTTGACTGCTCTGACTGCTTTGATGTATATGGGCTGACCTCCGTTGAAGCATTACCCATACAATTTGTTTTTAACCGGGGGACTCTATAAGCCGGGTCTTCTTTAATTTACTATCAGAACGTTAACCAGCATTGGGCCTTATTATTACCCAACATCCTCCACCAAGAGATCAACTGGCTGCCCTGATATGAGTCCACACAAACGTCGTCGTTCCTTGTCCCCGAGGGACCTTTGTCTGGAGACCTCCCTCGAAAACATAATGGGCCCCTTGCCTAAGATCAAAAAGACTGACACCATGAAATTGAACCAAGATCCAAACTTATCAATTACTTCTTTGGATCCAAACTTATCAATTATTTCTTTGGAAGAATTCTTCCAAAACTTAACATCTCTGCCCAGCTCTCCTTTGGAAGAATCGGAATCCCTGGCTGCCTCATTTTGCAACACATCTTCTTTGCTGGATTGCCCGACACCATCAGATGGTAGTTCTGTCTTGCCCTGTCTCACTGCATTGCCGTCCCTATTGACTCAGTTCAGCCCTCAGATATCCGGCTTTTGCAACAGTTCTGTCTCCGTCTGGCCGACTCTATTACCCTTTTGACATCCTCCGTTCGAGTGCTGGAGGGCAAAGTGGAATCCCTCAGTAAGTCGGTCTCAGCATCACATTCTTGTAGAATTACCAGACATGCACTGGGTCCGTCCCGAACGGATAGCCATCTTCCTCCACGACCAACGCCGTTAGTGAATCTCCAATTGCTCACAGCCACCTTATGTCTGCACCTGGCCCATTCTCACTTTAATAAGTACGACTGGACCAACCACAAAACCATTTTAGACACATTAAGGCTTCCATCCAATTCTCACATCCTGAACGATGAGCTGCTCTCCGTGGAATGGCTTCCTAGCACATCCCACCACAAACGTTTGATTCTCAAGTTCAGCTCATCTAAGACACCCTTGCTTTTATGTGATCTTCGCAACCATCTGACCCACTTTGGAGTCTTTCCTCAGAGATGCTTTATAAATACTCACCTATCCTCTCTTGGGAGGAAGCCAATCAACGTGGACACTTGCCTTCGGACGGAGCCGGAGTGCAAGGACCTTCACACGGAACCTGGTAGCCCTCTGAGGGCTTCATCTACCAGTCCCACAAACTCGCTGGTGACCCAGCAACAACGGGAGGACGACCTCCGGACTAGAAATGTTGCGCTCCCAAATCAACCCCCTCTACCTCTGATGCTGAAGGCTTATCAGGACTCGTCCCCTTATCCCTGATCACTTGTTCCCCTTCTGCTCCGAGAATCTCGCCTCCCGAAATGCCACACTCTCAGTCCCCACAACTGGCTGGTTTGACCTTTCAGACTCCTCGGGCTCCCCCTCTTTTGCCGTCTATCATTATCACAAATCACATAACGGCTGCATTTCTTTTGATGACAACAATACCATACATTGTCTCCCCCGACAGTTCCATCTGTACGACATTCAAGCCACTACCGAGACCAGGACAATAACCTCATTCCAAATCTGGCTTCCTACCAGAATTCTCCAAGATCTAACAATGATCCCAAAACTAAGCAAGATAAACAAGGCAAGATAACAGATTTCTTTAGTCTAACTGTCCCCCGGTCCTTCCACCAGCCCCCTGTTGCTTCCAAATGACAGTCAAAGATCTACTCTCCAACTCTTCCTTGGTCCATCATGAGTTGGAACATTGCAGGGTGGGCATCCAAAAAAGCCGACCCGGACTTTTTGAACTACCTCAAAAACTTTCAAATTCTCATATTTCAGGAAACGTGAGAGGTTAACAATATTTCACTATGTGGTTTTGAAATCATATCCCTGCCAGCCCGTCCTTCACTGCTTGGTGGTCATTCGAAGGACGGCCTTGCAACAGGCATCTCCCTGGATTTGCACGCAAACGTGACTCCTGTGGACTCCCTTCCCCCTTATGCCCAGGCAAATTTGATATTCGTCGGGAAGCTCTCGCTCCTGGTGTTTAATGTCTATCTTCCTCTTGGGGGCTCTCACTGGGACTTGGATGAGCTGTGGGCCGGTCTGGAAGACCTTCTCGCTACCATCACACTTAGATTTCCTCATTCTCTGGTTCTTCTGGCTGGGGATCTAAACGCCTGCACTGCGGGGACTTGAGAAATCCTGGTTGCCTCTCGTTGGTGGACAGGCCCAACTAGGGATGACCACCCCCTGGATGCCTTGAAAAGGAGAGTCTCCAAGGATCGGAAAGTTGACAAAGCGGGGACTTGTCTAGCTCTTACCGTCAAACTAGACCTCTTCCCCCTTAATGGCAGATGTGCCCCGGATGTCCCTGGGAAATTTACCCACTTGGCCAAAAATGGCAACAGCACAATAGACTATACCTTGGTTTCGAGAGCCTTTTTGCCATACATTTCCTCCTTCAAAGTAGATGACAGGATTTTCAGTGATCACCTTCCTCTCATTACGGTTGCACGGCTATATAGACCTCAAGACCATTCTGCTCACGCTGTCTCAATAGAGTCTAATCCCAGAGACTCCCTGATGTTGCCGAAATGGTCAAAGTCTCTGGCCCTTTTTCACGCACGCTTTTATCATCAAGAAGCAGCCAATACTTTGTCAGCCTTAATCGGCACCAAGGCTACACCCGGTGTGTTACTGACCGCCTTCACTGAGTGTTTAAGCAGTCTTATAGCCTCCTTTCAGCCCCCCACTCTTACCCCTGGTAGAGTTTTCCGGAGGAAGGGAGCCCCTTGGTTTAACTCACAATGCAAACAAGCCAGGAACCATATGAGATTTATATATTCTGCTCACAAATGAACAGGTTCATCGACGCCCCCCCCCCGCTTATTTCGAGGCCAAGAATGCATACAAGCTAGCCCTTTCAAGAGCCAAGCAAGACTGGCACTGGCTAAGGTGGAATGCACTACTAGAGGCCGCGAAATCCAACAACCCTCGAGATTTCTGGAGTCTGTTAAACAGGAGGCCAACTAGTAGGCTCACTCACTCCATCTCTGCCACCACATGGGAACTCTTTCTACGCCTAGTCTTTTACGACACCGATGTGCCAGTTTCTTTGACCTCAGGCTCTTTCCCTAACCACCTTCCCAGATGGCCTCCTGTGGAACCATCCACGATTGCCAAACTAATCGGACAACTCAAACTTCGAAAAGCTCCCGGCCCGGATCTCATCCCAGCTGAAGCCATTCTAGCCCATAAGGACTGGTGGACCCCAGTTCTCACCAAGGTATTTAATGTGATCAACCAGACGGGCCGCATCCCCAAGCTCTGGAAGGATGCCATAATTATCCCAATACATAAGAAAGGTGCCCATTCCGATCCCGGCAACTTCCGTAACATCAGTCTTCTTTCAATTTTGGGAAAACTCTATGCCCGTTATCTCCTGTCCAAACTGGAGTACTGGGCTAAAGAGGCCGAGCTGCTCGGATATGAGCAGGCAGGGTTCAGTCCAGACCATTCTACAATTGACCATGCCCTGATCCTTCATCATCTTGCCGTAAAATATTCCACCCCCAGGAAGGGTCGTCTCTACGTTGCCTTTATAGACCTAAAGGCTGCCTTCGACAGCATCCCTAGAACTAAGCTGTGGGCCAAACTTTCCGCCTGGGGTATTGACAAAAGATTACTTTGGCTTATCTCCCAACTGCACGACGGAACAGAAGCAAAAGTGCGCCTTACCCCGCAGGGGGATCTCTCTAATGCTATCCCCGTTAATAAGGGGGTTAGGCAGGGATGTATTCTGGCACCCTTTCTCTTCAACTTATATATCAGTGACTGGAGAAAGGCATTTTCGGATCACATGGTCTACATCCATGCCCCTAGATTAGCTGATTATAGATGTCCGCTCCTGCTCTACGCTGACGATGCTGCAATACTTTCATTTTCCCGGGTAGGCCTACTTAGAGCCTTAAAAATCCTTTCTGCCTATTGCTCTGCTAACCAACTGCATATAAACCACTCAAAGTCTAAAATCATGATTTTTGCAAGAAGCAGGAAAATCTATCAATGGAACCTTGATGGCATCCCAGTGGAACAGGTCCACAGATTCCAATATCTAGGTATCCTCTTTCAATCCAATACCAAGTGGCCTGCGCAGGTTAAGTCCCTCTGTAATAAGGCTAAGATCTCCACCCATGCCCTCCTGCACTTTTTTCATACTGAGGGAGCTCATCACATCCCCTCAGCATTAAAAGTCTACAGGGCAAAGGTGATAGCTGCTATCACCTGTGGCGCCTCCCTCTGGGTCCAATCCAACATTTCTTCTCTTGAGTTTGTTCACAGCCAGTTCCTATGCCATCTGATGGGAGTCCCCCCCCCCCCCGCGTAAGTAACGCCGCAATTCGTTTGGAACTGGGCATATCCTCACTTGCAACAATCTTGTGGAAACGTGCAATTGGCTATTGGTTGTTCCTGTGGACCAGACTCCCAGGCTATTACCTAGGCCAATGCCTATGGTGGGATCCTTTTCATAGTCCCTGAGCCCGTAATATCCATACAAAACTTTTGAAGATCGGAATTTCCCCATTGAAGCTTTTATTCTAGGCCCTGATGCTGCCAAATCGTTGATCTTTCAACGGCTGGACGACATTGATAGACAACTAAATCTGGCACATGGATCAGAAACATGCTCACCGTTTTCCCTTGGTATTGTTCCCTCGTATCACCCTCCGCCTTATCTCTCCGCGTTACACTCTATGAAACACAGGCTCGCATTTATGAAGGCACGATTTAATGTGATCCCCTCAAATGTCCTCGACAGTAGGCTTTCGGGGGGGGTAAAATCCATCCATTGTACATTTGATGGCCGATCCCCGGAATCCCTATTCCATATTACATTCGTATGTCCCCACTACCGGGATATAAGATCAAGACTCATTTCTCCTATTTCCCAGAGATTCCCTGGTTCACCTGATATGTTCAGCCTTTATTTCCTACTCCAGGACACAGACCCCAATATGCCCCTAAAGGTGGCAAAAAAATTTGCTGCAATCGTGGCTGGAAAAAAACGGGAAAAGAGACAGGTAAGCCCGACAGCAGAGGATCACTAGTATTGACAGTACAGATTGTATTTGAGGCAGTAGATGGTGTACTGTCCCATGATCTATCCATATTTGTAAAATATGCTCCCTTTCTTTGTCTATTTTAATTTGGTCTCTGACCGCAATAAAAGATTATTTACTTACTTACTTACTTATCTGTGGAATTCTGGCAGGCTGTTAAGAATGCTTTATTAACAGCCGGCATTTGCTAAAACTGTGTTACTTGAGTAAACTAAGTTTTGTTCAGAGTTTGTGTGTGCTGTGTTCTTTGGGATCCGTAGCTGGGGCAGAACACCTCTAGGAATGACCAGTTTGATCGCCTTGCAGTCCAAGAGACTCGCAAAAGTCCTCTCCAGCACTATAGTTCAAAGGCCTCAATTCTTTGGCGCTCAGCCTTTCTTATGGTCCAACTTTCACAGCCATACATTGCAACTGGGAAAATCATAGCCTCGACTATACGCACTTTTGTTGGCAGGGTGTTAGCTCTGTTTTTTAAAATACTGTCTAGATTTGCCGTAGCTTTCCTTCCCAGGAACAAGTGTCTTTTAATTTCTTGGCTGCAGTCCCCATCTGCGGTGATCTTGGAGTCCAGGAAAATAAAATCTGTCACTACCTCCAGTTCTTTCCCATCTATTTTCCAGGAATAACTTTAAACTGGCACAAACATGTTATATTGATTTGATATTCCCATTGTTTTCAGTTTTCCATTAGTCATTCCTGCTGCAGAATTCTTGCTGCAGAATAATTAAAAATTTATACAAATGTACAAGATAATTGAAATATTTAAGATTTCATGCTGCTTGAGATATTATTCTGAAATCAGGGCCCAATGGTGATATTTAAATATTGTGAGGAAAGGCTATTTAGCAGAGAATAATATTTCAGGTAAGGAAAGAAGTGGCGTACAATTCTAATGAACTTTAACTAAATAAGCAGCAATGCCTTATAATGTGCTATTGACATAACTGAATTAAATCTTTTAGCACTCTTGGTGCCAGGGGACTAGAAAAGACCTGATGTGGTTTCAATATTCAAAAAAAGCAGTAGAGAAAATGGATCCAGGAAACCATGGTCTCATTCCTCCATCTGTGAAATAAATTCTTTATGTAAGCACTTTTAACTCTATCCTATGGAATTTAAAGAAGTTTACTCGGGGAAATGGGAATGTGTACTAAGTGACCTACATCACAGAATTATTGCGCCCATGTCTAAAGTACACTTTGTATTGTTTCAGACAAAAAATGCTACTTTGTAAATATTCAGCATTTAAACACATTTAATAAAGCCAGATGCTTAGGTATACACACATTCATGCCAATTTAGAAAAGAAAATCTTTAATAAATAAATAAGGAATGAGTTAGGGTTGTAGATTAGCATCCTAGACTTAGAACTGTCTAATAATTGCCCTCTTGTCTTAAACCAATTTCTTAGTTAACCAAGACATCAAAGACAGTTTAGAAAGCTGCTGAGGTATCACTTTTGAAGCCACACTTTACAAAGAACAATAATTTTATTTCATATGAAGCTGCTTACAAACATCACAGAAATTCCATCAGACCAGAAGACTTATTTATATATTATATCTGTTTCAGTTAGCTATAAATCACTAGTATCCTGTCTTCCAAGTAAATGTCTTCTTTCACCAGCAGATACGTTTTATTTGACTTTCTTCTTACAACTGCTACTAAAACATTTGACAGAGCATACAATACATATAAAATATTGATCACAGATTTCTGCTGATGACAGGGTTTTGTAAAACTAAAGTCAGCTGCACAGCTACTACAAATTCCAGTAATAGTGCATTTTCACTAACAGGCTAATATTCAAACCACATGGTTTGTAAACTTAAACTGCCAAATCTTATTAGCATATACTATAGCAATCTGCAATCATAACTTAATATTGAAGCAAATACATACATGTTGAACACATAGCCACATTAAATTCAAAACAACCAACAGAAAAATGATCAGTCTTCCCTATTCTAATGATAAAATTCTCAATTTATTTTCTTTATTACAAGGAGACCCAGTTAATAAAATCCATTGCAAATTGGTTAATAAACCTAAAGTATTATTGAATATAACATTGTATACCAAAACCAGGAACAAATGTTAATAATTCTGCTTCTTACCGAAATTATACACTCTTGTAAAATGTAACATGCAGCAAAGTGAGCGGCAAATACTAAGTGCTACCTGGAATTCATTAAGCTATAATGAACTCCAACATTCTGGGCACCTTTTCTTTAACCTGTGCATGCTTATTTCAGTGCTGTCTGAATGTATCTTTACACAAATCTTAATAGAATCATGTTTAAACTACTCAAATGAAACAATTCAATTCTGGCATTATACAATCATTCACGCTTTAAGAAGATAATCTAGTGATGCAATAGTTACCATCTACAAGGAAAAACTGTGCTTTTACTGAAATATTATTCAGTTTGGCAGCATATAATGTTTTTACTCAGTCATTTAATCATGCTTACAGTGGTTAAAAATGTAGGCCACCATAAGCATCTTTGTTGCCAACTATACATCAGTTTATAAAATATTAATTTAGAAATATTACAGAAAAAGAAAGCATGCCTACAGATATACACTTTGCTAATACTGTCTTTAGTGACATTTTATTATTTTTTTCAGTTGTTTCAAAGAATTTATGGAGGCAGAAATTTCATAAAATCAATTGCAATGAAGGCAAGGTTGACCCATTTCTCTACCTAACTCCAAAAGTAAAGGTATGCTCTTTATACAAAAAAAGAGCTGGCAATTGGCAATAACACAGCAAAGATGTAACAAAAAATATTAGATGCAAGAAATATATATCTTACACATTCCCTTTGTCTACACACACACACACACACACACACACACACACACACAAACAATTTTAATTCAATTCTAGGCTTCTGTTCAAATATATATTCATGCCCCCACACAAAAACATACATGCACACAAACATATGCACTACACATAGAGCAAAGAAGAGTTTGTTAAGCATAAAATGAAACTTTTGAGCCAGCCACTTTGCTGCATTTTAATTTTATTGCATTATGATTAAAGAATTATTTCACAAAATGAAACACAGTCATGTCCATAAATTATCTAGCTTCACAAGATGGGGAAAAGGTCTTTCTCACACAGAACTCTTCTAAATTTGCCTGATCCTTCTACAATCTTATAATTGTTCTTCTCCTTAAGTAGCTGAACTCATTATTTCAGAGAAAGGAAATAAAGTGATGGGAACGCTTCTAAAAAAAAGAGAGCGAAGAAGAAGACAACTTCATGCAGCATACACTGTATTACCCGAGGGTGAGGGGTTTCAAAATCGAGAATGCGAGATGAATTCTGCAGAGAAACCTGGAGTCTTCCACCTCTCTACAGCACCAGATTAGATCCCCACCCTCTTTCAATCTTTCATTCCCCATCCGGATTATTCCTCCTCTTCCTCCCTCCCTCCCCCCCTTCTCTCTCTCTTCCCAGTCTCCCCCACCCCACCGCCACGATCCTCCCAATTTCTTGAAAGCGGCTCCACCTTTCTGTGCGTAAACGATTTCCGCCTGAGCAAGCGGGCTCGTAACCTACCTTTTTCTCTTCCTTCTCGTCGCTTTTCTTCTTCTCTGGCAGTTGGGCCCTGTCGCCGGCGCTTTTCCCTGTCTGCCCATCCTGCGACGTCGGCGGTTGGCAGCCTCCTAACCTTCGCGCTTGGGGGATGGGCTCCGATGAGCATGGAGAAACTCCTTCCACTTCCATCTCCCAACCCGTCGGGGGTCCAACACAAGCAAGCAACGAGGCTTCACGCGGCGCGTTGTCTACCTCTTATGAGTCTTTGTTTTAATTCCCGCCTTAAAAAGAAAAGGAGTTAAGATGTGACCGGCTCACATGTTTCTTTGCGCTAAGGGGACGGGGGGGGGGGGTTAGGGAGACTTGCTATTTCACGCGTTTATCCCTGCCCTCTAATCCCCAAGACTCTTGCAAGCGCGTGTGATGCTCCTACTGCGCGAATGTTGTGATGCCGTTTACTGGCCGCTCAGTTCTGGATGCTGGAGATGCACCTTATCTTGGCAGCCAGTTTTCTTCTTCTTCCTGCTTTCTCGGGTTGATAATTACGCAGGGATCTCAGGCTCAGAAAAACTTGACCATCTATGCTAATGCCCACTCCTTGGAGCTTCCCTGATTGTCGGAGCCTCCTATAATAAATTAAACTAGAAATTGAGTCCAATCTGCGGGAATGGACGGCCACCCGGAGAATGCCAAGAAGTTAAGCCATAACAACCTCTTGAGTTTCCTAAGGATGTAGACACGACCTACATGGCAACGGAGCGGAACAACAGATTCTTGACCACAAGCCTGCAGACAACAATCCGAAGCGATCGCCCGCACCTCCTAGATACTACTCAATCCATGCTTTGCCTGCGCGCTCTTTTTCTCTTCCTCTGCGCGATTGGAGCTCCCTCTCTAGACAATCATGGCGCGGGCAAAATCGGAGGGAAAGCGAGAGAGCGAAAGATCGGGTGCAAAAAAAAATAATCATACAGACCGCTCTCGATACACTTAATAACAAATCAAATCCTCCTCGGAACTTCAGATTACCGGTAGTTGTTGAATTTTTTCTAAGGAAAGAAGAATCAGAAATCTTGGGGACTGGCTTTAAATGGCCTCAACTCTTCAATGTGAAGTTAGGACTTCTTTTAGATATGTATAGAAAGTAACTCTAGCCTGACTACCTATATAAGGAATTGAGTTGTCTCAAACGTATTGCATCAAACCAACAGCCTAACTATGAACCCGAAGTTCCGAACTACTAATATTCAAACACATTTCAACTATTGCATCTTCCCTCCCCATTTTTTGGCAAATGTACAACGTTCAGAACGATTGTGAAGAAGAGTTGATAGCTGGAGAATAACAATTGTGAATTAAGAGAAATATAATAATTGTAATAATTTATAAAATTTATCATTTGAAGTAGGAGAAAATGGTGATCTTGGTGAACAAAATTTTTATAATAAGTGGGACTTACTTTCTTACTCATAAAAATGTATGCATACATTTTATGTGTCCTGTATACACTTTAAACAAAGAGCAATTTTTTTCCCTGGCAAATAATGAACAATATAAAAATAATCTATTTAGTTGCTGAATGAAAGTCAAACTTCTATATGTTGATTTCAAATCAAGAATCTATGAGATCTTATCAGGGGTGAAATTCAGCAGGTTCTGACAGGTTCTGGAGAACCGGTAGTGGAAATTTTGACTAGTTTGAAGAACTAGCAGATACCACCTCTGGCTGGTCCTAAAATGGGGTGGGAATGGAGATTTTGCAATATCCTTCCCCCAGGAGTGGGGTGGGAATGGGGATTTTGCAGTATCCTTCCCCTGGAGTGGGATGGGAATGGAGATTTTGCAGTATCCTCCCCCTGCCACGTCCACCAAGCCACACCCATAGAACCGGTAATAAAACAATTTCACCACTGGATCTTATCTAAATATAAATGTCTAGATATAAGTTATCATAATACTGTTTAAAGAGCTAGTGCTGGATTTAAAGTTGTTTAATACAAACATCCTTGCAAGTACATATATTTGAGATTTAATATCCATTTAATAAAAAAAGCACAGAAAACCACTACAATCAGGCCCAAGACTTATGGAGAAACTGGAGGAATACGGAGAAATAGCCAGGCTAAAAATAAACAAGAAAAAAACCAAAATGATAGTCAAAAATATGACAGATAAACAGAAGGATAAACTAATAAAGGAAATGAACTTTCAGATAGTGAAAAAGTGAAATATCTATGAATTTATTTAACAGCAAGGCGTATAACAATTAAAGAGGGCAACTACTCAAAACTAACAAATCAAATTAAATTGGACATAGAGAGATGGAAAAATCTGCAACTTTCTTTAATGGGCAGAATAGCTGCAATAAAAATGAGCATTCTGCCGAAGATACTTTTTTTATTTCAAATATACCTATAAAATTAGAGAAAAAGTATTTTGAGAACTTGAACAAAATAATGTCGAAGTTTATACGGCAAGGAAAAAACCTGAGAATTAAATTGAAATTATTGCAAGAATTAAAAGAGAAAAGAGGGTTTGGCCTGCTCAACTGGGAATTGTACCATCAAGCTGCCGTACTTACATGGGTAAAAGAGTGGATAACCTTAAGGAATAGGTGATTATTATTATTGGAGGGTCATGATATCCAGCTAGGTGGCATGCATTTCTTTGGTACAGGAGAAGCATGGCACATCAATACTTTCAAAGGCATTACATAAGAAATGCATTATTAGTGGCGTGGAATAAAATCAAAGAACAAAATTATATGAAAATACCAGTCTGGCTCTCCATCTTAGAAGCATTGATACACCCAAACCTTATAAATATGGAAAAAATTGTTTCATATAAGGATATATTAAACAAGAAGGGCGAATTGAAAACCAGATTAGAATAAAAGAACAAGGGATGGAATTGGAGTGTGGTCATACCTGCAAATACAATCATGCTACGTGAAGGATGTGAAAGTATTTATAGAGAATTAACGATATTAGATAAACTATTAGTGGGTACCGATGATAAATTGATAAAGGCAACATATAAATATTTACTAGACTAAAGTGGAGGAAGAACAAGTTAAGGAGACAATAGTTGTATGGGCTAAAAATTTTGGATATAACACAGTGGTGAAATCTGAACCAGTTTACTACTGTTTTGCTGGGGGCACATGCGTGCTGCATGCCAAACATGCGCTGTGCACACGCATGCGCAGTGCACACCATACACCAAATGTGAGGTGCACGCAGGTGCGCAGTGCACAGCAAAAGAAGGCATGGGGTAAGTAGAACAGCACGCGGGGTGATCAGCTGTGGCGCATGATCTTCAGAGCCTTTTTTTTCCTTTCAAAAGCATTTTTTTACAACTTATTCGCTGAATAGGTTGTAAAAAATGCTTTAAAAAATTTTTAAAGAGGCTCTGACAATTGCGCAGCACATCTGTGATTGTTGGAGCCCTTTTTTAACCTTTTAAAAGCATTTTTTTACAACCTATTTGTCGAATTGGTTGCAAAAAATGCTTTTTAAAAAAAGGCTCTGATGATCGCATGGCACAGCTGTGATCATCAGAGCCTTTTTTTAAAAAGCATTTTTAACTACCGGTTCTGGAGAACCGGTAGTAAAAAAATACTAAAAAAGTAAAAAAAATAGTTCCAACTATTTTATAAAGAGAATCTTTATAAAATGTTCTACAGGTGGCATCTTAGTCCGGCAAGATTGGCTAAAATGTTTAGCAACATATCCCCAAAACGTTGGAAATGTAAACAATCACCAGGTACATACTATCACATGTGGTGGACCTGTAAAAAAAGCAAGGAAATTCAGATGTGGCTAGAAAGGATGGTTGGACAATATATAGAATTTAAACCAGAACAGATGGCTATAGTAAAGGATCAATATACCTAATACTGCACATCCTGACAGCAGCGAGAATGGTATATCCTCAGCAATGGAAAAGTGAACACGCTTTTCCCCTTCAGAAAAGGAGATAATAAGGAAGATATTAGTATGCGCAGAAATAAATAGATTAACGTTAGAGTTAAAAAACAAAGGAGAGATAGAATATTATGACACTAGGAAAAGATTTTATCAATGACTGGAAATGCACAGTGGGAGCCAGAACATGAAATAATTTGGCTAAGTAGACCTGGAATGAGATATAATATATATATACTAGAATGAATACTGGGGCCTGGTGGCTCAGCAGACTAATAGCATTGTGATTAACACCAGCTGTCTGCAATTACTGTAAGTTCGAATCTCACCAGGCTCAAGGTTGACTCAGCCTTCCATCCTTTCTAAGGTAGGTAAATTGAGGACCCAGTTTGTGGGGGCAATAAGCTGACTTTGTATAAATATACAAAAGTATGAAGGCTATTGCTTAACACATTGTAAACCATATAAACCAATTTTTTTAAAAAAAATGAATATGTTGGTCAAAACTAACTGTACAAGACTAGTATATACAGTAGTATATACTGTATGTTATTTGTCTTTCATTTTATGGTGGATGAAATGCCTAGAAGCACGAAGCTGAAAACACCAGCCTGAAGATGACGAATGAGACTTCATCGAAACGTCGCCAAGACACTTCCAATTTTACGCGGATGAAAACCCGAATAACCAAAGACATCTTCAGGCTGGTGTTTTCGGCTTCGTGCTTCTAGGAGCAATGTGTGTGATCGCAGCTGTTTCTTCCTTTTAACTGTCAGTGGGGGTGTGAATTGATTGGGTGGGAGCTTGGCTGTGTTCTGATTGGGTGGAGGTGTGTTCTGATTGGTTGGGGGTTTGGCTGTGCTCTGATTGGATGGGGGGTTGGCTGTGCTCTGGCTGGGTGTGTGTTCTGTTTAGGTGGGGGCTTGGTTGTGCTCGGGTTAGTCTGAGTAGCAGAGGGATTTGAGCTGGTGAGCTGTGTTGCTGTTGTTTGGCTTCGTGTTTGTGGCTGTGCCACCTCTTCATGGTGAGTGTCAGTCTGCTTCATGTATGGATTGGAGGGGTTTAAAGTGGCTAATGATGCAGCTGTGGTCAGGGTTCTGGTCCGTGGTCGTGCCTCATCATCAGCGTGGGTTTGAGTCTGCTTTCTGAGTGGATGTATGGTGGTTACATCCTGTGTGGTTCTCGTGAGTGTGGGTCTGGTGTCATTCTTTGTATTAGGGACTCGTTTGTCAATAAGGGCAGGTTTCCAAATGGCTGGTAGGCGGGAGGTATCATCTTGTTTATTCATGCTGTGTGGACGTTTTTCTATCTCGATGGCTTCTCTGATTATTCTGTTGTTAAAGTGTTCAGTTTTTCAGTTTCCATGGTGAACTGTATTTTGGGGTGCAGGCTGTTGAGGTGTGTGAGGAAGTTGTCCAGTTTTTCTTTCCCATGTGGCCAGATTATGAAGGTGTCGTCTACGTATCTGAGCCAGGGTTTGGGTTTCTGATCAGATTTTTCTAGAGCTTGTGTTTCAAAGTGTTCCATATAGAGGTTAGCAATGACAGGTGAGAGGGGTGATCCCATGGGTGCTCCTTCTATTTGTTTGTATTTTTGTCCGTTATAGATGAAGTATGTGTCGGATAGGCAGTGGTTGGTCAGATCTAGGATGTGCTTGGGGGGGGGTTATATTTGTTTTGGATAGCTGTCAAGGCTTCTTTGATTGGCACTTGGGTGAAGAGGGATATGACATCGAAGCTCACGAGTAGGTCGCAGGGCTGTAAGTTTTGTTTCTTTATGATCTCTATGAACTGGAATGAGTTTTTTACATGTGAGTTGATGGATTCTGCATAGGGCTGTAGTTGTTTGGTGAGAGTTTGGTAATCTGGCCACGTGGGAAAGAAAAACTGGACAACTTTCTCACACACCTCAACAGCCTACACCCCAATATACAGTTCACCTTGGAAACAGAAACGAACAACCAACTTCCCTTACTGGATGTCTTAGTCTACAAAAAATCCAATGGCTCCCTAAGACACACCATCTACCAAAAGAAAACACACACAAACCGCTATCTGCACGCACTCTCACACCACCACCCAGCACAGATCAACTCCGTAGCCAAGAGACTCATCTCCAGAACAAAACGCTTAGCTGACGAACAACACCTAAAAACCGAACTACACACTCTCACTAACGTACTAACATCCAACAGATTCCAAAGAAATAAGATTACCAACCTAATCCAAAAAGAAACCCCCACTAAAATCCAAGACAGAGAACAAGAAAACGGCAAAGCCCTCCTCCCATACGTAAAAGGCACCACAGACAGAATCAGCAAGATCCTCCACAAACACAACATCAAGACAGCATTCTGCACAAACCGAAAAATATCCACCATCCTAAGAAACCCCAAAGACAAAATTGAGTTAGAAAATCAAGGAGTATATGAAATCCCATACACCACCTGCCCCACCACATACACCGGACAAACCAACAGAAGAATAAGTGCACGCATTGAAGAACACAAGAACTCAGTCAGAAAAGAGGAAGCAACTTCTTCCCTGGTCCAACACCTCAAAGCCACAGGACATGATATTGACTTTAAAAAGACCAGAACTATCGCCAAAACTGAACACTTTAACAACAGAATAATCAGAGAAGCCATCGAGATAGAAAAACGTCCACACAGCATGAATAAACAAGATGATACCTCCCGCCTACCAGCCATTTGGAAACCCGCCCTTATTGACAAACGAGTCCCTAATACAAAGAATGACACCAGACCCACACTCATGAGAGCCACACAGGATGTAACCACCACACATCCACGCAGAAAGCAGACTCAAACCCACGCTGATGATGAGGCACGACCACGGACCAGAAGCCAGACCACAGCTGCATCATTAGCCACTTTAAACCCCCCCAATCCATACATGAAGCAGACTGACACTCACCATGAAGAGGTGGCACAGCCACGAACACGAAGCCAAAAAACAGCAGCACAGCTCACCAGCTCAAATCCCTCTGCTACTCAGACTAACCCGAGCACAACCAAGCCCCCACCTAAACAGAACACACACCCAGCCAATCAGAGCACAGCCAAACCCCCAACCAATCAGAACACACCTCCACCCAATCAGAACACAGCCAAGCTCCCACCCAATCAGTTCACACCCCCACTGGCAGTTAAAAGGAAGAAACAGTTGTGATCACACACATTGCTCCTAGAAGCACGAAGCCGAAAACATCAGCCTGAAGATAATGAATGAGACTTCATCGAAACGTTGTCAAGACACCTCCATTTTTACGCGGAAGAAAACCCAAATAACCAAAGACCTACATACAAACACCCGCAAAAACCTCAGAATATATATATATGTATGTATGTATGTATGTAGGTAGGTAGGTAGGTAGGTAGGTAGGTAGGTAGGTCGGTCTTTGGTTATTCGGGTTTTCTCCCGCGTAAAATTGGAGGTTTCTTGGCAATGTTTCGACGAAGTCTCATTCGTCACTATATATATATATATATATATATATATATATATATATATATATATATATATATATATATATAATAATAATAATAAAAAAGCACAGAGAATATGAACCTGAGAGCAGAATCCAGATAGAATATTTCTACCTTGAAAACAGCAATACATGATCATGTTCATATCACAGAATGGTCTTTTGTTCAGAAAATTTTCTCCATAATTTATCACACAAATGCTTCAATTTTATCCTAATATAGGAGATTATTTGTAACTCACATTGATTTGAGGGGTCTTTGGTGCTCTCCGAGCTTGCTTGTTTTCTTGCAGACATTTCATTACCCAAACTATGATGATGATACCTTGTTTGGGTAATGAAATGCCTGCAAGAAAACAAGTTCAAAGAGCACCAAAGACCACTTGCTTCAATTTTGTGCTTGAAGATCTAGTAAAGTTAGAACTCTTTGATAGTGGCTAGCTCCTGTATCATTTTGTTTCAAATAAATATTCAGTTGTCTGCAAATGAATAAACATTCAATATGTATATTGTTATATTTTTTCATCTGTATTTAGTTGTCATTTTTGACATTGTTATTGTTCCTTGAATCAATAGTGAATTTTCCTAATTCTCCACTTTAGGGTTATAATCAGAACTTATTGATAGGTCTAGGTAGGAAGCTTATTTTAACATCCATATAAACTGACATCTATCGTTAAATAGCTATTTTATACATTTTAGTTTGTTTGCTCAATTACCTGCTAATTCTTTCGTCATATACCTAAATTGAAGTGTCAGCAGGTGACATATTGTGACATTCATAACATTTTAAAGCTTACTAAAAGTTACGTCCTTTATGCGTTACTGATTGGTATTGCACTTTTCATGCCTAGAGTCACTAACCATTTGTTTATGAAGTTAATAAATAGACAACATTTCAGTTTGAAAGCATGGAAATGCAAGAAGATAAATAAGTACCACTTTGGTAGGAAAAGAACAGCATTCCTTATGTCTTGGCATATAATCAGGCCATCCACATAACCATGGAAGTGGCTTCAGATTATGCTGGTTCCCTCGGATATGAAATAGAGATGTCCCCTAGTGTTGGACTGTGCTTGAGGTGGGAAAAAAAATGAAACTTTGATTTTGGATTTTATCAATTAGATAGATTTATTGATATAGAAGTGGCTAGTTTATTCTACTGTGTAAAAGTAAAAAGTTGAGGTTGGATGTTATTTTACTGCCTAGTCGCCTTTTCTTTCTTTTTCCCTTCTTTTCTGCATTCTTTCCTTCCCCTTCCCTCCTCTATTTTTTCTACCAATTTTTTATTTTTTGCATTTTATATAAGAAAGAAAGAAAGAAAGAAAGAAAGAAAGAAAGAAAGAAAGAAAGAAAGAAAGAAAGAAAGAAAGAGACAGACAGACATGACTGGACAGGAGAAATCTTTACACAGTGGGGTTTAATAGGAAAAATGGGCTTAATGGCAAAATGATAAGGAATTGATGCCTTGATAAGTATATAAAAATCAGATCAAAATCTCTTACCATCTTAAATTAAAACACATCTGACCTTGGAGGTTGGAAACTTCATAGAATAAAAACCCTGATAAGGGTAATCTTCCATAGTATTTGAGGATAGCAGGGCAGCTCCTGACCTTCAGTATCTGCTACTTGAGGCAATAATTCCCTCCGTATAATCATAGTAAAAAACATAGAGATCCTATGAGATTAGAGATGAGCAATTAATTTTCCAATGGGACATATAGGAAACTGGGACTGTTGTGGAGGGGCGCTTTCCCCCACCCTCCGCCGCCACTGTCAGAATATTGCCTGCATATGATGTACCAGAGACTAGAAGGGGTTAAGTCTTTACAGACATCACATGTGACTATATCAGCCAATGAACTCTTTTATTGGACTCTTACCCAGAAACCACATAGACATCTTCCCTGTCTTTTTCTCTCTCTCTCATCTATCTCTCAGAGAGACAATACGTGATCTTCTCTCTCCTCTCAACATCTGAGTCATACAGTTAGGGTAAAAATATAACAGGACACCCTGTTCATTATCATATGCATGTATATATTTGTAAATAATAAAAACAACTTTTTGAACCTGAAGCTTCCTCATAGAACCAAATGAGCACGACCATCAATATATATCTAACAGCCACCACCCCTGCAACCATTCCCTGCTGCTGAACCTTGCCACAACCTCCTGCTACCATGAGTTGGATGAGGACAGTCAAAGGACTGAATGTGGCCTGCAAGCCATAAAATGCCCAGGTATGTATAAGACCAAAATCTTTTCACCTTAAGCAAGCTGAACAAGCTGTGAATGATTCTAGCAAGATCATCCAATATCATTAATAGTTGAGTGAAATTTGAAGTTGAATGTTTAACTCAGTCAAACTTTGTTACAGTGGCTCTGTTACATGAAACTAAAAAAATGCTAAAAACTAAACCTTTTGATATTTGAACGGATAAATTTATAAGAGCCATTTTACACTTACAGCTGCTTTTACCTTACGCTTTACTTAAATATTCTACCATGCTTTATTCTTTAAAAACTGGCAGGGTTGAAATTTAAAACAATATCATTAGAAATATACAATATTAGCTTTCTACACAGATTTTTAAAAAGTAGCAATTGGAAGGGATCTTTTACTGGGCCATTTTTAGAGGCAAGCTATAAATGTATGCTGAGCAACTTTTGAAAGGAACAGTGGAAATAAACCAACACACCTTATGATTCATGTCAGTTAAGCAATTGTTGGAACTAAAATCCAGTCCAGTTCCAAGTCAGGAAAGACACAAGAGCCAATGAATTTGGAAGCAGGCTGCAGGAAAGGAGGTCTCAGAAGCGAAGTGACTCAGCATCAGTTCTGTGACAGCTGATAACCTGGCATGGGAAGTAAAGTGATTTTTATACCCTTTTGGACCTTTGAGATTGTGATGCCTAGTGGGGTTATTTGATTAGATTACTAATGTGCCTTTCTGTATTCTAATTGTCCCTAATTGATTTCCTGGAGGGTGATCAGGGCCAAGGCTAGCCTTGGGGAAAGGTGGGGAATGTATTCTGTGTGGCTTTGTGTTTTCTGACTTAATCCTGTCAATTCAGCCTGTCTCAGTCTTCTAACTGAGGTTACTTGAGGCCATTCTGGCTGTGAGGCAGGATTGCTTTAGTTTCTGTGGATGGTTTTTCTTTGCCTTCTCTGGGGGCATAGAAATAAAAGGGGAGGTGTTTTATTATTCTTCCTACACAATATTAGAGAAATGTATGACCTAGGAGAAATAGGCTGGAAGACTTTTCTTTGTATTGGTCCAAATGTTTGTGATTGCAAGAGCATGCAAGTGTTTTGTTTGAAGAGACCTCTTCAAGAGCCAGAGTACAACAGCAAACTAGCAATATTTTCCCCTGTTTGAAACACACTTAATTCATGAATATTTTAAATCACATTTTTTGTCCTAGAAAAATAAAGGTGCAAAAATAGAACAGTTCTTTTAGAAAGTAATTGCCAAAAAATGATAGCTCTAATGACAGTTGTTAGAAGGGAGGAGAGGTTCCCCCCCCCCCCGAGGATTCGAATTTCCCGGCTGGGAGAGCGTTCCGGCGCCGCGCAAAACCACGAGAGAAGCAAGCTGCGTGAAAGCAAGTTTTCTTTATTTTTCAGGAAGTCAGATCGAGCGATGTCGCAGACCAGCGTTCCTGGGTGAGCTGACATCTTTACCAGGTAAGCATACATTCTTATACCCTTTTGATCAAAGGGAATCCTTTGTTTTCTATTGTTACTTTTGTCTATGTTTCCTTTGTGTGTGTGCTCTGTTTTTCTTATTCTGATCGTTTCCTACTTCAGACTAGATGGTGTTTGTGTTATCTGATTTGGTATTCTTTTGTTTTCTCCTGATTCATTATTTGCTTCCTCCCTTAAGATGATCATGTTATTATTTGGTAAGCCCTTACCCCCGGTTTGACTCTTATCATATTGCTTTGGGTTATTGATTAAATCTTTTCCTTGGTTAATCCCCTGCCATACCTTTTGTTTTATTCTGCTGTTAATAGTTTCTTTCCTGATCTTGTCTAGAGTCTTTGTGTATCGTTTCCTGGGATTTCCTTTTTAATTCTATCTGACTCTGATATCTATGTGTTCTATTTTGGGAAGGTCATTTCCTTATGTCTGGGTTTTCCCCTTCATGAGTTGATGAGGTCTTGACACTGTCTTGGTGGTGTTCCCTTCCTACAATCCCCACTTCTTTTTCTCTCTTTTCTGTGTGTGTGCATGTGTTAAATGGGTGTCTCTTTGTCTTCTGTTCCTTGGGTTACTTCTTTTTTTTTTTTAATTGAAAAAGTTTTTCAAATACAAATTTTCCCCCTTTCCCCCCCCTCCTCCCTAACCCCCCTCACACCCCCCTTCCCTTGGGTTACTTCTGAATTGGAGTAGATCTGGTACTCCTGATCAATCTGGACCATCATGAGAGCTGTTTGATTATGTCCTGCTTTTCTCTGGGGAAGATCTGGCTTACATGCCCTTATGCAGCTAAGGCAGGGAGGGATGCAATGACAGAGACAACACAAAAGGCCTCCCAGTACACAGATAGTGACCGCACCTGTTAGGGCGATTTTGAGCCAAGAGAAGTCTGGTAACCAAGAAAAAAGCCAAGAAAGATCTAGGGATGGCTGGCTATGGCCAATGTTTTGTGCCAGTTCCTCTAGGTGGTTGACTTCTGTGTCTACAAGTTTTGAGTTTTGTTCCAAGTCAAAACAGCACAACCCTTTAAATTCTTCGCAGCCATGATGGTGTTTTAGTAATAAATAATCAATCGCTGCACGATTCTCAAGGGTGGCCTCCCTAACTTGTCTCAATTCTCTGTTTAGGGCATCCAATGCGTGGGAAGTCGAATTTAAACTTTTTGCTAGGGTACATGCCAAGCTATTTAGGTTTCTGGAATTCCGGACTGCTAGTCCTGGCACTCCCACTAGCGAAACAGCCAATGAAACATATTCTGCTTTAGTGAGTAAACTTACTTGAGAGTCACAGTCTGCCTCTAGGGAATAAAAAGCTCTCCTGTGTCGTCTCTGTAGGGATGGCATTAGCATGGTCAGTTTCCCTAAGGTGCATGGCCCTCCTGTTGAGTTGGCTGGCAGATATGAATAGGCTTGTAGTCCACACAGTATGAACCAGCCATGAGGGAGCCTCAAGTAGCTATAAGAAAAAGGGATCTGCTCTGTATTATTGCATCTCAATTCAGTATTATTTAAATTGATGCAATTTCCATTTCCCAATTTGTTGCACCCATAGATTTCAAAACACGAGGATGAGGCAGAGACAGCAGCCACATGGAGGGTGTACATGTCAAGATCTTTTGTTATAGAAATATTTCCCCACTCATAAATGGTTGAGTATGGTTGTGTGATAGGGAAATGTCTAAGCCATGTGTGATTGAGTATAGCCTGTGGCCCTATTGCTACTCCTATTAAACATGTTTTTAAAATGTCTTTTACTGATTTCCCCCCGGCTAAACAAAATTCTGTGGTGTTCAGTATCTCTTTTGCCAGATATTCCCAGATGTTCCCTTTTTCTGGGATAAGGTTTGGTTCTAGGAACCCTGTTACTTGAGTTACAATTAACAATATACCATAAAGGTTACATAGCATGCTTGCAATAGATTTTTGTTTTCCCATTTTACAATTCGATCCCCCCCCCTTAAACAAATACTAATAATAAAAAAAAAAGAGAAAAAAAAAGTAAATATGTGTATCCAGATAACCAAAATGGTGTTAAAGGTGATATTACTGGTCAAGTTCGTTGTGTTCAAAAAATGCTTGCAAGGTCCATTCTTCTGTGCCTGGGTTTTTCTTCAGCCTGATTGGAGGGATCTCTGGGCTGTTGTCCACCACTGCAGGTTTGGCGTGTGTCTAGTGTATCCAGCTGTCCTTCTCTGCTACTCGGATAGCTGTCTGGGTTGTTAGCAGAACTTGGTAGGGTCCTGTCCACTTCGGTTGCAGTGGTGAGGTCCTTGTGAAGGATTGGATCCACACGCTATCACCTGGCTCGAACGGGTGCAGGTTTTCCTCCAGGGGCAGCATCTGTGTCAGGGCACTCTGTGTCCACAGCTCCTGTGGTCTCCTATGTAAGGCTGAAAGATATGAAGAAAGGACCATATCCCCCCTGTCCAGGCTGAGAGACTGTGGGTCAAGGCCTTATAGCGTGTCAGGTGGACGGCCAAACAGAATCTCGAAAGGGGAGAT
The DNA here is from genome assembly GCF_059756535.1 of Pantherophis guttatus. Taxonomy (NCBI): domain Eukaryota; kingdom Metazoa; phylum Chordata; class Lepidosauria; order Squamata; family Colubridae; genus Pantherophis; species Pantherophis guttatus. Next base: position 108,411,557 of record NC_142066.1, read on the forward strand.
TCCCATGTCCCTTCTCGGTCTCGTCCTTATATAGAATAAGGCAATGGGCAAGACTTGTGGCCAGGAGAGGTATGTCTCCTGGCAAAGCTTGCTTAATAGTGTTTTCACCTCGTGGTTCGCACGTTCTGTCCCTGCCGACGAACGTGGAGAACGCGGGCAGTGGAGATTTTGTGTTATGCCTAGTGCTTGGTATATGTATGTTAGGACTTGTGCTATGAAATGTGTCCCTCTGTCTGTATCTAAGATTCGTGGCACACCGAATCTTGGCACTACATCTTTAATGAGGTGTCTGGCAGTTTCCAGGGCTGTGGCATGGCGGCATGAGAAAGCCTCCACCCAGTGTGTCAGCTGGTCCCTACACACGAGGGCATACTGGTATCCATTGGCTTTGGGCAATTGGATATAGTCCATTTGTATTGCCTCAAATGGTCTTTGTGCCCATGGCCTCCCTCCCTCATAGATGGCTTTTCGGGATGTGCTATTGTTGGCTTGGCATGTCTGGCAACTGCTGGTTACTCTGGTTGCCTGTGTGTATATACCTGGTGCATGCCATACTCTCCTAGCAGCATCCACTATAGCCTGGGTCCCACAGTGACCTTTTGCATGTAGCCTCTGACAGATTAAGCGTATGAGGCGGCGTGGGGCAATAGGTCTACCATCTGGGACTCTCCAAAACCCATCTGAAAATGTTGCCCCTAATTTATCCTCCCACATCTGTGCTTCTCCCTGCTCTAGGAAGTCCCTGTACTGAATTTCAGGATCAACTCTCATTGTTGGGGCAGCGATGTTGTAGGGAAGGGGTTCTGTAGCTACCCACTTGGCTGTTGTATCAGCATAGTGATTTCCTTTAGTGACCATGGAATCATCTGTTTGATGGGCTCTACAATGGATGATTGCAAGGGCTTTCGGTAGCTGGATGGCTTGTAATAGTTGGGAGACTTGGGTGGCATGTGCAATTTGTTTTCCTGCTGATGTTAGGAACCCTCTCTGTTTCCACAAAGCTCCAGTAGCATGGCAGACTCCAAATGCATATTTGGAGTCTGTATAGATGTTAGCAGATAGATGCCTAGTTGCTTCACAGGCTTTCGTTAGAGCAATGAGTTCAGCAGCTTGGGCGCTAAAACAGGCGGAGAGTGGTCCTGCCCAAATGATCTCATAAAGAGATACTACCGCAGCTCCAGCAACCCTGTTTCCCTCATGAATGAAGGAAGAGCCATCCGTAAAAACTTCTAAGTCTGGGTTTTGCAAGGGGGTGTCGGTTAAATCTGGGCGAGGCAATTCTGCATCCTGTATTAGGTGGAGGCAGTCATGTAAGTGATCATCTGTTTGATCCGTGGGAAGCAAGGTAGCAGGATTTAAGGTGCTACATCTTTCAAATGTTATGTGGTCTGAAGTAAACAATTCAGCCTCGTATTGTGCTAAGCGTTGTTGCGTGAAGGCTTGGGTCTGTGATTTTAGAAGAATGGCAAAAACCTCATGAGGCACTTTTAATGTCAGAGGTTGCCCTAGAACGAGATCTTTGGTTCTTTTTACTATTTCAACGGTTGCCGCTACTGCTCTTAAGCATGGGAGTGTCCCTTGGGCTACCGGGTCTAGTCTAACAGAATAGTATGCGACTGGTCTCTGCCCTGGACCGAAGCGCTGGGTCAGGACTCCAGACACGATGCCTAGTTTTTCGTGAATGAATAGGGTGAAAGGCTTGTTGTAGTCTGGGAGACCTAGCGTGGGAGCCGAAGCCAGGGTCTTTTTAATTCTTGAGAGGTTTTGCTCTAGAGATTTAGTCCATGTTATGGGGTCTGGCATGTCCTGTTTTGTTAATTGTATTAAAGGTTTCGCCATTTCCCCAAAAGACGGGATCCAGGGGCGGCAGAATCCCAGAACCCCCAGGAGTGCTCTGACTTGTCGTTTAGTGTGGGGGCGTTTCATTGATAATATGGTTTCTACTCGGCTTGGAGCCAATTTCCTCACCCCCGGGCCAATGATATAACCTAAGTATGTTACTTCCTTTTTTAGGTATTGTAGTTTTGAGGGGGAGGCTTTGTGTCCCCTCTCAGCCAGGGATTTCAGCAAGTGAAAGGTGTCAATTTTACATGCCTGTTCACTGTTAGAGGCTAGCAGGAGATCATCTACGTATTGGACTAAGGTTGATCCTTCTGGCAGTGTGATGGAAGAGAGGTCTGCCTTCAGGATCTGGGAAAATAGGGTGGGGGATTCTGTGTAGCCCTGAGGGAGGCGGGTCCACGTGTACTGCTGTTCTTCCCAGGTAAAAGCAAAAAGGTACTGGGAAGCGTGGTCCACGGGAATACTAAAGAAAGCGGAGCATAAATCTACAACAGTAAAATGGGTAGCTGAAGCCGGCACCTCCGTAATTATCGTGGCCGGGTTCGGTACGATCGGCGCTCGGGGAATTACATGCAAATTAATTAGCCTTAGATCGTGAACAAATCTGAATATTGGGTTTCCATCTTTGTCCACTGTGGATTTCTTCACAGGAAAAATTGGGGTATTGCATGGGGAGGTGCATTTGCGCAAAATTCCCTGCTCCAAATAGCGTTTATCAGCTTGCGTATGGGCTGGATGGCTTCAGCCTGGATTTTATACTGTGGTATGCAGGGGGGTGGTCCTGGTTTTACTCTGATCGTAACTGGTGTGGCTCCTTTAAGGAGTCCTACCTCTGTCGCATCCCATCCCCATAAAGAGGAAGGTAGGGTTGCCAAATCTGCATGTAATAGTGTGCTTTGAGTGGCTAGTAGAAAGGTTTTCCTTCCTGGTATGTCTAAGGCAAGGCCCCCTTTCCCACACCTGATGGTTGCTCCTAATTTACATAGGAGGTCCCTTCCAAGAAGAGAGACCGGAGATTGGGGGCATATGGTGAAAGAATGTTTCAATGAAAAGGGACCTACTTCAACTGTTACATCGTTTGTGTATTCTACCGGGATAGCTGTTCCTCCCACTCCCATTATTTTATCATGAGCTCCAGGTTTTACTGAGTTTCTGTGTGGTGGTTTGACAATTAAAGAGGCGGTGGCCCCGGTGTCTACCAAACAGTCATATTCTTTTCCCCCTATGAGGAGGGAAATCATGGGCTCTCCCTCCAGACCATTCCTTAGGGGAATCGCAAGCCCTTGGAGGGTAGCTGAGAATTCACCCTCGTCTGTTCCTAGTCATAAAGCTTGAGGGTTGTTTTCCCTTTCTATCTCCCAATGATTATTGTTTGGATTAGTTCGTTCGTTGTGATAAAATGAGGTGTTTGGAGGTAGGGGTGCCGTTGGTGGTTCCCTGCGGTAATGGTTTCTCTGGCTGTCTTGATTAAATGGGTTGTCCCTATGTCTAAAGTCTCGGAGGGGTCCTGTTTGTCGGCGGGGAGGGGGCTGGTTACAGTCTCGGCTTGAATGTCCTAATTCCCCGCATCGGAAACAGTGGCGGCATTTATACACTGGGCATCCTGTCTTCTCGCACCTAATACGTCGTTGCCAATTACTGGGAAACCGCCCTTGGGTTTGCCTGTTGTTACTGTGTATGGCAGCGAATATCTGCATTTCTTCCTGTCTTTCTGTCCTTTTCCTTCTTTCTTTCTCTAATTCTTTCCTTTCCCTTTCTTCCTCCTTGAGTCTGTCTCTCTGGTCATAAACGAAATTCGCAATTCTGCGCAATTCCGAGATATCTAAGGTGGACCAGTTAGAGACTATTCTGTGAAAGTGTTCTTTAATATCTCGGGCAGATTGGTCAACGAAGGCCGAGGCTAAAATCCTCTGGTCCTTCTGGCAGTTCACATCCAGGTGGGCGTAAGTTGTGGCTGCCTCTATAAGCCTGACCCAGAAGGCATCGGGGTTCTCTTGGTCCCTCTGGGTAACTCGCTGGAATTCTGACCAATTCAGGGGTTTTTTCCCGATCTCTTCCAGGGCTTCCAGTAGGTTTTGTTTTGCCCTGGTATAAGTGCCCCAGTGGGTGTCATCGTTATAGTCCCATTCTGGGTTCTCAAGGGGCCAGGCGACCCTGGGGCGGGTAACCTGACCCGGGACCCTTATGACCGGTTGTTTAGCAATCTGATCCATTTTTTCAAAAAGTTTTAACAACTCATCTTTTGTCAAAAAAACATGCAGTAGTTGGTTCATGTCCCCCCATGATGGATTGTGGCTATCTATAATGGTTTTTAGGGTCCTGATCACTGTTTGGGGGTCTGCTCTGAAGGTTGGGGCATCTTTCTTCCAGATTACTAAATCTGAGGCCGAAAAGGGTGTGTGTGTTAGAATGTAGTCAGTTTCGCCCCTCTGTCTCCCTGATATGGGTCTGCTTATTAAGGGGGCCATTATCTTCGCTTCTCTATCTGTTTCTATCTTAGGTGTGTTATTTTCTATGAAGGATTCCTTATTCCTAGCTAGTTCAGCCCAGCAATACCAATAGGTTATGTGACTGGGCTTTAGTCTGGTCTAAGTGCTTTTAGGATTTTTATATCGAAGGTACCGCTATCAGGCCAAATTTGTTTCCCGTTTTCGTCTCTAAGCAAAGCCCACTTTTGACACAATTTTTCCGCTCGTTTTTGATCCATGCCATTTAAAATGGGCATCTGCCTGGCGTCCTAGGCCTCGAGCAACTCTCCAATCGGGGTTCCTGCCACCCGCGAACTACCGCTACCCATGACCCTGTCTTTTCACCTGAAGGATCACTTCGACTTAGCCGGGTGGCCCGCCTCAAGTTTACAGAGAAAAAGCTCTGGGAAGGACTTCGATTCCCTTACGAAGTATGGGCCCCTTCCGTAGGAAACTCGCCACAGTTTTCAGATCCAGAAAAGGGGATCTGGGAGGACCTGCTGACCCCAGCAGTGAGTACTGGCCCCTCCTCACACTATCTCCATGTCTGGGCTTTGCACCTTCTGAGACGTACACTGGGATTCCCTCTCGCAATTTATTTCCCCCTTCCACGCGCTTCTATTTGCTCGGCTTTCGTTCCCTGTTAGGCAGAAAGTCCTACATTTGGCGATCCCCCCTTGCTTTCTCTGTTCTACCGGTCACGGCTCGGTGGAGCTAGCAGTAGGCAGAGGTGCGGCTAGGGATCGTTCAAAGGGGTAGGATCAGGCTGCTGTCCAGGTGAAATCCCACATGCACGCACTCACTCACACACTCTCATACGCCCCGTATTCTAGGGATTTTATTGTAATTTAAAGCGGTACTTACCTGCTTTCAAGCAGCTGTTGAGGCAAAGGCTCAAAACTCCCTTTACTACCCGACACCTCCGGGCAGGGTCCGTGGATTTTTCCCTGGACAAAGTGGTCCGTGCCGGCTGGGATGAATCTCCAGGCCCCGTCCGGTGGCTGGGTTGGCTGGGGATTCTTCGTGATCGCCAATTGTTAGAAGGGAGGAGAGGTTCCCCCCCCCCGAGGATTCGAATTTCCCGGCTGGGAGAGCGTTCCGGCGCCGCGCAAAACCACGAGAGAAGCAAGCTGCGTGAAAGCAAGTTTTCTTTATTTTTCAGGAAGTCAGATCGAGCGATGTCGCAGACCAGCGTTCCTGGGTGAGCTGACATCTTTACCAGGTAAGCATACATTCTTATACCCTTTTGATCAAAGGGAATCCTTTGTTTTCTATTGTTACTTTTGTCTATGTTTCCTTTGTGTGTGTGCTCTGTTTTTCTTATTCTGATCGTTTCCTACTTCAGACTAGATGGTGTTTGTGTTATCTGATTTGGTATTCTTTTGTTTTCTCCTGATTCATTATTTGCTTCCTCCCTTAAGATGATCATGTTATTATTTGGTAAGCCCTTACCCCCGGTTTGACTCTTATCATATTGCTTTGGGTTATTGATTAAATCTTTTCCTTGGTTAATCCCCTGCCATACCTTTTGTTTTATTCTGCTGTTAATAGTTTCTTTCCTGATCTTGTCTAGAGTCTTTGTGTATCGTTTCCTGGGATTTCCTTTTTAATTCTATCTGACTCTGATATCTATGTGTTCTATTTTGGGAAGGTCATTTCCTTATGTCTGGGTTTTCCCCTTCATGAGTTGATGAGGTCTTGACACTGTCTTGGTGGTGTTCCCTTCCTACACAGTTATCAGTTAAGTTTGAATAATTATAATGACCTGCATTTCTACTATATAAAATAAAATTTTCCTACCCCTCAAAAAAAAAGATAAAGTAGTGAAGTACAGTTTCATCAGATTTGGACAAATTCAGAATTGAAGTTTTGGACAAATTTAATACAGACTAATATTAATATAGTATTCCTCTAAAGTGAACAAGTTTCAATTTTAAATTTGAACTATTCTAAAACATTATTAGTTTTTCAGAAATCTGCAGGCTCAGAAATACATACAACCAATCCTGGAAAACTGATACATGTTCCCCAGATTTACTCAAAAGGGAGATAATAGAGAAACATAATATGTAAATCTAATATAATTCCCAATGATATTTATTCTCTGAGGAATCTATATTAATACATTGGATAATTATTCTAAAATATACTGTGCCCCCCCCCTCTCCAAGGGGGTGTCCTATGGCAGATGAATGAAGCATACAAATGATTTTCACAAATAAATGAGACAACAAAACAATATGCTCTTTCTCAGTCTTTACCAAATTGGTGTTTTTGCGATTTATTGTTCTACAACTTTCATCCTCTCCAAACAGCAAAGCCATTACAGAAAAAAGCTATATTTTGTATTTAGGAGAAACATTTTCTTAGAAGCCATGCACAAGTTTAAAGCTAAGCACAAGAATTTATGACCTAAAAGAGAGCCCACTGTTAACCAAGAAATCAGTTTCAGCTTTTATATTGTGTCAAAGAATCTAGAAGACTATTTTGACCTTTTACTACCTTTCAAACAATATAAATCAATGTCTCTTTTTTACAGAGTCAAACTCCTTGGGGCCTAAGTCAACATCATGGCTGTCAAATTCTGGAATAGCATTGCAAACAGGACTGCTTTCTTGCGCACATTCTGATGTTATTGATATTTCCCTCTGTACTATCTATTTTAAAGCAGATGACACTGATATACTTTGGAAGTTCCTACATCCATCAATATCTGCTTCTTTAAAGGACTTTGCACAAGAACACAAATATCTGGCAGTCCACAGTTATCATCATGCTCAAATTCTTAGGCATAGAGGCCTTTTGAGATTTGCCTTTGAGGTATACAGTCATCTACAGTTTCAAAATGTTAACCTGACAAGAAAAAGCTGCAGGAGAACATAATTCTGCAAGGGACACCAAGATCAGCTCTATACAAAATTATCACAGGAAATAAAGGTTCCCTTTGACATTAACAGTATTCATGGTTATCTTTCATGTCTAGATTTGGATATCAGTTTGAAACAACATGTTTGCAAAGCCTCTACTACATTTTTAATAGCTATGATCTAAAATACTTCTATTATGTTATGCTTTTATATAGCCATACTTTAGTACAATAGTTCAAAGCCATAATTGCATTACAGAGGCAGTTTAGCTAGCATGCTAACTGTAAGAGCACTACAATATATCCAGTGAATGGTTCTTCATGGGCATCCTCTAACACAGTGCTGACAACAGATTAAAAAGTAGCAGCTGCTAAGTCATCTGTCTCTAAATAAAAGGATATCCTGCAGTTCCTGTACCTCATGTGGCTCTCCATCTCCAAGTGATTTCATGCTTTAATATATCTGCTCTTTGCTCTTTCCCCACTTACCTGGCCCTTCCTGACTTACTGCCAATTTTCTAAATAGATCCAATCCTGAGGTCCAAATAATTCTATAGTTCTCTCAGTAGAAAAGTCAGAGCAAAGGCCCCTTCTTATGTAAAAGATGCCATTCCCTCTAATCGTGTTTGATCTACAGACAAACCCTTGGTGTGGGAGGGTGGTTCAAAAGCTTGGACTTTTACTGATTGAATGGCACTACTTTGTTTTGTGCCCCAGAAAAGAAATGGAAGAATGGCAGGCAAGGGAGAAAGAGATGTCTACCCGAAGCAAAAGCTGCTGACATAAACAGTAAGACATGTAATTGCCCCTATATTCCACTGTCTCAGAAAAATTAGGTTCTTGAAGAAAAAAAAAGCTTGTGTTGCAGTTCCATTGAAAGTGAAAAGTGTTTCTTTTTAAAAAGCAGATCAGCTGCTGGCCTTCATTTACACTTGTAAGGCCTATCCATCTACTCCTGTCCATTTTGCTTGGCTTAAGGGACTTTAGAAGAACCAGCAGCTGTAGCTTCCTCACTGTGAAAAGAAAAGATCATGATCACACGTTTTTGCAGAAATAGAACCTTTCAAAAAAAAAATATATCTGGCAGTAACTACAAGATGAAGTCAGGAAAATCCAAGTGGGGCAGGGGTAAGGAGAGGCAGGGGATTATGGCTATCCACAGAGATTCATAGCAAAGGATGAAAGAAAGAAACAATATCACTATGAATGTGTATCCCCAACGCAACACTCAGCATCCTTAGACCAAATGTGATTGTTCACGTCAATATGCATGGCAATATTTTTCACTGTGTCATTTGCCCGTCTCTCTATATATTTTATTTATTTATTTATTTATTTATTTATTTGTTTGTTTGTTTGTTTGTTTGTTTGTTTGTTTGTTTGTTTGTCATATTTCTATGCCACCCACTCTCCGAGGACTCTGGGCGGCTTACACCAAAGACAGTATACTAAATAGCATATTGCCCCCAATAATCTGGATCCTCATTTTATCTACCTCGAAGGATGGAAGGCTGAGTCAACCTTGAGCAGGTGAGATTTGATCCACTGATCTGCTGAACTAGCGGTCAGCTGAAGTAGCTGCAGTACTGCACTCTAACCACTGTGCCACCTCGGCTCTGTATTTATATCTCATCTTTATTATTTTTACAAATAAAAATAATAAAGATGGCAAATATATCCAACACACCTTCCTCTCCTCTCCAAAAGCTACACAACTGATTCACACACAATGCAAAAGCAGCTGGACTTCACACAAAATGGCCCCTGCAACAAGCAGGAATCTCACAGAGTCACAGAGACCTCAAAAACGAACTATCACACTTTACACAAAAATACTGGTCTGGGCAATAGGTAATAAAAAATGCTTTAAAAATAAAAAACAAGTTCCGATGATCGGGCAGGACAGCTGATTCACAGCTGATCATCGGAACTATTTTTTAACTTTTTAACACATTTTTTTACTACCAGTTTGGGTGAACCAGTAACATTTTTACTACCTGTTCAGGTGAACTGGCCTGAAATGGTAGCATTTCACACCTGCCCCAGGGTGTGTCATCAATCACATTTGCCAATGGAGCAATATCGCGGGTTGTAGAGGTCACTCCCCTTTGACTGCTGTAAGTATCCCTGGGATACAGCCTTGTGAGAGATAAGTGTGGAATGTGCATCTGTTTTTTGCTGCTGCACAATTTCACCAATTTCCCATCCCCCCTGGCCTATGGCAACTCAAGAGCAGGCCAGGGATGCTTTGTGAGTTGACATCTGGGTTGTTTATATGCGAATTTGATGAAATAGTAATGCATTTTTCCCGAGCATTATAGAATTGGTTTGCAGCAGGTCTCATAAACAACAAGCAGATGCTGTTTTCAATCAGAATGAGAATATCTGTTCACATATTAATTAAAATTGCAAATAATAATGTATATTTGAATTCAGGGATGTGGTAGCTCAGTGGCTAAGACGCTGAGCTTGTCGATCCAGAAAGGTTGGCAGTTCGGCGGTTCAAATCCCTAGTGCCGCATAACCAGGTGAACTCCAGTTACTTGTCCCAGCTTCTGCCAACCTAACAGTTCAAAAGCATGTAAAAATGCAGGTAAAAAAATAGGGACCACCTCTGGTGGGAAGGTAACAGCATTCCGTGTGCCTTTGGTGTTTAGTCATGCCAGCCACCTGACCATGGAGACGTCTTCGGACAGCGCTGGCTCTTCGGTTTTGAAACAGAGATGAGCACCACCTCCTAGAGTCAGGAGCACATATGTGCAAGGGGAACCTTTACCTTTATATTGCATTCAGTGGGTTATTCCCCTAGTTAAGTTCTCTTACGAAGTACTTTATTACAGGTATCAATTTTTTTTCTCCAAGTGGGCGCACATTATAATGTCATATAAATGATAAAGGGCGAAGTTTCTCTTGAGAGGGGTTCAATACCTGATGAGTATGTGACTTATCCCACATCATTTTCTTGGCAATAATATGGAAATACTTTGCCATTCCCTCCTTTAGAAATGTTACTTTCCTGGTCAGATCCTGCCTAGCTTTTCCATGATCAGTGAAAAACATCAGCTAGGTGCTGTCACCTACTGTGAAATAGATAGTTTGAATGGCATGCAAATTGTATATCTCTGCCTCTCTCTTTTCCACACCTCTGTCTTACACTTTACATACTGGGTCTCTCTTTCCCTCTTTATGCATATACAAAAGAGACATGGTCCTAAATATAAACCATCCTGTCCTACAGATGAAGTTTAAATGGGGAAAAAAACTAATTTACCTCTATTCCCATAAGCAAATGTAAAAGCATTATTCCATGGTAAAAGTAAAGTGTTTGGGAGTTAAACAAACTTTTCCTTTTAAATAAATATATTTTGCCAATTTCCAAGCATGATGCTAAATTACAGACACTTTAGGAATATACAATGTGCAGCTACAGCAAAGAATAGGAGACTGTCACCATTATCAGTAATAGTATGTGGGAATCACCTTGAAGGACAGGAGGAAGAGCCACTAATCAGTCGTCAGACAAGACACCTGAACCTGCAAAAGGATATAAAAGGAATGGGATATAGCAAACATTTCAGGATGGGGTTCCAAGGAACTGATTGGTTCCATCACAATAGTGAGGAACCTGTGACATTTCTGAAACACTGTTTCCAACAGCTTCATATAACAGGTCAACAATGAAGTGCTGAGGATTTTTGTTTAATAATATCTGGAAAACCATTAGTTCCCACACTATTTTATTATGCTTCATGAGGAGACCTTTGTGAACTAGTTTAAATTCATTAGTTGACATACTCAAACATATATAAACATTCTCTGAGGTAAGAATAGACAACTTGGCCCATGTCTACATTTTAAAAACTTGTTGTGGGCACTCATGGAATGTCTTTCCATTTAGTACAAGATTTTAAATTAAAATGATTACCATATTTTTTGGAGTATAAGACTTTTCCCCCCAAAAAAGAGGGTGAAAATCTGGGTGCGTCTTATACTCTGAATGTAGCCCCGCCCCACCTCACAAATGGAAATTTCAGAGGCTGAAAAAAGCCTCTGAAAGAAGTTTCAGGAAAAAAAACTTTTTTTCTGAAGTTTTGTTTTGGTGGCTTTCAGAGGCAGAAAAAAAAAGTTTTTTCTGAGTTTCAGAAGTTTCAGAGGCAGAAAAAAAAGCAAGGCACAGAGGTCACAACCAAGGAAACTGTTGCTAAAATGCACCTCTAGAAACAGCTGATTGGGGGTATTCTGGGAGATCCACTCACCAATCAGCTTTTTTCTTATTTTCCTCCCCCAAAACTAAGGTGCGTCTTGTATTCCGGTGCGTTTTATACTCTGGAAAATACGGTAATTAAAAGGTTTTTTTTTTTAAAGTAATAAAGTTTTTGGCCAGAAACCAGTGGTGAAATTCAGCTGGTTCTATCTGGCTCAGGTGAACCGGTAGCGCCGGCAGCAGGAGGCTCTGCCCACCTGTCCAGATGTTATCATGTCCCATTTTTTACCCTCTGCACATGAGCAGAAAGCTCTATGCATGCATGAAGGAGACACGCGCACTCACATTTGCGAACGAGTAGTGAAGGTAAGTGGATTTCATCCCTGCCAGAGACATATCTGTAGTCAGATTGTTGGGCATGAATCCTCTTACACTAAGAGGTAAGTAGCTTAAATTATAATTTATGAATAGCATCACATTGTGACTAATCCCAGTTCAATAATTATCTGACCTGGCAAACTACCTGTTTAATATTCAGCAGAAATACTTTAGGAGGGAATTCTATGTTACTTGCAAACCATTCCTTCAGCATTCACCATCTGTTCTGCATATTGTCTTGATCAGACCCTCTGTCAGAAGCTTCTCAATTAGTACTGTACAACTGTACAACTACCACTTACTGCATGAAATAGCAACAGTCCAGTTATTGTCTTCAGAGAGAATTAGTGAGGAAAAACGTAGGAATTCATTTCTAACCAGAAAGATGGCAAAGTGATGATGTGTTGTGACATCATAGTGCAAGCTGCACACTTTTGAGCTTGTGTTATGACATTGCACTTAAGTACATGAAGGATGGGATTTCAGTTTTCTCCCATTTTCCCCTGCTCCATTGATGCCTAAGTGAAACAATAAGAAATGATAACAGACAAACTTGATTACAATTCTGACTAATATTCTTGTTCTACCAATTTCTGCAGAAGCCAGCAGGTTGAAATGAAGATTGCATTTGTCTTGCAATTATTTACATTGTATGTGACTCCCAAACGAGGGAGAGAAAGATGTAGATACTGAACTGTATTAAGCAACATAGAGGATTTTCTCTCTTGCTGAGTTGACCTGCAATCCATTTTTCCTTCTCTCAGCAAAAAAACTTCTGCCATGAACATTGATGTCTCTATTATGGAGACATCTGTTCTCTGTTCTTTACTATGGAGCTGCTGTATATTAGAAATAGCTTTTGGTCCATTACAGGTCATAAAGTTCAAACAGCTGCAATTCTTGGTAGAGATTATTAGTAGTTTTAATCATTTTTTGTTCCAAGTCACTTGATTAATAGCTGACAATTTCATAAGCAATTGGGCTGTACTTGGAGGATGATGGAGTAATGAGAACAGGAAGGCATATTACTTTCAATTATGTCTTCTACAGAGGGGTGAAATGCTACCGGTTCAGGATGGTTCATCTGAACCAGTAATAAAAATGATACTGCTTTGCCCGAAACTGATAGTTAAAAAATGCTTTAAAAAGTAAAAAAAAAAGTTCTGACAATCGCATGGCACCACTGGTTGTCGGAACTTTTTTTTTTTAACTTTTTAAAGCATTTTTTTACTACCAGTTCGGGCAAAAAGGTAGTAAAAAAATGCTTTAAAAAAAGGGAAAAAAGGTTCCGACAATCAGCTGTCCTGCCCGATTGTTGGAACTCTTTTTTTTAATTTTTAAAGCATTTTTTAATACCTATTTAATACCTATGCCCAGACTGGTATTTTTGTGTAAAGTGTGGTAGTTTGTTTTTGACCTCTTTGTGACTCTGTGAAGTTCCTGCTTGTTGCAGGGACCATTTTGTTTGAAGTCCAGCTGTTTTTGCATTGTGTGTGAGTCAGTTGTGTAACTTTTGTGTTATTTTTGTGTAAAATGATTTTCCCAGTCACGTGACCAAGTCACGCCCACCCAGTCACATGACCACCAAGCCACGCCCACAAAACTGGTAGGGAAAATTTTTGAATTTCACCACTGCTTCTACAGCTAAAGGTGGGAACACCTGAAAGACCAGATTAGGAGCAAATCATCTTGGAGAAAGTATATCTATGTTGTCACATTATTAATACAAAAACAATGGCACCTAATCAAGCAAATCTATCAAAGCTAAAACCTGTGTGAGTCACAAATTGGGGACAAGATTAAACCAAACCTCTTCCAGGTTGAAAGGATTAGTCAGTAACATCACTGTTGCCTGGGGGACACTTGGTTGGGAGCTCCTTTCATGTCCCCGCTAATGTGCCCATTGAAGTGGTACCCATCTATCTATTTACCAGTACTCACTTTCAAACTGCTAGCTTGGCAGGAATTGGAGCAAATGACAGGAGATCACCCTGATGCAAGCAGCACTTGGGTTTCGTACATGGGCTTGCTAATCGTCAACCCTGCGTCCTAACCACATGAGCCACCACACTCCTCAGGAAACACAACAGAAAAATAAGGTTTGATCAGCCAGGATATGTTTATACTATGGTTACAAATGAAAACATTCAGTGGCTTAACTTGATGTTTGTTTACTAATTGCTACCATGGATTTTGTGTGATGAAAATCAAGATTACAGATAATCCTTGATTTACAGCCACAATTGGCACTAGAATTTCCATTGCTAAACAAGGTGATTATTAAATGAGTCACACCCAATTTAAATTTTTTTAAAATCATAGTTAAACAAATCATTGCGGTTCTTAAGTGAATCATGCAGTCATGAAATAATTCTGATTTCCTCCATTGATTTTGCCTGTTGAAAGGTATCTGGGAAGGTTGCAAAAAGCAATCACATGACCTTTGGTCACTGTAGCATCATAAAGTTGTCAATTGCCAAGTGCCCTAATTTTGGTCACATCAGTAGTGGGATTCAAAACTTTTTACTATGAGTTCAGTGGGCGTGGCATGGCTTGGTGGGCGTGGCATGGCATGGCTTGGTGGACATGACTTGGTGGGTGTGGCAGGGGAAGGATACTGTAAAATCTCCATTCCCACCCCACTCCAGGGGAAAGTTACTGCAAAATCTCCATTTCCTCCTGATTGGCTGGGACTCGGCAGGCAGAGATGGGGGCAGGGCCAGTCAGAAGTGGTATTTACTGGTTCTCCGAATTACTCAAAATTTCCACTACTGGTTCTCCAGAACTGGTCAGAACCTGCTGAATACCACCTCTGGATCACATGTCTGTGGATATGCTATGATGGTTTTAAAAAGCCTTCCTTAAGAATTTACCCTGAGAGGGAAACTCCTATATTTGACTTTGCAATCATGCTAAAACACCTAGTGTCATTTGCTTGCATAAAATGAACTGGGATAGGAAGAGAAGGCAGTACTACTGTATAACTGGTGGATAGGTCTGGCCTTAAACCACAGTTACCTTTGCAATTAATCTATCAACTCAATCTCAGACTGTTGGACAAATGACAATGTCATTCAGACAAATTTGGTTAGAATGAAACTTCATAATTGCCCAGATTCTGGCCTTGAATAGCATTATACTGTATCTGAATAATGATATCTGATTTTTTTCCTATTATCCTAATTCCCATTTTTGTTGATTTTATTTCAACAAGTTTGTTTATCTATTTTTCAGTTCTTTTCTGTCTTGTCTTTTTTCGCAACATATTTACAATTGGGTTGTTTCTTATTTCTCTTCTTTCTTTGATTTAGCATAGATTTTCTAAATAAATGATCAACCTGAAAAAGTTATTGTTAATTAGCTTTTATTTTATTAGGTAAAGACAGATTTTAGTCAATTGCAGTATAACAGAGTTTTTAGACTACCACAGAAATATATGGTCAAATTGTTAAAATTCAAAGACTGTGAGGGGAAATCCAGCACTAATTTCTATGACATTTGATATTTCATTTCTTTATAATGATTCAGTTTTTTTAAGTTTCATCCTATTCTGAGAAAAAGCAAAAATGGACATTTTCATAAATCACATTTTAAAGAACAATAACTAGAAAACAATGATTCTGTAAAAGTTGTTCCATTCTGATAAAAAACAAAACAGATGTAGGGATTAAAGATAGTTGTTTTTTCTAAGCTAGGTAAGTGAAAAGCATATTTTCCCATTTTATGTTCCAACATTGGAAAGAGTTGAAAGAGGCTATTTTCTGACTATTTGAATCAGAATCAACTCAAATCAAGTTGGCTTCTTCACTGTCCTAGTAAAAGATAAAAATAAAACTAGATATGATTTGTTGTTATTGTTGTTAAATGAAGTTAATGACACTAGAACATTTGCACTTTGGAAATATTGTTCTATGGTCCTCAATCTAATTTTTTGCCTAATATAGACCCCGAGAGGTGGCATGCAGTGAAGAGGAGGTTGAGGGGTTTTTTATCCAAATTTTTAACTCAATTTTTAAGAGGTTCCAGGGGGGAAGGGTTGGATTGGAACTAAGGTTGTGGGTGTGGGGGACAACCCACATGGGCACGGCATAGGAGGTGCAGGACTCGGGGTCGAGGAGGGGGTTAGAGCCTGTGACGAGGATGGGCATCACATCAGTACTGTGGGTGGGAGGGGCAGATATGGTGGGAGCAGGGGGCCATATCGTGTTGTGGGAGTGCGTGCTCACTGTCTTCGAGCAGTGGCAAGCTTCGGCCCCCAATGCTCCTCTCGTTCCCCGGGTTGCACAGATCCTCAGGGCCTGGGCCTTCAACTGGTTGTGCAACACCAGATCCGTGGTAAATAAAGCCTCCCTCATTTGCAATCTTGTTCAGGAGGGGGGAATGGATCTGGCGGGTATTATGGAGACCTGGTTGGGCCAGGAGGGGGGGTCCCCCTCATGGAAATGTGCCCACCTGGTTTTCGTGCATTTCATCAGCTGAGGTCACAGGGGAGGGGCGGAGGGGGTGGCAGTTGTCATTAAAGAAGGTCGTGATCCGAGGGAGGCCATTGTTCCTCAGACTGCCGGATGTGAGTCCCTCCTTGTGAAGTGGGGCCATGGGGTACAGATGGGCTTGCTGATCACGTACCTGGCTCCCTGCCACATGGCGGCGGCGGTTGATATCCCCAGGCTTATGGTCATGGGGGATTTTAACTTGCCATCCATCGGTGAGGCGTCTGAAGTGGCCTGGGAGTTCATGGCTTCCATGACGGCTATGGACCTGACCCAGTTAGTTCATGGCTCTACTCACACGGGGGGAAACACGCTGGACTTGGTTTTTGTCTCTGGTCAGTGGTTGAGTGATCTTGAGGTAGGGGATATAGTGATTGAGCCTTTGTCATGATCGGATCACTCCCTCCTTCGCTTTGACCTTCGAACTGCCACACCCCGCCGCAGGGAGGCGGGACCAATGAGGTGGTTCCACCCCAGGTGCCTGATGGATCTGGATAGGTTCCAGACGGAGCTTGGGCCATTCCCTGAGGCTCTGGCTCACGACTCGACTGAAGACATAGTGGCCACCTGGGATAGGGCGGCCACTGGAGCTTTGGACTGGGTCATGGCTTTGCGGCCTCTGACCCGGTGCTGGTCTCACCTGGCTCCTCGGTTCACCGAGGAGCTGAGGGAGATGAAGCACTGGAAAAGATGCCTGGAGAGCAGTTGGAGGGCCAGCCTTTCTGAATCTGACTGAACACTAGTAAGGTCTCATATTAAGACCTACCTAGTGGCGATAAAAGTGGCAAAACATAATTATTTTTCTGCTCTTATTGCGCCATCAGATAATCACCCGGCCGCCCTGTTTAGGGTGACCCGCTCCCTGCTCCACCTGGGAGTGTGGGAGGACCCCTTGGAGGGCAGGGCTGAGGACTTTGTTCAGTATCTGTATGACAAAATCACTCAGATTTGGGAAGACTTGGACTCTGATTGGGTAGATTCAGGAGGGATGATGGAGGCAGGTCTTGAGAATGTTATCTGGGAAGAGTTTGACCCTGTGACTCCCGAAGACATGGACAGGATTCTGGGTAGACTGAGCACGGCCACATGTTTATTGGACCTGTGTCCCTCCTGGTTGGTGCTGGCTTCTCAGGAGGTTACACGAGGCTGGCTCCAGGGGATTATTAATGCTTCATTGAGTGAGGGTGACTTTCCCGCCGCCTTGAAAGAGGCGGTGGTGAGGCCTCTCCTCAAGAAGCCTTCCCTGGATCCTGCAGTGTTAGCAAACTATCGTCCAGTCTCCAACCTTCGCTTTGTGGTGAAGGTTGTTGAGAGTGTGATGGCGCGACAGCTTCCCTAGTACCTGAATGAAACGGTTTATCTAGATCTGTTCCAGTCGGGCTTCAGGCTTGGGTACAGCACGGAAACGGCATTGGTCACGTTGTTTGATGATCTCTGGAGGGCTCGGGACAGGGGTTGCTCCTCTGTCCTGGTCCTATTAGACCGCTCAGCGACTTTTGATACCATCGACCATGGTATCATGCTGCACTGGTTGGAAGAATTGGGGGTGGGGGGCACCGTGCTGCAGTGGTTCTCTTCCTTTCTCTCTGACCGGTCACAGTCTATGTTGGCAGGGGGGCAGAGGTCAACCCCGAGGGCCTTGTATGTGGGGTGCCACAGGGGCTGGTCCTCTCGCCCCTTCTGTTCAACATTTATGTGAAGCCACTGGGTGAGATCATCCGTGGTTTCGGGGTGAAGTACCATCAGTACGCTGATGACACTCAGCTTACATCTCCACCCTGGACCACCCCAATGATGCCCTTGAAGTGATATCCTGGTGCCTGGAGGCCGTGCGGATCTGGATGGGGAGGAAGTACAGTGATAGTACAGTGGTCTACGCACCCTGTTATTAACACAGCTGCCTGCAATTTACTGCTGGTTCGAATTTCTCCAAGGCTCAAGGTTGACTCAGCCTTCCATCCTTTCTAAGGTAGGTGAAATGAGGACCCAGTTTGTTGGGGCAATAAGCTGACTTTGTATAAATATACAAAAGTATGAAGGCTATTGCTTAACACATTGTAAGCCGCCCTGAGTCTCCGGAGAAGGGCGGCATATAAATCAAATTAAAAAAAAAAAAACAGACTCAGGCTCAACCCATCCAAGACCGAGTGGCTGTGGTTTCCGGCGTCCCGATATAGTCAGTTGGTGCCATCACTGACTATTGGGGGCAAGTCGTTGGCCCCCATGGAGAGGGCTCGCAACTTGGATGTCCTCCTGGATTCACGGCTGTCTTTAGAAGAGCATTTGATGGCTGTGGCCGGGAGGACTTTCTATCAGGTTCACCTGATCCACCAGTTGCGTCCCTTTCTGGATCGGGACTCCTTACACATAGTCACTCATGCCCTCATCACTTCCCGCCTGGACTACTGTAATGCTCTCTACATGGGGCTCCCCTTGAGGAGCACCCAGAGGCTCCAACTGGTCCAGAATGCGGCTGCGTGCGTGGTTATGGGAGCGACGTGGGTTCCCATGTAACACCTCTCCTGCGCGAGCTGCATTGGCTCCCGGTGGTCTTCCAGGTGCACTTCAAGGTTTTGGTTACCACCTTTAGAGCATGGCTTTTAAAACAATAGGGGTGTTTTAATTTGTATGGGTCAAATTATTTAATGTGTTTTTATATGATTTTTTAAATTTTGTAGTATGTGTGTTTTATCTTTTGGCTGTTCACCACCCTGAGTCCTTTGGGAGTAGGGCAGTATATAAATCCAAAAATAAATACATAAATAAATAAAATAACTTTGGTACAAGGATGTCAGAGGTAAAGTCATTTCTGTCCCTTGTTGACAAAGAAATCAGAACTTCTAAAAGAAATTAATTGCCATTTGTGAATACATATATCATATAGAGTGGAAACTCATATAAATACTTCTTAGCATTGAGTTTGATGCATGCACATGTGTAAACAAATGATGACTCATTTCTTTTGTAAAGAGATTTTCATTCACTACTATAACAGATTGATATGGGTCCTTTGCAAAAATAACCACAGAAAGAACTTTATATACTTAAGAGAACTAGAGGTTTTATTATTATTTTCTTCTTATGCCAAGAGAAAAGCAGCTCTTGTAATTAATTTGAGCTTAACTCTTCCTTTTTTAATATAGCCAGTCAGCTCATCTTCATACAAAATATTAATTGGAGCTTAGATACCGGTAGTTAGTAAAGGTACTCAATGGAATAGGTTGTTGGATCAGACAGCTTTTAAACTTTCCAAATCTTATATATAAAATATATGCCTTTTAAATCTATGTGTGTCATACAAATGATATAACTCTTACAAATATATTATAATAGTGTACATCCCAGACATAGAAGCTAAACATTATAGCAGTAGTATTCTCTAACTTATTGGAAATATACTTATGATAGAAAAACGTGTGAAAATTAATAAAACAATGCTTCACTTGTTTTATTAATTTTATTTGTTTTATTAATTTTCACACGTTTTTCACACAATTGAAGCATTGTTTTAATTATCTAGATCTGGAGCCTTGATTACTTCATTTAAAGTAAAAGAAATGCCAAGACAGAGGAAAGGGGGGAAAAACCCACAAGAAATGGCACTTGAAGTTAACTGCAGGCTCCAGCATTAGCTAGAATATTGGTACAATGTGTTGTGCTCTTAAAGCAAAGTAATGGTAACTGGTAAATGGTAAAGGGATTAATGGTAACTTCTTACTGTTCTGCAGTTTGTTGATTTCTGACATGATCAGGTCAATTTGTCCTTAAAAATAAAATAAAAAATATTATAGTTTTTATGAAATCAAGTTGGAAGCTCCTTTCATTTTTCAGGTAAGGCACATTCTAATGGATGGGGGGGGGAAGGGGAAAATTCTTAAATGTGAATACAGATCCTTTATTTCTTGAAGATTTTCTTTACAGTGCATGAAAAAAAATCCTATTAGGAAAGGAAAAATTTTGAGGTAGATTTCAGAACCCTGATATCAAGATATTTTTGTTGCCTTCGTCACTGTCAAAATATCTTGGAAAGGCAACTCAGGGAAAATTCTGAGTTGCAGTAAGTAACTATTAAGATTAATATTAAGAATATTAAGTATATTATTATACTTAATATAAGTATATTATTATTAAGAATATTAAGAATATTATTATTATGGATATGTTATCATATAATACACATTGCATGTAGGTAAGCAAATGCAGCAATGCATTCTTAAACTGTGATATCATTATGTTGAGAAATGATGTCTGTGATAAAAAATTAGCTGAAGAAAATGGGTTAGTCTTGTATTAATAAGCACTTTTCTCTAATGTCTGATTCTCTTCTAATAGCTCTTCCTCCCAGTGCTGGATTCAAAATACAGTGATGCCTTATCACTTCTCAAATAGTCCCCTTGAAAGGGAAAAGTTATAGTGCTAAACATATGCATCCTAACCCTGCCACTGATGCTCCCAATAGTGTTGCATCCCTACATTTTCACAAATATGATAAAAATTTCTATGCAATCTAATATCTATGGTAAGAAATCCTGAACTAATTAAGTTCCCTCTGGAATGGAGTAGTCTCTTTCCTTTCATCAGGATGTTATGCAAGCCAGAAAAACGTGTCAAAAATAAGATAGGGAGGTTCAAACATACTGTACCATATAAGGGCTCTTCTAAAAACTTGTTAAAAAGAAGTGTTATTGAAGTGTATTGGTTGGAATATGAATACACACCTATGCTTACTATGTTCACATTTTGTCTAAAATGGGTTTATTAATATTCAAGCTGCTTCTATTTTAAACAAACAAACAAAACTCTGAGAAGAGCAAATCAAAAATTTCCAGGAGCAAACATTCAAAATAAAAACTAGAATATTTTGAAATAAGGTAACTGCATTTAGTCTATTTATATTTTGCTGTTGTAGGATTGTATGGTATAAAAGATTTGGATGAATAATAAAATGAAAAATAAGTAGGTAGTAAAAATTTGTGGAAGTAGTTTTCACAGTTCAAATATCTTAGGTACCACGTTACACGTTTCCTAGAAAGTTTCCTCCGCAGTTGTATAAGAAAGGAATTTGAAATATATGGATGAAGTGATGAAAAAATATTTATTATTTATTGAAACTTGCATAAAATTTGCTTTACAATTGTGTTAGAAATACAAAATTCCCTGCCAACACAATTGCAGAAGGTTAATCTCCCTTCTCTATTCACAATTCTTGTTATGTAAGATATTTTATTAAGTATGTGAAGGGCCAAACTTATATTATATTGGAATTCTTAGCCAGATTGTTACGGAGATACACCCAGTGATTCTACTCCATCACTTTCCCAGGCTGACTACCATGTAGATTTTATTTAAATAAATAAATACATTTTGCAGAACACTGAATATCCTTATATGATATAAAAAGGAACAGAAATATTTTCAAGGAACTCAGCTCCCAACAACTGCATCTTTGTAGGATTTGTTTCTTTTACTAAGAAATGATTCATTATTGCCTTTTTCAAGGTATTTTTTTAACATTCCAACCTAACCAGCATGTGATATATAATACCTAAATCAATACATCTGCCTTATGAATAGATGTGTACCTATGAAGGAAAAGTTGTGCCTTTCTTGTTTGCTTTTGATGCAGCAAATATTATTATCTGATTTATTTTGTACATAAAGAAAATTCTTGTATATTATCATTTGCTTACTACAATTCTTAATGTACTTCTGATTCATAAAATGGTGTAATGTACTCATCTATCAGTATACAGATATCTCACAAATGGGGAATATATACTGTTACATGGTTTGAACTCAAGAATATACTCATTTTGTTTATACATGTTTATTTTGTACATGTGCTACAGGTGGCATAGTTAAAATAAATGTCCAAAAGCATATTTCTTATTTTATGCCTTAAATTTATGTTAAAAATGAAATTGAATTAGGCAAGAATGGTAACTTTTCCAAATTGCTTAAATGAAGTGTCAAAACTGTAATCTTAATTATTAGAGCAAAAAGGTTGTGATAAAGTTAAATCATATAGAGACCTTCTGCCTTTTAATGATCTTTCTAAGTACACATTTTTCAAGTCAGAAGTTTGTGGGAGGCATATGAGACCAATTTCATGGCTATTAGGAAATCAATCAGGGTATCTGTTTTCTATTCTCTATGGCCATATGAGAAAATAGTTCCTGCTCTAGGTAGAAATAAACAGACTTTACAGCAATTGATAGCTTTATTGAAAACAGCCCAGTTAGAATTATATTTATGGATCTATGGTGTGATCCATCAATGACTCTTAACAAAGAAATCCATATAATTATTTAAAATTGAGACTTCCAATTACAACTCTTACAGTATTGAATTTCCATAATGACTTCCTGAAAAATTATACATAAACTGATTTGCTGGAAAGCTTCAGAAATTCAAAGTGATCATAGAAACTCTTTAGACTGAAGTATGATTAATCTTTATTTTCAATCTGATTTTTACAGAAAACAATATCTAAAAGTACACAACATTGCTATTAACTTTCACTTAATATATATATTTATACAGTAATATGGACTACATGGCATATCAATTTTAGCAACAAATATAACCCCTTGCTAAAGTAAATCTAACTCCATGTAATCTATATTGTTGAACTGCTTTTAAGTTTCTCCCACTATAAGTGAAAAAGGATGTTTTCTAAAGCTATAAACAGTATAGCAGATTCTCTCTTATTGGTGCTACAAGCTGCCTTGGAAGTCAGCCATTAAGTAATCTATTTCTTTAAACTGTTCTGTAATGTTCTCTATGCATTCTCCAGCCACAAGAGCTTTTCCATCAATTATAATACAGTCTTCTTCAGTGCTGATTTCCATTGGTCTTCTTTCTTCACTAGCTTCTAAACAGCAGTTAAGTATCTAGAGCCAAAAAAAGGGGGGGGGGGGAAGACTTCATTCATATTGTGACTAAATTATGTAACTTTGCAACTGTTTTCACAAAGATGGAAAGACACACTAATTCCCACAATGAAAGAATTGATGGTAAAGGTAATGGAGTTAGCATAGATAGTGAAACTGACTGTTTCAATTAAAGAATGTATCTAGTTTTGTTTCTAATTAAAAACTGCTTCTTGGTTTTTTCTACAAATTGACAGAAAATGGAACTTACTTTAGGTTTTGATTATTAGAGTGGTTTTATAATTATAGAAATCATTTGATATGTTGTGAAATGTAAAGCAACAGGTTGATGTTGTATTGTTTTTATTATCTACTGCATCAAGGACAATCAGAAGTAGTTACTTTTTTTCTTGTCTTTTTGTACCTTTCTCTTTTTTTCTTATTTTTCTAACTTTTGTTTCTTTTATATTTTTACTTTATAATAAAACTTAATAAAATGTAGTAATGCCACAACTCAGTGCACTTGGTTCAACAAGAGATGGTTCATTATATTTGTATAGCTAATGATTAGGTTCAAACTTCTTGCTAACCTATAAAGTGGTTTGTCTTATTTTTGCTAAACAGATTTCATGATTCACTATATTGCAGTCTGCAAACAAGATTTAATCTAGCTAAACCTCATAGTTAACAAAGCATTATTTAAAAACAATTATACTGTGAGAATATAAATATAAATGTGAATAAAAAACCACAGTACAATGCTCATTTACTGAATAATTTTAGCTATGTCTTGATGGAAATATAATCTTTCAACTGGAAATTCTGTGCTGGATCCAGATATTATTTAGTTATTGAGATATTCAAATGAAAGAAATAGGACTAATCTAAAATCCATCAGTTTTAATGTACTGGATAGATTGTCAAGTTTATTAATGAGGTTATGTATAATTCATTTTTGAATTCTTTCTATTGCTCCTCACTTGGTCTGTTATAGACAGTCGTGTAGATTGTGATTCAACTAGAATTTTTTGGAAAATTGTGTAACAGATGTAACTAATATATAAATGAGTAAATCTACCTGAAATGCTATAGGATTTCTACATTACTATTAAGTGAATAGCAAACAATTTTTAAAAATAATAATAATATTTTTTTAAAAATACACAAACTGTTTAGAATATGGCCATACTTTTTGGTCTCTACATAATCCTGGAAATAGTCAATATGTACTTAATATAAAGTTGTTTCAATAGAGCCTAAATAAATTAATATAGAATTGTTTTGTAATATATGTGGAAAATGTCTATAAGTAAACATAAATAATTATACATTCATATAGCACTCTCTTTCTTTATAAATGAATTTTTGCAGTCACATATTCCTCCTGCCATTTAAAAAACATATAAAAGAAACCCACCCACCCCTTTTTTAGCCTTTTTTAGCTTTTTAAATTGTCAAATGGGTTTTAGTTTCAATGTTTTAAATTTTGGGCCACAGTTATATAATTCTTTTAATAATTTTAAATTTTGTATTGATATGTGTTTTATTTTTTATTTTTTATTATAGACAAACATACACATACAGACATTGACGTTTAAACAAACTAAACATAGACTAACTATACAGTGAAATCAAGTCATAGAGCTTGAACTTTGAAAATAGAGCTACTTCGGTAATTATATATCTATATATCTGTATATATTATCTTTCATCATGTATCAATGTTTATATAACGACATTTCATTTTATTCCCTTATTTTTGTATCATTGGGTGGTATTCCCTTATTTCGTGTTCTTTTTATCTAACCAGTTGTACCATTTTTGCCAAATTAAGTAATAGTCTGAATCTTCTTTTCCCTGTATTTCTTTGGTCAGTTTATCCATTTCCGCACATTCCATTGTTTTTTGTATTATTTTTTCTTCTGGTGGCGTATCTTCCAATTTCCACATTTGTGCGAAAACGATTCTAGCTGCGGTTAGGATATGTATTATCAAGTATTGTGTCTCTTTTTTATAGTCCTTTGTCAGTATTCCTAATAGGTATGTTTCTGGTCTGAGGGGCACTTTTTGGGTGGTGATTTCTTCCAGCTGACTTTGAATTGTTTTCCAAAATTTTTTTACTTTTGGGCATGACCACCACATGTGGTAGTAGGTCCCCTTCTGTATTTTACACTTCCAACAATTCTGATTGGTATTGGGAAACATTCTTGCCAACCGTGCAGGGGGGAGATGCCACCTATAAAACATCTTGTATGTATTTTCTTTGTAGGGCACGGACATTGTCAGCTTAGTATTTACTTTCCACATTTTTTCCCAATTTTCTAGGTTAATATTATATCCAAAATTTTTAGCCCAAATAATCATATTTTCCTTCACCACTTCTTCTTCCAATTTGTATTTTAGCAGATAATTATATATTTTAGTTATTAATTTATCATCTGATTGCATTATAATTTTATCTAATTCATTTCTTTCTTTTTGGATTCCAAATTTTTCCATATCACTTTTATATCTTGATTTTATCTGTAAATACGGCCCCCAATCAATGTCCGTGCCCGGTTGTCTCAATTCCTCTCTTGTTTTCATATCTCCCTCTGTGTTCAACAATTCGTCATAGGTTTTCATCTTGTCTATATCCATTGTGTTCGGGTAAATTTGGGCCTCCATGGTTGATAGCCATCTTGGGATTTTGTCGTAGTGTTTTCTCCTTATTTCAGTCCAAATTTTTGCCAATGCTCCTCTGATATAGTGTCTCCTGAAGTGTTCATGTTGTCTGGGCTTTTCCTTCCATAAAAATGCGTGCCAGCCTTTTGACAAGTCAAATCCTTCTAGTGCTAATGTTCGTTTATCTTCGAGTGTCATCCAATCCTTAATCCAAGTTAAAGCTGTTGCAGTGTAATAAATTTGCCAATCTGGTAATCCCAGGCCACCCCTTTCCTTGGTGTCGTGCAGGTGTTTCAGTTTAATCCTGGCTCTTTTTCTTTGCCATATATACTTTAATGTCATTTTATCAAGGTCTTTGAAATATGATTTTCCTGGGTTTATTGGTATTGTTCTAAATAGATATAATATTTTTGGTAGAATTGTCATTTTAATTGAAGCAATTTTGCCTAGTAGTGATAGTTTCAATTTACTCCATGCCTCTAAATCCTTCTGAATTTGTTTGGCCAATTTAATATAATTGTCTTCTTTAAGGGATGATACCTTATTGGTGAGCCAAATTCCTAGGTATTTTATTTTTGTTGTTGTTTGTATTCCTAATGTCTCTTCCAATTCTTTCTCCTGGGTTTTTGTCAAATTTTTAGTTAGTAGTTTTGTTTTTTGTCTATTAATTTTCAATCCTGCCACTTCGCCATATTCTTCTATCTTCCTTAGTAAATTCAGTCCTGATTGTTTTGGTCATTCTAAAATAAATACTACGTCGTCCGCGAATGCTTGTAATTTATACTCCTGGTTTTTTGTTCTTAATCCTTTTATTTCATTGTCATTCCTAATTTCATTCAACAGTGGTTCCAATGCTAATATATATAATATAGGAGAGAGGGGACATCCTTGTCTCACTCCCTTGGATATTTTGAATTGGTCTGTTGTCTCTCCGTTTATCCATATTTTTGCGATTTGGTCTGAGTATATTGTTTTAATCATATTTAAAAATTTATCGCCGGTTCCCATTTTTTCTAATTGCAATGTTAAGAATCCCCAATTAAGATTGTCGAACGCCTTCTGTGCGTCAAGGAAGAGTAAGGCCATCTTTTTGTCCGATTTTTGCTCATAATATTCCAATATATTGATTATTGTTCTTGTGCTCTTATTGATTTGCCTTTTTGGAATGAATCCATTTTGGTCTGGATGGATATAATTCACGATAATTCTCTTCATTCTCTGGGCCATGATTGATGTAAATAATTTATAATCTGCGTTTAGAAGTGATATGGGTCTGTAGTTTTTGGTTTGGGTGAGATCTGAGTCTTCTTTAGGTATCAATGTAATGATTGTTTCTATCCATGATTTAGGAATTTTGGCTTCTAGGATTGCTTCATTCAGGACTTGTAATAAAATATCATCTAGTGGCTGGTATTCAATTTTGTAAAATTCCGCCGGGATGCCGTCTGGACCTGGTGTTTTATTGTTGTTCTGCTTCTTCTTCGCTTCAATTAATTCTGACATCGATATTGGTCTGTTCAAGAGTTCTCTTTGAGTTTCCTTTATTTCTTGAATGTTGGATTTATTTATATACTCTTTTACTTTTTCCAATTGGATTTCTTCCTGTGCATATAGTTCCTGATAGAAATTTCTTACGATTCGCTTTTTTTCTTCATCCATATGCTGCAATTGCCCTTGTTCGTCTTGTAGTTGGTGTATTATTCTTTTTTCCTTTTCTTTCTTTAGTTTATAGGCCAACCAATGTCCTGTTTTATTTGCAAATTCAAATTGGTTTTGTTTTGCCATTTTGATTTTCCTAGCTATTTCTGTTGTTGTTATTAGGTTTATTTCATGTTTAATAAGGTTTATTTTTCCCTTGATCTCTTTCCTATCGGGTCTGTTCTGTAATTCTGCTTCCTGTTTTCCGAGCTCAATCAATAAATTGTTTCTTCTTTGCTGTTTCTCTCTGTTTTTCTTCACCTTGAATGAGATGGTTAGTCCTCTTATATATGCTTTTGTAGTGTCCCATAGGACTTGCAATGATGTTTGTTCCCTCTTGTTTATTTGAAAGAATATCTCCATCTCTTTCTTTATCATCTCTATGTATTCTTTATCTTTGATGATCTCTCTATCCATCATCCATCTTCCTCTTTTTTGCTGGCCTTTCCAGACTATTGTTATAGGACTGTGGTCTGCCCATACGTTCGGTGTAATTTCGATTTCTTTTATGTTTTCTCTTAGTTCTGCAGTCATCCAGGCCATGTCTAGTCTGGACCAGGACTGATGGGGATTTGAGTAATATGTATACTGTTTTTTGGTTTTATTCAGTTCTCTCCAGGCATCTTTCAATTGTAACTCTTGAATCATATCCTTAAAGGTATCGGGTAGTGTCTTTTTCCTAGATTTATTTTTTTTGTTACTTTGGTAGTCATAGTTCATATCAACGATTGCATTGTAGTCCCCTATTATACATATATGCTCGTAGTCTAATTCTTTAATTTTATCGTGTATCTTTTTAAAGTATTCTTTTTGGTTCCCGTTTGGAGCATATATTGATGTCAATAACATATTTCGGGCCTCCATCTTAATGTCTATCATTAGTATCCTGCCATCTCCATCTGTGTAAATTTGTTTTGCCTGAATGTGGCTTTTAATGTATATTGCGATACCTCTTTTTTTTTGATCTGATAGTGAGGTGAATAATGTTCCAAGTTTTCTGTTTTCTAGTAACTGTTGATGTTGTTTTTTGATATGTACTTCTTGTAAGTTGATAATATCTATGTCTAATTTTTGAAGTTTTCTGAAAGTGTGTGTTCTTTTGGTTGGTAGATTAAGGCCGTTTATATTGATTGAGATTAATTTCAACTCTCGTCCCATTTCCCTTAGTTTTTCTTTGTTAGTCTAAGTCTACTTGTGTTGTTACCATTTGTGTTTTCCCCCTAGCCCCTTCTCTCTCCATCCTCTCCCTTTCCCTAGACTCCTTCTCTTCCTTTTCTTTTTTTGTTTCCCCCATAGAGTGTTCCTGGTTTGTATTTTCTGAATCACGTCTAGTTTCCTGTTCTTCTTCTATTATAAAGTGAGTGTCAAGAAATTCTTGTGCCTTCTCTATCGTGTCGATTTTATATTTTTTGTCATCCCAAGATATTAGAATTCCCTCTGGCACCAGCCAGCGGAACATTATTTTATGTTGATTCAGTAGGGTTGTCAAGAAATTATAGTTTTTTCTGTATTCTCTTATTCTTCTTGGAACTTGTTTTAGGGTTATTATTTCTTTTCCTTTGTAGCAGGGTTTTCCCTCTCTCATTGATGTGTAGATCTCTTCTTTTACAGTTTTACGTGCGAATCTAACATGTATTTCTTTAGGTAGTTTGTTCCTACGAGCATAGTTCGTATGAACTCTATATATTTCGTTAATTTCCCTACTAATATCGTTTTTTTCCTTCTGGGTAGCCTCTACTAATATATCTGTCATCAGGTCTCTTAGATCTTCTCCTTTTGTTTCTGCAATATTTTGAAACCGTAAAAAGAATGATGCCTTTTCTAATTCTAAATGGGTAATTGACTCTTCGAGTTCTCTATTTAACTCCATTTGATTTTGTTCGATGTTATCCATCTTTTTCTCCATTAGGACCATTTTAGCTTCCATGTTTTGGATTCGTTCTTCGTTTTTAACTATGTTTTGTTGTATTCTCTCGATCTTATCGTCCATTTTTTTAATATTATCATTTATTTGTCCTACTTCTGATTTCAGTTCCTCGTGGTTCTTTTTTGTTTCTTCATGATTATTCGCTATTGTTTCTTGGGTCTTGTTCATCCCCTCCTGAATCATAGCTAGTATAGACTGTATATTCTGTATGTTGTGTGCAGTGGCAGCTTTTTCTTTGTCTGTAGTTAGCATCGTGTCTATGGTTTTTTGTTGTGCAGGTGAAGATT
Source organism: Pantherophis guttatus (assembly GCF_059756535.1). Taxonomy (NCBI): domain Eukaryota; kingdom Metazoa; phylum Chordata; class Lepidosauria; order Squamata; family Colubridae; genus Pantherophis; species Pantherophis guttatus. Next base: position 108,441,253 of record NC_142066.1, read on the forward strand.
GTGTAGGTATTGGGTTTGTTGTTAATTTTTTCCCTGTTTTAGTTATTGTTATTGAGGATGTTGCCATCGTTGTTTTTTGTGTTATTTTTCCCCAAATTTTCATATACTGATTTGGTTGAGGGTAGATGAAATATCGTTATATAAGGATCGGCTTAATTAATTCATAGGAGTTAGGGGGAAAATGCAGTGTTTTAACAATTCATTCTTCTATTCTTGTTCCTAAACAATATAATACAATTAATGTTTAAATACCAAGTTATCACAGTACTTAAATTCACTTTAAGACTAAACAATTTCTATATAACCTTTATGTAATAAATCAATGGGATTTAAGATTCTCTATAAATCATCTAAGATATTCTATTAAGTTATATCACAATTACCAGTACATGCTACTTATATTAATTATCACAATTATTATTCCTTAATAAAATCTATAACCATCTCTATACAATGTCTATGTTAATATCTAGCTTTCTAATCAATACACAGTATAATTCCCCTTAATCAATGTATTACTGTACAATCTATATACTTATTTCAATGGGGTGGGAAACAATAAAACAATAAAAGAAAAGATAATATTAAGTCAGTTCCTTAGTGTATATTATAATAACTTCAAATTTGATATTAGTATTCTTTAAGCAGAATTAAGTAAGTTTTAAATTTGGATTTTATAAAGTAAATGAAATTTAATAATTTAATGTTTAAAGTTCTCCACTGTATCACTCTCAGACCAATTAGGGTTGCTTCCTTCTCCTTCTCCTTCTTCCTTCGTTCTTCAGTTCACCTTCTTTTCACCCAGCTATCACAATTCTATTGCAATAGCCTCTATTAAATCCGTAAGTAAGTCAATTGTTCCGATTTTCCTGTGTAGCAAGTTATATCTCCTTTGCCAACAGCGTCAATGTATCTAATGTCTCGCTACGAATCTCATGTCTGTAGTTGAATTTGTTATTGTCGCTGGACACAAAGTAAAAGTTTTCTTCTCTGAATCCTCAGTCCGCCATTCGCTACTGTTCAGCTAGTTTCCTTCCACCACAACAATCTTAAATAGTCTCAGTTCTTTAAGTTCACTTTCTACAATCACTCTCTTAATTAATCCTTCTTTTCCTCTGTTAAGTCAAGATGTATTATTGTAAAGTTATAATCCACCGCTTACTTGTAATCCTTTTTGTCTGTCACTCGTTCCTTTCGCCAGTCAAATCTGCATTGTCACTGTGGGTATTAAGCTTCACTCCGATCACTGTCTCTTGCCGCTTGCCTGATGATCTTGCCGCCGCTTTTTGGAGTCCTATTCTCGCCAATGTATTTAAATCCTCATGATTATACCTTTGTATTTCGATTTACTTAGTCCTTACCGATGTTTCTCTTTGTAATCTTCGCTTCCACACTTGTCGGTTGACAGCGCTCCGGCCAGCCAAAATGGCTGGTTTTTTCCCGGCTGGAGTTAGGGGGGTTTCCCTCTGAACCTTCGGGGTGATTGCTGTCACACCGAGGTCCTAGAGAGTCCTCCTTTTTCTATCGACCTCTCCGTGGTCGATAGTGCCAAAAACGGCTTCCAATCAAGAAATTTGGAACTTCGGGGACGGAGCCTCGTTCCCCTCATTCCTTACACGCTGACGTCACCGCCGGAAATAGAATTGTTTTGTAATATATGTGGAAAATGTCTATAAGTAAACATAAATAATTATACATTCATATAGCACTCTCTTTCTTTATAAATGAATTTTTGCACTGTCACATATTCCTCCTGCCATTTAAAAAACATATAAAGGAAACCCACCCACCCCTTTTTTAGCCTTTTTTAGCTTTTTAAATTGTCAAATGGGTTTTAGTTTCAATGTTTTAAATTTTGGGCCACAGTTATATAATTCTTTTAATAATTTTAAATTTTGTATTGATATGTGTTTTAGTTCTGGCTGTGCCCGAGTCCACTAGGAGAAGGGCGGGATATAAATTGAATAAAATAAATAAAATAAAATAAATAAAGGAAGAATAGTATTAAAATGACAATTGTTTTTTGATATGCCCAAAATAAAAATATGTTCACTTGTCAGTATATTGGTATCCTACTGATAACTATTTTATTTATTCATAAAATATATTTATTTAAAGGATATATACCTTTATTTCTCAAATTAATAATGAAATTATTTTTTTTCATGTTTGAAGTGAACATTTTTTGCAAATGCATTCTAAAACCAGCCTAGCTCCATATATGCTTATTCAAACTATGTCTCATTGATTTCAATGGGACTTACCCTTAGATAAATATGCATTGCATTTTATCTCCACCACCCCAACATTAGTAGCAGTTTTTGGACTTCAAGTTAATAATTCATACCTCTTCTCTTTCATTATTATCTTCTCCATTCTCAGATGATTCCACAGAAGGTTTGGAGGTGACTAATACTTGACTGAGAATTTGGTCCAAATCTTTCAGTATAATTTTTGTTTCTGTTACAACTAAAAACATGCAACAATATTTTCAATAAAAATATACAATTATATTACCACAATTCTACGGATTGCTTAATTTAATTCAACTACATTAACAGGCATTAACTGGAAATAGCAATCATTACAATTGTTTATGTTTCATATGTTAACTTATTAATACATTCATTTTAAAATGAATTTTAAAATTTATTCTACTGATAATACTAATGTGTGATTTCAAATGAATGCCTAAAAATTATTGCAGGATAGTTTCCAAGTTTAATTGAGTGGGAACATACATTCTGTCAATAACATATTTTCAGCAATTTTTTTAAATGCCTATTTTTAGAGACCCATAGTTATTAAGGAAGAATAATTTGTCTATAATAAGCAATAAATGGGCACATATCTGTTCATGGTGTTGCAGTTTGAAATAGGCTTATTTTGGAACATAGTTATTTTCAATTCCCTGGAACTGACTTAAAATGGGAAGAGATGAAGACTCCTGAAGAAGAGAAAGGTTACCATTCAGTGAACCAGCAGAATTCACAAAGAAGGAATATCTAACATGCCACTTTTTTCACCATTTTGCTCTTTGTCCCACTGATTTCAAATGTATTTAGGATTAACAAGATAGGATCCAATTTTGTATGACTAATCTACATCTGCATGAAAAGTTTACTTATATTTTATTTATTTATTGTACCTTTTTACATGAATTAAAAACAACTAACATAAAACACCTTTCTCAAATATTATTCCCATAACAACTTTCCAGAATTTTCTTGGACAAGACATTGTGACTAGTCCAGTCTTTACTTTTCCAATGTTATTCTCATGTTTTATGCTTGTGCATTTAGATGACAATATTTAAACATAGAAATAGGAATAGCAACTTCATTCACTATACTTTTATTTATTTTTCTTCCAGGGACTAATTTGAATTTTTCCTGCTCTAATCTGAATATGTTTCACTATAAACAATCTTTTCATTGCTTGTTGTTGCATTATTAATTTTATATATGTTTAGAAAGCAACTGTATTTGAAGACTTTTTAAAAAACAGAATGCATAATCATTAGCAAAGAGAATCTCTCAGACAGTTTCCTTCACTTTGGTAATTAAGCTATTACTGCATTCATATTAATTCATTTATTTTTTTTAAAATTTTGATTTATATGCCGCCCTTCTCCGGAGACTCAGGGTGGCTTACAATGTGCTCAGCAATAGCCTTCATACTTTTGTATATTTATACAAAGTCAGCTTATTGCCCCCACAACTGGGTCCTCAATTTACCTACCTTAGAAAGGATGGAAGGCTGAGTCAACCTTGAGCCTTGGCGAGATTCGAACCTGCAGTAATTGCAGGCAGCTGGTCTTAATAACCAGCTTAATAACAGGGTGCCTTAAACCACTGTACTACCAAGGCTCTTTGCATTTGCATGCTTGTACAGAAATAGATTTATGTTTTATAATAGGTATTCCAAACCAACCTTTTTCTAAGCAGGTAGTGATGAAACGATCATGATTTTTATTTATTATAGGTCTTTTGAAGGCTGAATATATATTTTTGTATTCTCTTATGCATCAGTTCATATCACATTACAGAATAACGTTTTGCCAAATCTTGCATTTATAGGGAATGTTATACATTTTTCCTAAAATTTGGAAATGGCTCTAGACTGAAAGCTGACGTCGCGGCGAGACGAGTGGGAATTTCTGGAGCTCCAGAAATCCCGCCGATAGCTCCGCTGCTGCATGGTCCGTTCTGGACCCCACAGTCTAGTTTTGACTGTGGCAGTGGAGGGCATATCCTGTGGATCCCAGGGACACCGCAAAGTCCCTGGTGATCCAGGAAAGCCCTTTTTCCAGCGGTGGAGTAGCAGCCATTAAAGCTGTCGAGGCTGTGACAGTTTCAGGAAGAGAGAGGAAATGACAGTGATCAGATCGGTGAGAGACTTTATTTATTTATTTATTTGTTTGTTTGTCCAATTTATATGCCACCCTTCTCTGTAGATTCAGGGCATCTTACAATGCATTATAGCAATAGCCTGCATACTTTTTTGTATATACCTGCTTATTAGGGCTTTCACCCCCCCCCTAAGTGGCGTTGTTCTATACAAAGTTGGCTTACTGCCCCCACAATCCGGATCCTCAATTTACCTACCTCGAAAGGATGGAAGGCTGAGGCAACCTTGAGCCTGGTGAGATCTTACTTCTTTTTAAATAATACAAAGAACACCCTGCGGGATGAATGACTTGGAGACTGAGAGTAAGCGAGAATAAGCGGCAAATTTATTTGGGAACAATTTTTTTTACCCAAGTACCTAATTTAAAGGATTTAAAAATTGCTTCATTTTTACTATTGACCTGACCTGGACTGGACTGAAGAAGAAAAGAGCAGTATTGGTAACTCTTTAAATTTTGTTTTCTTTAAAAATAACTGATTGATGTTGGTTGGATTATTTGGACTGGAGCCCTTTCTTTTCCTTTCTTCCTTTTCCTTTTTTTTTTTTTGTATTAATTTTTGATTAATTTTAAACGGAAGAATTTGGGACTTCTAAGAATAGGAAAGATAGGAGAGTGTGTAATACTGCCACCTGCTGGAAAATAAACTTTGTTTTTATGTTTATTCAAGTAACAGCTGAAAGATACATTGTAGCCATAACAGAGAGGCTCTGTACTGTGACTGATAAGAGGGAAAAGCAACTGAAGAAGTGGAAATATTTGCACTGTTTGTACAGGTGCTCTTGTCAGATTTATTTGAAATAGGAGTCTGGAAATACTCTGGAAGGCTTTTGATCTCTTTTGAGCAGTTACTTGTTTCTTTTTTTTTTCTTTCTTTTTTTTTTTTATTGAAAAGGTTTTCAAATACAAATTTTCCCCCTTTTTCCCCCCCTCCCCCCCCTCCCTAACCCCCCCTCCCCACCCTTCCCCCCCTGTGACTTCTTCGTAACAAAAAAAAACCCTAATTCATAACAGATTACTTACTCCCTCCTCAAAATACTGACCTTTACTTACTAAAAGTATTATAAATCCCCCTTTATCCATACATTTCAGAAAAGAAGAAGAGAAAAAAAACGAAAAAAAACAAACACATTATACTATAACTATTATAAAATAACTTCTAATTTAGCATAATAGTGTTTTATATCTATACATTATTGCAACAATTCAAAACCACCTTCCACTTTAAAACTATACGATAAGTCCTACTTTAATAACATTTCAAAGCGGACTCCCCATAAAATCTAATTTAACATTTATTCCACTCTATCCATTTCCTCCACTCCCCTAAATGTATCACTTAAAAATCCCTTTTCTTAAACTAATCAGTCTGTAGCTAGCTTATTCACCCACTGTCTTACAAATTTACCATACACAACAATTCTTGATATCTTTAATTCACTGCCCACACTACTTAAAAATATATATATATATATATTCCATTATATCTAAATAAAAAAAGAAAAGACAATAACTTTAAATTTATAGTCCATATAATATCTTCTTGAAGTCTTTCCACTGGATTGTTAAAACCAACATCCATAATAGGGTAACATAGCTTGCTGATGCAACAGTTTATTCAAGATCTCCAATCATATCTGCCCCCATCAGTAGTAAACATCTTCTTATATATATAAAAGTAAAAACAACCACCCGAGTGACATTATAATTATATTCCATATAATAATAATTGTGGGTTTCATCAGGATTATTAATTTCCATCATCGTATTGGGTAACAACCCGATCTTCTGCATGTCCCAATGTGATTCTCTTGCCTTATAATTCAAGATAATTATAATATATTTATCAACACAAAAAGAAGTTTCAAAGTAGATAATTCAAAACCATCAATTTGAGGCTCTTTCCATGTCCCAAAATTACGGCAATGCAGAGATCTGCCACTATCCTCAGGATGATATTGACCAATATGTCGCCTCCTCTATGTTTTCACATAATCATTCATATTTTAAAATCACTGGCTTCACTGTTGCTTGGGTTAGAAATTTCTATTTTTGTACAACCTATTTCTTTTTTTGTTTTCTTTTTGTGGGTTTGACTTCCATCCTAATTTTTTGTGTCTCGCATTTCTTTTTTATCCCTTGTATATCCTCTAATTGGTTTCCATGCTTGTCCTTGCCTTGATAAGTCATCACATTAAAATCAGATGGCACTTCTCTCAAATTTGTAGATAATCCAGCTGGGGTATCCGATAAATCCAAAGGCAATTTATCTGGTACAGTCTCTGTCTTTAGTTCCAGCTCCTTCTGCTTATCCTGTATTATATCTGAAGACGTTAAATTCATTTTCAACCTATTTTGATAAAATTCTTCCGCTCTTTCAACAGTATTTAACTGGTATCTTTCTCCTTGATATCTCAATATAATACCAACTGGGACGTCCCACCGGAATTGAATATTTCTCCTTTTTAACTCAGACACCAGAAAGCCAAATTTCTTCCTTTCCATTAATATCTTAGGTGGGAGTTCCTTGTAAATCCAAATCTTTCTTCCATACAATTGCAAATTAGAATTGAAGGAATTTTGCACAATTTTATTCCTAATTTCTTTATCTGAAAAATAGATTACCACATCTCTAGGCAATTGCCTTTGCTTGGCAGTCCAGGAGTTTATTCGATAAGCTCTGTCAATCCTACAAAACACTTCCTCAGGTTGAATCTTTAAAATCCCAGCTAGAAATTCAGAAGATATTTTCCTTAAGTCATCTCTGTTATTTTCCTGCAAACCTCTAAGTCTTATTGCATATTCTGTGAAATTATATTGTATCTTTAGAACCTCTTTTTCAATCCTCTGTTGCAGATTTTCTACATTACCAGACTTTTGGTCAGCATCCATTTTAAATTTTTCTTCTGAACTATAATCCTGAATATTTAACAAATCATTTTCAATTTTTTGAATTCTATTGTCCAATTTATCTTGAATTTCATCCATTTTTGACTCTAGTAAATTAGTATTTGTATCCAACCGAATCATGAATTCTGACACTTTTAAAATTTTTTGCTGCAAAAAGTCAAACTTGGATTTCACCAATTCCTTAGTTTCCTGCTTAAATTTTTCAAGTTGCTGATTCACAATCTCATCCCTTCTTTCAATCTCCTCTAAGAGAAATTCTATTATATTAAAATCAGGTTTCTGGGACTGAAGAGTTAAAACTTGTTCCTTTAAATTCTTAGTGGGGGAATCCCCCCCACCTATTTGTTTGTCTGACTTCACAAGCCTCAGTGCCATGTTTCCGCCTAAGCAGGCTTTGTTAGAAGAAAAAAAAAAAAAAAACAAGACAAAAGACTTCCAGCCAGCAACAGTCAAGCCTCCAGGGGAAAAAGAGAAAAACAAAAACAGGAGCGGAGTTTTGTCTACAAATATAGCCAGTGGTATTTATTCCGCTACATTGTAATAATAAAAAACAGAAGAACTTTCCCTCTCAAACTCTTCTCCAGCCGCGGCAGACGCCATTTTAAAAAGAAACTTTTTTCCTCTTTCTCTTCCTCTATTCTCTTAAGTAATTTTTAAAAGATAAGTAAAATACTTGCGCTTCAGTATTACAGGTCCAGCTCACATTTTCTTTGAGTAATCTGTCAAATTCGCAGGCTTGCTTTTGACGCCTGGCTCTGCATTAGCAGAGGTCTCCCAAAGCCCGGAGCAGCGGCTGGGGATATGGGGCATCTCATCCGCTCCATCCCAAAAGTAAAAAAAAAACTTTTGGGACTCTGCAGAGAGTTCTACCCACCCCTGCCGGCTCTATCTCCGTTTCCTCATGGGAACGGAGTTTTTTCGAGCCGCCGTTCCGTTGTGAAGGCGGCTCTGACAGGCAGTGGAAGCTGACGATCCCAAAGGAACGTCTGGCGGCGGCCAGCAGCAAACAGGAAGTCCTCCTCTTTTTTTTTTTTTTTTTTTTTTTTTTCCTTGTTAACTGTGGCTTGGATAAGAAATCAACCTCTGTATGCTTTCTGGATATAAAAGTGCTTGAAAGACTATTTGCTTTTCCTTTTTTTCCTTTTTTATTTTTTGGATTTGGGATTTTTATATAACTCCATTGGATTAAGGCATCCAAGAGCCTGAAGATTTATTGACTTCTTTTTTTTTTTCATTATGGATGTGGATTTTTATTTTTATTTTTTTACATTAATTTTTTTTTTGTCTTCTTTTCTTTCCTTTTTTCAATTCTGGCCGGCTTGTTTCCTTTTTGCCCCTTTTTTCTCTTCCTCGCTTTTTGCTATTTTTTTTTCATGTTTTACTTTTTATTCTTATTTTGTTTTTCGTTAACACTTAAAGGATTAGGGTTTTGGAAGAACCTGAAGAATTGCTTCTCCCTTTTTTTTTTCTTTTTCTTTTTCGTCTATTTGGCTTTTTTAAACTTTTTGCTTTTTGGAAGTGGTTTTGGCTGAATATTTTAAAAAAATGAGCAGAAAAGTAGCAACAGTGGGAGCTGCAGCAACCACACCATCTTCATCACCATCTGGAGGCCAACATACTATTCAAGCGATGTTGCAACAAGAGAAAGAGAAAGAATTACCGGTACAAACAATTATACAAACACTTCAAAGGATGGAACAACAACTATTGAAGACAGATGAAAAAGTTCAGAGGATGGAACAACAGCTGCTTAAGACAAATGAAAAAGTGGTCAGCATTCAACAAACAATGTTGAAATATGAAGAAACACTGGTAAAATTAGAGAAAAAAGACAACCAAAAAGAAGAAAAAATGAAGGAAATAGAGAACAGATTGGGAGAGGTTGAACAAGAAACAACTGGTCTAATTGGATGGGAAATGGACAAAGCAGAATTCTACTTAAGATTTAAAAATGTGGAAGAGGAAAAAGGGGAAAATTTGGCAGATATTATGATTGAGATGTTGGCCGAGGCATTAGAAGTCACTAAAGAGAAGATGATGGATGGGGTCGATGAGATTTATCGAGTTTATACTAGATATGCAATGCATAATAAATTGCCAAGAGAAGTACATATAAGATTTACTAAGAAATCGATTAAAGCACAAATTCTTCAGGCAGCCAGAGAAAAAACTCTGAAATACAAGGAGAAAGAAGTGGTGGTTCTGAAACAAATACCAAGAAAAATGAGAGAGTTGAGAAGAGGATATCAATTTTTGACTAAAATTCTGATTCAAAAAGGAATTAACTATAGATGGTTGATTCCAGAAGGATTAAGTTTAACATGGCAACTTCAAAGATATAGATTGAATACAATTGATAAAGCGAGAGCTTTCTATGATGAATTCCTTAAAGAGAAAGAAGTAGAAATGGAAGTTGAAACTCAAACTACAGTAGTCCCAATAAATTTAACAGAAGAAGAATTGGCAATGCTTGAATCAACAGAGGGTGCTGTTGGTGGGGTTGTGGAACACAAGGAACAATGTGAAGTAAGATCAACTAGAGCAACAAAACCTACATATAAAGTATGAACATGGAAGAAAGGAAATTAATTTCAATAAATATAAATGGACTTAACACGGCTACTAAAAGAAGAAAAGTATTTCATAAATTAGAGAAATTAAAATTTGATATAATTTGTTTACAAGAAGTGCATATTAAAAAACAGCATGAACAATTACTGATACAACCACAACTTGGAAGAACTTTTTTATCTTTGTCACAAAGTAAAAAGAGAGGAGTTGCTTTATATATTAAAAATGTAACATTAGCGGAGCAGAAATATGCAGGTGCAGAAGGTAGAATTTTGATGGTAGAAATAATTAATAATATGAAAATTCTTTTGGTAGCAATATATGCTCCAAACAACAATCAAAGTGATTTCTATAGAAAATTACACAATAAAATAATTGAAATGGAATACGACAATATATGTATGATGGGAGATTTTAATGGAATTGTGGATGAAAATTTGGACTATAAAACACATAAAGCCATAAGACATAACAGGAAGACATTACCGAGATCCTTTTTTAAGATGATAGAGGAAATAAGCTTGAAAGACATATGTATAGGTCAGTAGGTCAAAGGTCTCAGTGCCAGGCTGTAGCAGCACACTGCCGGCTTGTGCTCTGTGGGTCTTTCCTGCTTACTTCATTACCTCATTATTGGCTCGGATATGGATGATCTAATATACTACCTAGAGAAGATGGCAACTTGAGAGGCGGGTGAATAACTTCTATCCAATCAGAATACTGTTACTGTGCTACCTTTTATCTGCTTGTGTAATACTGTATAAAAATAAAGCTCTCTACGAAGTCGGGGGAGACATCTTAGAGACATCTTGGAAACATCATGAAACAGAGCAAAAGCCTGGACCTCTGATTTACAACATCTGGCACCCGAAAGCAGAGACACCCTCCGTGGGGAACAGCATCCTTAACATCCTTATCATCGTCTGGAATAGACCCCTGGCGCGCCTTTCATCCTTCGGGATCCCTAGTGGTAAGTGATGGGCTGCAATCTATCTCAATATCAGCAAAAGCATGTGCAGGAACTAAGATTCCTTTTGCACAAGTCTGGCATCATGCCGTATGAGACTGATATAAGGGAACTGGTAGTTGAGATAGGGAAACATTGTCCCTGGTACCCTGAAAAGGGGTCACTTCGTTTACGGGACTGGACAAGGATAGGACATATCCATATCCTCGGGCACCTGTGAAAATATTACATCAATGGTATCAATGTTGTCAGGCAATAGAAAAATATGGCTCTGATGCTTTGGAAGGGCAACAATTAATTACAAGCCCTCCACCTGATTATGATAAAATTAAAATTGTCACTCCAAAACCATCTTTAATTGAACCACCAGTTCCTTCTGAAGGAGCTAGTTACACCCCCATAAAGCAGAATTTAAAGAAACAGTTAGACAAAAGGGGGGGATATTGAAGAAATTGCTGATATGCTGTTTGTCTACCGGCTGCAACTTTGCAAGTTTCTTCTGAATGTGCTTATCAAGCCTTTGGAAAAGTGCCTGTTTCTGGCAAATGTCAACAAGCCTTCTCTAACATGAGGCAAATGGCAAAAGACAACGCCACTTCTGAATGCCGAAGAGCAATTGTTGGGCTGAGAAAAGATCTTGATTTGGCAGTTATGATTAAAGTGTGTCAGGATATAAGAACATCTTCTTATAAAACTAATTTGTTAGCAACTGCTTTATCACCAGGCAGCAAACCTCAAGGGAAGTGTTATGATTGTGGAAAACCTGGTTATTTTAAAAGAGAGTGTAAAAATCCAAGGGGGGGCATGTCTGTAACATTTCACCCTCTCTTTCATCAGCGATCAAAACCCTGGTATATCATTGTATGGATGACATTTAATTGGAGTACAAAAAATATAATCTAATTGGCTTTCTGAAATACAAAATGATTTATGTGTCTATGGATTGTAAATTGCCCCAGAAAAAAAACAGCTGGACGTTCCTTATCTGTATTTAGGCCATAAACTGTTGCAGTATTTTTCTGCTCCGGCTTTTCCTCATTTAAAGTTACCCAAAGTTATTTCCTTGGTAAATTTGCAATAATTGCTGGGTACTATTAATTGGGTCCGCTCATATTTTTCTTTACCTACGCATTTACTTAGTCCATTATTTGAGTTATTGACTAAAAGAAAAAAGCCAGGAGATTTAATTATAGTTCCATCTGTAGTATTTGCTACAGTTGAAAAAATTAATAACATCTTGAGTACTCAGTTTGTGGATTGAATCCTTCATAGATTTAATTAATTAAAATTTAATTAGCAATTTTATGATGTTTGTGTATCTATATTTTTCTTGACTGTACACCGCCTTGAGTCCTATGGGAGAAAGGCGGTATAGAAATATAATAAATAAATAAATAAATAAATAGATAGATAGATAGATAGATAGATAGATAGATAGATATTGTCAGTTATCTCTTTTAATATTTCCTACTAGTAAAATACCCACGGGAGTATTGGTTGTTTTAGAACAGCAAAAAAAGTATATTGTATTGAATGGCTTTATTTGCCTCATTACCATCTAAAAATGTTTTACCCTTTATTCAAGCCATGGCTGAAATTATAACCTTGGGGCATACTCAAGCCTGTCGAAGAAATGGAACTGACTTAATAAATATTGTTCTTTCAATTTCAAAATCTGACTTTCACTTTTATTTTCAGAATAATTTATCTCTTCAGTGTGCTCTAACTGACTATGTAGGCTGTATTTCATATCATCTGCCTAAAGATCCTAGGTTTACTTGTTTAATGACTTCCTCCTTTCCTACTCGTCCATTGCTTTCCTTCTCCACTATCGCAAGCTCTTTGTTTTTTCTGATGGAGGACGAACGAGAGGAGCGATTGCTTACAAAGATTCTCATGACGACATCTGGAAAGTTTTCATCTCAGCGCTCAGAATTGTCTGCGGCTATCTTAGCTTTCCACACTTTTTCTCAACAGCCTTTTAATCTGATCTCTGACTCTCAGTATGTGTGTCAACTGATTTTTAATCTTCCAGGTGCTTATATCCCGCCCAGGATTGACTCCAATCTTATGGCTTTATTTCTCACTTTACAACAACTTCTACAAGACTGGAAGCATTTATATTTTGTCTCTCACATACGCAGTCATTCATCCCTTCCTGGGCCTCTTTCTGAATGCAACAGTCATGCTGATGCTGCTGTTCATGTCTTATCTACTTTATTTACAGATCCATTTTTTAGCCATTCTTTTTTCCATCAAAATGCCAGAGGGCTGGCACAAGCTTGCCACATTCCACTAGAGCAAGTTAAGCAAATTGTTTCATCCTGTCCCCAATGCTCTGGGGCATCCCCTTCAGGAGACACGGGAGTTAATCCCCATGGTCTCACCTCTAATCAATTATGGCAAATGGATGTTACCCATGTTCCTTCTTTAGCTCCTTGGAAATATATTCATTTATCTATTGATACCTATTCTGGAGCAATTTGGGCTACCCCTCAATGAGGGGAAACAGCTAATCATGTTATTTCTCATCTTTTTTCAGCTATTACAGCTCTGGGCAAGCCCTCTGCTTTAAAAACAGATAATGGGCCTGCCTATGCATCACACGCTTTTTTGCAATTTTGTACAACTTGGAATATTGTTGTTACTCATGGTCTTCCCTATAATTCCACAGGTCAAGCTATTGTGGAATGTGCTAATAGGTCCTTTAAGGACTGGCTTCACAAACAAATAAAAAAGGAGGGCTCTCGGGTCCCAAATTTGTCATGGGTCACACAACAGGTTACAAAAGTTTTATTTACTTTGAATCAATTGAATTTTTCAATTTCTAATTCGACTGCTTATCAGAGGCATTTTCAACAAAAAACAAATTTGCCTCCTCTACTGGTATATTAGAGAGCATTACCAGACAAAACATGGTTAGGACCAATTCCTTTAATTACTTGGGGGCGGGGCTAGGCTGCTGTGCTTACACCTACAGGACCTTTGTGGATTCCAGCACGTTGTGTTCGTCCAGCCAAGGATGTTGTGGCACCAACCCCTGAACCCTATCCCAGAGATGGCAAAGGTGACTCTACAGACGGCGCAATGACCAATCTGATCCTGTCATGCCAGTCATCCAGTGACATGGGGAGATGTGAAGAATTTGACCACCAAAGCACAGGCAGTGCTGCAGCAGCAAGTGGAACAAACACTTGAGAATTTGTGCGCTGCCATTTTTGCGGTTTTAACTGCCAATTCTGTAACCATAATTTGTTTATGTTTTGATTGTTAATAATTGTACTTTGGCATCAGCAGCTACCATATCACCCAAACATTTGCTTGAACAACACATGAAACAAGATTTATGGGTGCAGCTTGCAAACATCGTACAAACTGATGCCTTTTGTTTGTCTGAAGCTTATGATATGGAAAATTTGCTTTCTACATGTTTAATCCTTGTTTGTACCACTACTACTGTAATTCAAAACTTTACTAATTTGAGTGAGTATTTGTTCAAAGGGAACTTTGATTAGAAGAATATAGCTCATTGTGGGGTAGCTGCCTATTATCCATTCCCTAACACAATTGATTTGTATCAGTTCCTGAAAATGTAACTTTGTTGCTTTAACATTTTAGATGAGTCAAGAAACATTCAGCATCAACTTAACATTTTACGTAATTTGGCCTCTGATGTAAAAATTGATACTTTAGAATCTTGGTGGGAAAGCCTTTGGTCTTGGTTACCGACAGGCTTATTGGGAAAACATCCTACGTTATTTAGTCATCATTTGTACTATTTTAATTGGTGGGTGTGGTTTTGTTCAGTGTCTTCCCTCTTTTTGTAACATATGTATTTCTGCATTTCGCCCAAAACCACCTCTCACGCTGCCTCAGGGTCAGGTTTATGCCTTGTATAAACAGCTGTAGGGATATTCCTCTCCTGATAATAACCCCTTTTCTCGCCCCTCATAAGAGGATGGCCTGGCAAATAAAACAAAACAGAGTGGAATGTAGGTCAGTAGGTCAAAGGTCTCAGTGCCAGGCTGTAGCAGCACACTGCCGGCTTGTGCTCTGTGGGTCTTTCCTGCTTACTTCATTACCTCATTATTGGCTCAGATATGGATGATCTAATATACTACCTAGAGAAGATGGCAACTTGAGAGGGGGGTGAATAACTTCTATCCAATCAGAACACTGTTACTGTGCTACCTTTTATCTGCTTGTGTAATACTGTATAAAAATAAAGCTCTCTACGAAGTCGGGAGAGACATCTTAGAGACATCTTGGAAACATCATGAAACAGAGCAAAAGCCTGGACCTCTGATTTAAAACAATATGGAGGGAGAGAAATGGGAAAAACAGACAACATACTTTTTATTCTGTTAGACATCTATCTTGGTCTAGGCTAAATATGATATGGACAACAATGGATTTGACTTTGAATATTGAACATGTGGAAATAGAAGCAAATTTATGGGCGGACCACAACCCTGTGATAGCTATTTGGAAAGGGCGGAAAGGAAGATCCAGATGGACTTTAAATAATACAATATTAAAAGAGAAAGATTTTGTACAGAAAATGGAAAGAGAGTTGGATTTTTTCTTCAAGGAAAATAAGAAAGAAGAAACATTGGCACAAAATCGTTGGGATACAATGAAGGCCTATGCCAGAGGCTTAATTATGGACTATACAAGGAAAAGAAATGTGAAGAAAAGACAAACCTTTAAAATATTGACTGATGACTATAAAAGATGCGAAAATGAACTCCAGAAAGATCCATGTAAGAAAGATGTTAAAATTAAAATGGACATAATAAAGCATAAAATGGATCTACTAGAGAAGGAAGAATTAACCCAAAAAAATAAGAAATGCCAAACAGAACTATTTTGAAAATGCGAATAAACTAGGAAGATGGCTAGCATATAAATTGAAAAAAGAAAAAGGGTCAAGAAAAATAACACAATTAATTGATGATCAAGGGTAAAGTAAATTTGGAAATAAAGAGATGGGGGAAAATAATACAACAATATTATAGACAACTATACAAATGAGAGATAATAGAGGAGGAAAAAGTGACAAGATATTTACAAGAAGCAAAATTACCTTGGATTCCCAAAGATATTGAGGAGATGTTGGAAGGAAACATAACGATGATGGAGTTAACAGAAACAATTAAGAAACAAAAGAATGGAAAGGCACCAGGCCAGATGATCTACTAATTGAATATTATAGGACATTACAAGAAATTTTGAGTCTCCCATTATTGGATGTTATCAATGAAGTGATGATAAAGAAGGAAATACCCAAATCATGGACTGAGGCGTATATTACACTGATCCATAAAGAAGACACAGACCCACAACAAATAAAAAACTATAGGCCTATATCGTTGCTAAATTCGGACTATAAAATTTTTGCTTCAATATTGGCAGAAAGACTTAAGAGATACTTGAATAATTTCATACATATAAATCAAAATGGTTTCCTCCCAAAAAGATAAATCAGAGATAATATAAGAATAATTCTGGACACATTAGAATATTATGAAGCTCACCCGGAAAAGGAGATGGTTTTGATATTTTTAGACACTCAAAAAGCCTTTGAGAATGTAAATTGGCTATTTATGATGTTTCAAATGGAAGAGATGGGCTTTGGCAGAAAATTTATCCAGGCAATTGAAGCAATATATTGTAAGCAGACTGCAAAAGTAATGATTAATGGAGAATTGGCTGATTCTATTGAGATAGAAAAAGGTACTAGACAAGGATGCCCACTGTCACCACTTTTGTTTATATTGACGTTGGAAGTTCTAAATAGAAATATTAGAGAAAAAAAAGAGATAAAAGGTATGAAAGTTCGAAGGTGCAATGTATTAAGTCTGCTGAAGTAGGAAGTAACATTCTGTTCGTTGATTGGTTAAAATAACATTCTGTTCGTTGATTGGTTAAGTTGCCTGACAGCTGGCTAGATAAGAGCTGTCAGGCAGAGTTCCAAGCAGTTTCAGTTATAGTTGTGGCAGTTAGCACAGCTGTTGTTAATAAACGGTTAATTACATGATCTTCACATTGTCCATCGTCGTTGATCAAGTCAATACATATCAACTGGTGAAGAGGATTAACTGGTCGATCTACCAGTCATAGTAATAAGGAAAAAAGAGAGATTTAAACTGAAGAAGCAAAACGTGAGTCAGTTAGGGAAGAAAAAAAAAGAAGAAGAAGAGGAAATGGCGTCCGCACAGACCTTTCCTCCTTTCAATCCCAGTGCAGAGACGTGGGAGGCTTATTTGGCACGTTTTGAATGTTTCTTAATTGCAAATGATTATACAAAGCTGATGCCTGAACGCAAACGCGCTTATTTCCTAAGTTTCTGCGGTACTGAAATGTTTGATACTGCAGTGACATTAATGCCCCCACAATCTGTACATTTGGGAACATGGGAAGACTTTATAAAAAAATTAAAAAAACATTACGCACCAGCCCCCTCAAGAATAGCCCACCGCCAACACTTTTACCATCGTGATCAAGCCCCTGGAGAGACTATTAATCAATATGTTGCGGCTCTGAGGAGGGCGGCCAGGCATTGTGAATTCTTTGATTTAGAAGATTATCTCCTAGATAGACTTGTTAGTGGGGTCAGGGACCAAAGTCTTAAAAGGCGTCTGATTGCGAATCATGACCTCACATTTCAAATGGCATTGGATGAGGTGTGTGCTGCAGAACTGGCAGCATTGTCACTAGCCGAGTTGCCCCGTGGATATACTACACCTAAGACGAAAAAAGACTCATCGTCTGTAAATGAGACAAATGAGAATCTGTCAGATTCTGATGGTGACTTTGAAGTGTGCCGTCTTCAAGAGTCTAGAAAACAAAACTCTGGCCCAACTACCATGTCAAGGGGGCCGAACGCATGTTTCAGCTGCAGAGAAAATCACCTGCGCGCCAATTGCCGTTTTAAAAACGGAGTGCCTCCGCTGCGGCCGCAAAGGTCATCTCGCCAGAGTATGCAGAGCCCACAGTTCGAATCACGTGTGCCGCAGGATGGGGGCTGACAATATCGTCCTAATCCATCTAAAGTTCGTAATAATAACCAACCATCTTCTTCTGATGTGAATTTAGTAACACCACCAAATATGTTGAGCCAGCAGAAGATTCATCTTACAGTATTCATCGAACGGAAACCGTGCACCATGGAAGTTGATTCCGGCTCCGCTACATCCTTGGTGTCATGGAATACAATTAAACGACTAGTTCCGAAACTGGCTAAACGACAACTAGACCCCTGCCATCTCCTGCTAAAAGATTGCCAAGGAGCCAACATTCCGATTGTCGGAAGTGGCACATTCCGAGTACAATTTAAGAAGTTTAGTGGATTATTATCACTAGTCATTGTGGAAGGAAAATTCCCCAGCCTGTTGGGCCTTAATTGGTTCGATGCATTAGGTCTAACTATACAAGGGGTTAATGCCATCTCATCATCTGAATTGGACATGTTATGCAATGAATTCCCCTCAGTTTTCTCTGAGGAATTAGGAAAATACACCGGACAACTGGTTTCGTTCAGTCTCGACCCTCAAGTGTAGCCTCGCTGCCTTAAGCCGCGAAGAGTACCGTTTGCATTGCAACCAAAGGTGGATGCTGAACTTGACAAATTAATAGCACAACGTATCCTGGAGCCTGTTGAATACGCACCATGGGAGACCTCCATTGTTATTGCCATGAAGGCGGATGGTTCAGTGCGCATCTGCGCAGATTACCGAGCAACAATTAATCATGCATTACAGGCGCATGCATACCCCGTTCCTGTTGTGCAACATTTGTTGCACTCCTTAGGTAGTGGCTCCGTATTTGCTAAATTAGACTTAGCACAGGCATATCAACAACTGTGTGTGGATGACCAAACAGCGGACGCACAAACTATAGTGACACACCGGGGTGCTTTCCGTTGCCGCCGCCTCCAATTTGGGGTTTCAGTCGCCCCGGGAATCTTCCAGAGCATGATGGAGCGTTTACTTAATGGAATTCCCGGGGTTGTACCGTACTTTGACGACATATTAGTATCAGCCACCAGCACCATCGAACTCCTTAAAAGACTCAGATCGGTTCTAACCGAATTCCAGAGAGTGGGGCTCAAAGTTAAGCGAAGCAAATGTATTGTAACTGCTTCCAAAATCGAGTTCTTGGGTTTCCTAATTGATGGTAAAGGTATATACCCTACAGAATTTAAGACAAACGCTATTTTACATGCCCCTGCTCCCACCAACAAGGCCGAACTTCAAGCCTTCTTAGGCCTTTTAAACTTTTATGCAATTTTCATGCCACACAAGGCATCTATTGTGGAACCTTTGCATCGTTTGCTGAACCGGGGGACACTTTGGAACTGGGATTCAACTGCAGCCACTGCATTTACTAATATCAAACGTATACTCGTTTCAAACTCTGTCCTCATTCACTACTGCGAGTCCCTACCCCTCGTACTAGCGTGTGATGCTTCTCCTTATGGGGTGGGAGCAGTCTTAAATCACCGTTTCCCTGATGGCCGTGAAGCCCCCGTTGCATTTTTCTCCCGGACTTTGGCTTCAGGGGAGCGAAATTATTCACAGCTAGACAAGGAGGCTCTAGCATTGGTAGCTGGAGTCAAGCGGTTTCATCATTACCTATATGGTCAATCTTTTACACTAGTGACGGATCATAAGCCTCTCTTGGTCTACTAGCAGCTGACCGTCAAACTCCGCAATTCCTATCCCTGAGATTCACCAGGTGGTCTGTTTTTATCTGCCTACGACTACATGCTCCTGTACGTGCCAGGCAAGAATCTGACCCATGCTGATGCCCTCAGCCAGTGCCCTGTGCCAACGTTGCTCTCTGACCCAGCTCCCGCCTCGTCAGTCCTGATGATTGAAGACTCACCTTTCGTTTTGACGGCGGCTTACATTGCTCAAGTTTCATCCCGCGATACAGAGATCTCCACAGTCATGGACTGGGTGCTAAGGGGGTGGCCACAAGTGCCCGTGGACATGAAGTGAAAACTACGTACACTATCCGTAAAATGGAATTATCTACCATGGGGGGTTGTTTACTGTGGGGACACAGGGTGGTGATTCCAAAATCTTTACAGGATTCTGTGTTAAAATCATTGCATTCCGGACATCCAGGAATAGTGCGAATGAAGGCTCTAGCTAGAGCCTATCTCTGGTGGCCTACTCTTGATCAATGTATCACCGATTGGGTGGCCACTTGCCGCCCTTGTCAGGAGTCTCGGCCAATGCCCCCTAAGGGTAAGCCCAGGGAATGGGAAGACCCCGCTGGCCTGTGGTCCCGCTTTCATATAGACTTTGCGGGGCCATTTCATGGTCAAATTTTTTTAATGGTGGTTGACGCGTACTCTAAATGGATTGAACTGATACTTATGAACTCAACATCTTCAGAGGCCGTCATAAAGGCTCTTCGTACACTATTCTCAACCCACGGGTTGCCCGACCTATTGGTGTCAGATAATGGGCCCCAATTAACTTCTACCACATTTGAGTTGTTCCTTGCCCAATTAGGTATCAGGCATGCCCTTATCTCTCCTACCACCCGGCCAGTAATGGCCTTGCAGAAAGGGCTGTGAGATCCGCAAAGGAGGCATAAGGCCGCATGGGACCAGGGAAATGGCATGACCATATAGCGGAGTATATGTTAATGCAACACACCACCCCTTGTCAGGTTACCAATCGGAGTCCGGCAGAATTACTGATAGGTCGCTGGCTGCGTACAATTTTGGATAGGTTACACCCCCGTTACGCCCCTGCTAAGCCTTTGGATTCAAGTAGGACATCTAAACCTTTTGGTGTGGGTGATAAGTGTACGCCAGGAATTATGGGGGTCAGCCGTTATGGTTACCAGGTAAGGTGGTGGATATTACAGGTCCATGCTCATATAAGGTTGATATGGGACAAGACAAGGTTTGGAGACGTCACCATGGGAAAAGTAATTCCTCGCAAGAGTCTGTGAGTGAGGCAGGGTTAAGACATTCGATCAGAAGCCGGCGTCGACCAGCATACCTCCAGGACTATACATGCGCCATCCAGGTGGAAAGGGGTGCAACGTATTAAGTCTGCTGAAGTAGGAAGTAACATTCTGTTCGTTGATTGGTTAAAGTAATGTTCTATTTGTTGATTGGTTAAGCTGCCTGACAGCTGGTTAGATAAGAGCTGTCAGGCAGAGTTCCAAGCAGTTTCAGTTATAGCTGTGGCAGTTAGCACAGCTGTTGTTAATAAATGGTTAATTACATGATCTTCGCATTGTCCATCATCATTGATCAAGCCAATACATATCAGAAAAGAAGAATATAAATTGCAAGCCTTAGCAGATGATCTGATCTTTATTATAGAATAACCATTAACAACAATAAATAAACTGGTAGAAACTATTGGTGAATTTGGGAAAGTAGTAGGCTTGAAAATTAATAAAGATAAAACGAAGATAATGACGAAAAATATGTTGAAAAAGCAAAAAGAGGATTTGATGGAGATCTCGAAGATGCAGGTCACAAATAAGGTAAAATATTTGGGGATATATCTGACAGCGAGATGTAGTGCACTTAAAGAAAATAATTATAATAAGCTCAAGCAACAGATATGGCAAGGCTTGGTGAAATGGGGAAATTTGCAGTTATCATTGATTGGTAGGATCTCAACTATTAAGATGAACATTTTGCCTAAAATTTTGTATTTATTCCAGACAATTCCAATTAAGTTGGGTAAGGAATTCTTTGAAGACTTGAATAAAATGATGCTGAAATATATTTGGCAGAGAAAGAAGGCAAGGATAAGATTAAAGTTGTTACAAGAAGCTAAAATGAGAGGTGATTTTGGTCTGCCTAACTTTGAACTTTATTATCAAGCAACAAGTTTAATGTTGATTAAAGAATGGACAACTTTGAGAAACACCAGATTATTGAATTTGGAGGGACATGATTTGTTGATGGGATGGCATGCCTTTTTATGGTATAAAGGAACAAAAATGCAGGGGTATTTTAGAAGGCACCATATACGAGAAGCTTTACTGTTGAATTGGGAGGAGGTTAAAAAACATTATTTAAAAATTCCAGTCTGGGTATCCACGATTGAAGCCTTTACATACTCAGTTGTATTTAAAAGGGAACAAATTGTTAGATATAGCGAATTATTGGATGAAAAGGGTGAACTTAAACTAAAGCAAGAACTAGAAGATCAGGGTTATAAGATGGATTGGTTTTCATATGCTCAAATACGTTCTAGATATTGTTGTGGCCCCGCCCTCTGAGCCTGTCCCATCGGAGGAAGAAAGCTCCGAGCATGAGGAAGAGGAGTCAGCCAGGCCTCCCTCTCCAGGCCCCTCCCCTCTGGCATTGTCTCAAGTGCCGGCCGAGGGAGAAGAGACAGCTGATTCAAATCAGAGTGATGAGGAAACATCATTCCTGGACGCACGCCTCCGAAGGCGTGATAAACGTTTGCAGCAGCTTAGGAGGCGTGCTAGGGATTAGAACTGAGTCACTGGACCACACCCCAGAGACTATATAATAGAGGGTAGTGGTCAAAGGATCCTTGTGACGAACAAAGCAAACCTTGAATAGTCACTAAAGCCTCGTCCGGAGCTGCTGAGAGAAAGATTTAAAGTGTCGGACATTTGGACTCTTGAGTATTTTGTCTTTCTGGTTTACTTTGAAAATAAAGTCACTTGGCAGACGGTGTGTCTATCGCTGCCAAGTGGGAGATAAGAACTGGGTGCGTTCCAAAGTGTTTCCTTAACCCTCGACTGGCTGTGTGTGTGTGTGTGTGGGTATGGGGACAGATCAGATATGAAGAAGATCTTAAACAAGAAGGTTTTTATAATGTTTTGACTAACTTACATAAGATTTTAATGGGTTCTGATGATCATGTAATTAAAAAACTATATGGATATTTGTTAGGAGATGAAATTGGAAGAAGAACAAGTTAAAGAATCAGTGGTAACGGGGTGGAAAATTTTGGTCATGGTATTGATTTAGAGAAATGGCAGAAATTGTGGTCACATAATTATAAGATGACAATGTCTACAGCATATAAGGAGAATTTGTATAAGATGTTTTACAGGTGGCACCTCGCCCGACGAGGATAGCCAGAATGTTCAAGAATAAATCGGAGAAATGTTGGAAGTGTCATCAGACTCCAGGATCATACTACCATATGTGGTGGACATGCGTAGAAGCAAAGAGATATTGGACTAAGATACACACGTGGTTGGAAAAAACGATAAAGAGACATATTGACTTTAAACCAGAAATATTTTTATTAGAGATCTTACCAGAGACATATAATAGAGAATTGCAATATTTAATTATGAATATTTTAACAGTGGCTAGAATCGTATTTGCTAAAAACTGGAAAGGAGAGAAAATACCTACTGATGAAGAAATTATTAAGAAAATATTGGATTGTGCTGACAGATCATCTTGTTCGTCACCCCATACTCCATCGTTAACCCACGATGGACCAACAGCTGCAGCAGCAGATACAGCAGATGTTGGAGGCCAATCAGCTTCTGCAACAGCAAGTAGCACAGCTAACTGCTCAACTTGCTTTGGGAAATGCTCCTGCAGCTCCACCTCCTCCCCCTCCCCGTCCGAGATGCCCAGTGAATGTGCCAGATCGGTTTTCTGGGCAGCAGGAGATGTTTCCGGCCTTCTTGGGACAATGCCAACTGTTTATGGCGATGAGGCCGGAGGATTTTCCGGATGACCGGGCTCGGGTGGCATTTGTTATCAGCTCCCTCTCTGGCACTGCCGCCCGATGGGCCACGCCCCTGTTGTTGCCCCTTGCTCCTGGACTTTCAGGGCTTTTTACAACACCTGCGCACCATGTTTGAGGACCCCCTCCGGGTGCAGACGGCAGCGAGGCGCATCAAGGACCTCCGCCAAGGCAAGCGCCCCCTGCAGGACTATATTGCAGAGTTCCGACTGCTAGGCCAGGACTCGGCTTGGAATGAGGTGGCGCTGATGGACGCCTTCCAGGACGGCCTTTCCGACGAGATGCAGGACGAGCTGGTTCGGGTGGAGGCGCCACCCTCGACGCGCTGGTGACCCAATGCCTGCGCATCGATGCCTGCCTGCAACGGCGACGGTCCCGTCAGGCTCTTCCGGAACCACTGACAGCATCGGCACCCCCGTGTTTCGCACCGACAGCGCTCCGGACCGCACAGCGTTTTGTGGCGACGGCTGAGGAGCCCATGGAGCTCGGAGCAGCCAGACCTCAACTGACGGCCCAGGAGCGGATGCGGAGACGTCAAGGGGGGTTGTGCCTCTATTGCGGCGAGGCGGGACATTTTGCCGCCTCATGTCCCCGGAAGCGGAGTGGACCGCTCAAGCCTGTTCCGGAGTCTTGACGTGACCAGCCGGGAAACGGGCCAGGCCTGGCCTAGGGGAAACTCTGGGTCCAGCACGTGACCAGGTCCCGCCGGAGTCGGCGGCTGTGGACTGTGAGCCCCCTCGGCACCTGATTTTGAACACCCGGGTGTTGTTGGCTAACCGGTCGGAGGGGCTCCAGGCGCACGCGCTGGTGGACTCAGGGGCCACCACGAACTTTATGGACCAGGCCTTTGTGGCCCATTACAAAGTCCCCTTGGTTCCAGTGGACCCTCCGTTGAGGGTCGAAACTATAGATGGGCGGGAACTCGTGGCGGGACCCATCAAAACTGCTACCCAGCCCTTGCGCCTCGCCATTGGGAGCCACGAGGAGGCGATCCAGTTTTACGTAACGGCGGATCTGCACTTTCCCTTGGTCCTGGGGATGGCCTGGCTTCGGGCGCACGACCCTCAGGTGGCGTGGTCGAGAAACGCCATCTCGTTCCCGAGCCTGCAGTGTGTCGACCACCTTCGCCACACTTGCGCCGGCCAGGACGTCTCTGCCCCAAACGTCTCCTTGCCTCCGGAGCTGACGCCTTTCACCGACGTGTTCAGCGAGAAGGAGGCGGACCGCTTGCCCCTGCACCGACCCTACGACTGTGCGGTGGACCTAATGCCCAACGCGCCCCTGCCCTCGGGACGCCTGTACTCCATGTCGGAGCCTGAGCTGGCCGCCTTACGGGACTTTCTGGAAAAGAACCTGGCCCATGGGTTCATCCGGCCTTCGACCTCCCTGCTCTCAGCCCCAGTCCTCTTCGTTAAAAAGAAGACAGGGGACTTGCGCCTGTGTTGCGACTACCGGCGCTTGAACGCCATCACAGTGCGAAATCGCTACCCCCTGCCGCTGATCCCGGAGCTGATGGAGAGGTTGCGGGAGGCCTCGATCTTCACTAAGCTCGATCTCCGAGGGGCCTACAACCTGGTGCGCGTGAGAGAGGGGGACGAGTGGAAGATGCCGTTCGGCACTCGGTACGGACACTTCGAGTATACCGTCATGCCGTTCGGATTGACCAACGCCCCCGCGGTCTTCCAGCACTTGATGAACGATGTGTTCCGGGACATGCTGGATCGGTTCGTGGTGATCTACTTGGATGACATTTTGATCTATTCCCGGACCCAGGAAAGTCATCTCCAGCATGTCCGCCAGGTCCTGCAGCGCCTGCGGGAGCACCAGCTCTATGCGAAGTTGGAGAAATGCTACTTCTTCCAGACTTCCATAGAGTTCCTCGGCCACATCATCACCCCCGAGGGCATCGCGATGGACCCGCGCAAGGTGGAGGCCTTGCGCAGTTGGGAACCCCCGTGTCGGGTGAAGGACGTCCAGCGTCTGTTGGGATTCGCCAACTACTATCGGACCTTCATCCCGGGCTTCGCCACCCTGACCTTGCCGTTGACCCAGCTCCTTCAGAAGAAGGTCCCGTTCCAGTGGGGGCCCCCGCAGCAGCAGGCCTTCGAGGTCCTCAAGCAGGCCTTCCTCACAGAGCCAGTCCTGAGGCACCCCAATCCACACCGTCCGTTCGTGATTGGGGCGGTGCTGCTACAGGCTCCGGTGGATGGCGGCACTCTTTTTCCCTGCGCATACTACTCCCGGAAACTCAACCCTTCCAAGCGCAACTACACCATCTGGGAAAAGGAGTTGCTGGCCATCAAGGCCGCGTTCGAGGCTTGGCGACATCACCTCGAGGGGGCCCGACACCAGGTGGAGGTGCGGACGGACCATCGGAACCTGGAGCACCTCACCACGGCCAGGAAGTTGAACCAGCGGCAGATCCGGTGGTCGTTGTTTTTCACCCGGTTCAACTTCCACGTCACCTACATTCCGAGCAACCTCAACCAGAGGGCGGACGCGCTATCCCGTAAGCCAGAATACTTTTGCCCCAAGGACTCGCTTCCCCCCCGGACGGTGCTGCCAGTGGACTCCTTGGCCGCGGTCCAGGAACCGGTGGACCTGCGGGCTCAGGTGCTGGAAGCGCAGCAACAGGATGACTGGTCACAGCAGCGGAGAGCGGACATTGGCCCCGCGTCCCCATGGACCGTGGAGGAGGGCTTGCTCAGACACCGGGGTCGGCTGTATGTGCCCACGAGTCCGCTCCGAGCCCTCGTCATGAACCAGTGCCATGACAACCCCGCGGCGGGGCACTTCGGCTTCTTTAAGACTTTGAACTTGGTGACGCGGACTTTTTGGTGGCCTCGGGTACGGCACGATGTGCACGCCTACGTGACATCCTGTGTGACATGCCGACAGGCCAAAGCCGCGTCCGGCCCCCCTCCTGGACTCTTCCAGCCGCTGCCGACACCGGAGAGACCGTGGGGAGCCATCTCCATGGACTTCCTGACAGACCTGCCCCTGTCCACTACGTACACGACCGTCCTCGTGGTGGTGGATGCGCTCACGAAGATGGCACATTTCATCCCGTGCCACGGCCTGCCCTCGGCCCGCACCACGGCTCGCTTGTTCCTGCAACATATCTTCCGCCTCCACGGCCTGCCGGACCGGGTGGTTTCGGACCGTGGGGCCCAGTTCACGGCCCGCTTCTGGAAAAGCCTGATGGCAGCGCTGGAGGTGCAGGTGTGCCTGTCGTCGTCACACCATCCGGAGACTGACGGGGGCACGGAGAAGGTCATCGGCATACTAGAGCAGTACCTCCACTGTTTTGTCAACCAGCAGCAGGACAACTGGGCCGAGTACCTTCCCCTGGCGGAGTTCGCTTTTAATAACTCCCAACACACCTCCACCCAGATGACCCCGTTCCATGCCAACGTCGAATACCATCCACGGCTTTTCCCGTTGACCATCATGGACTCCCCTGTTCCCGAGACCCGGGACTTCCTCTCAGAGCTGCAGGCGGTGCAGCAACTGGTGCGGCGGCAGCTGATCCGGGCGAAAGAGGATTATAAACTGTTCGCCGATCGCGCCCGCCGGGCGACGCCACCGCTGGAAGTAGGAGATCGGGTGTGGTTGTCCACGAAACACCTCCCCACGGACCGGCCGGTGAGGAAACTGGCCCACCGCTTTATCGGTCCCTTCCCTATCGAGGCGGTCATCAATCCGGTGGCCTACCGATTGACTCTATCCCGCTCCATGCGGCTCCACCCTGTTTTTCATCGGTCCCTCCTGGTCCCTGAGGCCCCCGCGAGCCATCTCCGCCGCCCGCCGACGCCTGCCCCCCCAGCCGTAGCCGACGAGGACGACGCCTCGACATACGAGGTGGACAGTATCCGGGACTCCCGTTGGCTGAAGGGGCGCTTCCAATACCTCATCGCCTGGAAGGGGTACGGGCCCGAGGATTTCACCTGGGTGGACGCGTCTGCCGTTCAGGCCCCTGACCTGGTGCTTTCCACGAACAGTTTCCGTCCCGACCCCATCCCGACCGTCAGACCCGGGGGAAGGGCCCTGCGGTGGAGGATAGTGTTGTGGCCCCGCCCTCTGAGCCTGTCCCATCGGAGGAAGAAAGCTCCGAGCATGAGGAAGAGGAGTCAGCCAGGCCTCCCTCTCCAGGCCTGGAGGGAGAAGAGACAGCTGATTCAAATCAGAGTGATGAGGAAACATCATTCCTGGACGCACGCCTCCGAAGGCATGATAAATGTTTGCAGCACCTTAGGAGGCGTGCTAGGGATTAGAACTGAGTCACTGGACCACACCCCAGAGACTATATAATAGAGGGTAGTGGTCAAAGGATCCTTGTGACGAACAAAGCAAACCTTGAATAGTCACTAAAGCCTCGTCCGGAGCTGCTGAGAGAAAGATTTAAAGTGTCGGACATTTGGACTCTTGAGTATTTTGTCTTTCTGGTTTACTTTGAAAATAAAGTCACTTGGCAGACGGTGTGTCTATCGCTGCCAAGTGGGAGATAAGAACTGGGTGCGTTCCAAAGTGTTTCCTTAACCCTCGACTGGCTGTGTGTGTTGTGTGTGTGTGGGTATGGGGACAGATCAGATATGAAGAAGATCTTAAACAAGAAGGTTTTTATAATGTTTTGACTAACTTACATAAGATTTTAATGGGTTCTGATGATCATGTAATTAAAAAACTATATGGATATTTGTTAGGAGATGAAATTGGAAGAAGAACAAGTTAAAGAATCAGTGGTAACGGGGTGGAAAATTTTGGTCATGGTATTGATTTAGAGAAATGGCAGAAATTGTGGTCACATAATTATAAGATGACAATGTCTACAGCATATAAGGAGAATTTGTATAAGATGTTTTACAGATGGCACCTCGCCCGACGAGGATAGCCAGAATGTTCAAGAATAAATCGGAGAAATGTTGGAAGTGTCATCAGACTCCAGGATCATACTACCATATGTGGTGGACATGCGTAGAAGCAAAGAGATATTGGACTAAGATACACACGTGGTTGGAAAAAACGATAAAGAGACATATTGACTTTAAACCAGAAATATTTTTATTAGAGATCTTACCAGAGACATATAATAGAGAATTGCAATATTTAATTATGAATATTTTAACAGTGGCTAGAATCGTATTTGCTAAAAACTGGAAAGGAGAGAAAATACCTACTGATGAAGAAATTATTAAGAAAATATTGGATTGTGCTGAAATGAGTAAACTGACATTTGTAATAAGAGAACAGGAAGATAATATTATTTGATATGGGGTTTATTTTATCATTGGATGGATAATAAAATATGGAGATGAAATATGATATATGAACTGGAACTTAAGATAAAATGTGTAAAAATTTGTTTTTAGGGAAAAGAAGCTTGTGTCATATATGGATATTTTGAAGATTTTTTGAGCACAAAAGGATGCTAACCAATCAATACACTGTCTGTAATTGTTTGAAAGGATGATATTTTTATGTTGTTTTTGTTTGAAATAAAAAATTGTTTTTCAAAAAAAAAAAGGAAATGGCTTTCCATTATTTATAACCGTTCATGCCATATTATTAACATCTGAATGCCTATTTCCATACACACTCATATTTAAACTAAATTTTGCCACTTTATATTATGACATATTTTTCTAGCTTTTATTTATAATTAAACCTTTGCTTTGATTTGAATGAAGTGTTCATTCATTATAGTCCACAGATAATAAGGAAATGAAACCAGAGCCCTGTTTTACAACAAATACGTTCACACATCTATTCATCTCTAATCCAAATACTACCTTGCAAATCAATATTTTTTGTCACCAATCGCAAATTACATGCAATGGTACTGCATGCAGTACTAAAGTAACAAATGTCCCAGAAAAATACATAATAATTTTATATAAAATATTAGAATTTCATAAAATTTAAAAATGCTTCCTAAGTTTTAAACTAAATCTCTTTCTAAACTCTTTCAGCCCAAATAAATGCATCTGCTTTGATCATTCTATAAAACACTCATGATATTTTAATTATCTGTGTGACGCATTATTTTGCTCTGAAATACTTAAAAATAATTATCGGTAAATCATTTTGTGATTAGATTCTATTATAATATGCAATAGGTTGGGAAAATCTACCGGTTTATCATATTTACAGCTTTTTACTTATGATTGTTGCAACATTCCTATGGTCATGTAATCAAAATTCATAGAGTCATGTCATCACCTTTTGTAACCTTCTGACAAGCAAAGGTAATGGGGAAGCCAGATTTACTTAACAAAGATCTATTGATTGATTGATCAATATGATTTAGTTCTGATGTGCCTTTTTCATTTTCAGAAATAAAGATCATGTCACCCGGGAACTTTCATAGTTCACAACTCCTATAAATTAACCTCAATTAATTTATGGACCCTAAAAAACAATTATCTTAACATTAAAAGTAGAAATAGATAAAAATGCTAAATCAGAGGAATTTGCAGAAAATATATTTTCACATGCTACACTAGTTTCTCGGCTTTTTTTCTGGCAGCCAGCAAACATTCTGCTGTCCATTGGGAAACTAAGGAGACTAAGATAGATCTATTTCGGACTTATAGGTCCTCATCAGTTAGCCACACCGTCATCCCATGTATCCTCCCTGTAAAGGTACAGTATTTGTTTTCTTTCCTTTTCATAGGCTTTATGTGTATTTCTCTCTAGCCAGGTTCTTAGTCGCTATCTTAGTCTCCTTAGTCTCCCAATGGGAGCAGAGTGTTTGCTGGCTGCCAGAAAAAAAAGCCGAGAAACTAGTGGATTGTAATTTCACTGAATTAGGGCTGCATAAAAATCTTGGTTTACAAAGGAAGAACCTGGCTAAAGAGAGATACACATAAAGCCTACGAAAAGGAAAGAAAACAAATCTATCTATCTATCTATCTATCTATCTATCTATCTATCTATCTATCTATCTATCTATTATATATATATATATGTAGGTCTTTGGTTATTCGGGTTTTCTCCCGCGTAAAATTGGAAGTGTCTTGGCGACGTTTCAACGAAGTCTCATTCGTCATCTTCAGGCTGGTGTTTTCGGCTTCGTGCTTCTAGGAGCAATGTGTGATCGCAGCTGTTTCTTCCTTATAACTGCCAGTGGGAGTGTGAACTGATTGGGTGGGAGCTTGGCTGTGTTCTGATTGGGTGGAGGTGTGTTCTGATTGGTTGGGGGCTTGGCTGTGCTCTGATTGGATGGGGGCTTGGCTGTGCTCTGATTGGATGGGTGTGTGTTCTGTTTAGGTGGGGGCTTGGTTGTGCTCAGGTTGGTCTGAGTTTCAGGGGGATTTGAGCTGGTGAGCTGCGTTGCTGTTGTTTGGCTTCATGTCCGTGGTCGTGCCACATCTTCATGGTGGGTGTCAGTTTGCTTCATGTATGGATTGGAGGGGTTTAAAGTGGCTAATGATGCAGCTGTGGTCTGGCTTCTGGTTTGTGGTCGTGCCTCATCGCTGTGGGTTTAGGTTTGCTTTTTGCATGGATATATGGTGGTGACAACCTGTGTGGTTTTCGTGAGTGTGGGTCTATTGTCATTTTTTGTGTTAGGGACTCGTTTGTCAATAAGGGCAGGTTTCCAAATGGCTGGTAGGTGGGAGGTATCATCTCATTTATTCATGCTGTGTGGGCGTTTTTCTATCTCGGTGGCTTCTCTGATTATTCTGTTGTTAAAGTGTTCAGTTTTGGCGATAGTTCTGGTCTTTTTAAAGTCAATTTTATGTCCTGTGGCTTTAAGGTGTTGGACCAGGGAAGAAGTTGGTTCCTCTTTTCTGACTGAGTTCTTGTGTTCTTCAATGCGTGCACTTATTCTTCTGTTGGTTTGTCCGATGTATGTGGTGGGGCAGGTGGTGCATGGGATTTCATATACTCCTTGATTTTCTAATTCAATTTTGTCTTTGGGGTTTCTTAGGATGGTAGATATTTTTCGGTTTGTGCAGAATGCTGTCTTGATGTTGTGTTTGTGAAGGATCTTGCTGATTCTGTCTGTGGTGCCTTTTCTGTATGGGAGGAGGGCTTTCCCATTTTCTTGTTCTCTGTCTTGGATTTTAGTGGGGGTTTCTTTTTGGAGCTAACCCCCCATCCAATCAGAGCACAGCCAAGCCCCCAACCAATCAGAACACACCTCCACCCAATCAGAACACAGCCAAGCTCCCACCCAATCAGTTCACACACTGGCAGTTATAAGGAAGAAACAGCTGCGATCACACATTGCTCCTAGAAGCACGAAGCCGAAAACACCAGCCTGAAGATGACGAATGAGACTTCGTCGAAACGTTGCCAAGACACTTCCAATTTTACGCAGGAGAAAACCCAAATAACCAAAGACCTACATACAAACACCCGCAAAAACCTCAGAAAATAAATATATATATATTCATGCTGCTAAATTAGATATGTTAAATATATTATTCGAATATTATTACAAGCTACTTTATCATATTCAACTGGTCTCATTAAATTTCATGTATTTTTTGTTAAATAATTATTAATGTTTTCTATAAGTTACCTTAAATATTGATTTTTAAGGAATGTTTGATACAAGCTTTAGAGCAGTTTTCTCAAAATCGCAATTTTAAGAGATAGAAATTTCAATCACAAAATTCTCCAGCTATTTAAATGTTGCTTTAGAGCTTGCAATATTTCCTTGGATCTCATTTATTTTACAGTAACATTCTAGAGCACAATATGATACTCATTCTATTCAGAAGAAAATATAACCAGATTCTGTGGTGTTTACATGTGGGTAATGTTTTAAGTTAAAGCCCATTACTCAGATATTTTAGAATATTGGTAAGCTATGCAGACAGTTTATACTTACGGTACCTTCTTTTTTTCAGAATAGCCTAACAAACCATAATAAACATAATACTTTTTTTTCCCAAAATCAAGCTCTGCTTTCTATACCATAAAAAGTGCATAGTTCTGTACTTGTATATATGAATACCAACCTAGGCTTTTGCTTGATAGGATATCTTCTGACCTTGCTATTTTGCAAGGATACGTTAACATTCTTTGCCTGAAAATTGAGGAAGTTGTTAGTATTTGTTGTGACTTAACAATCAAAAATAGGTAGAAATAACCCAACAACATAAATAGTTATAATTCAGAGTTTGTTAAATTAGGAGTAGACCCAATGAGAACAGTAAGTTATAAGCTAAAAATGAATTTTAACCTATTTCTAACTATGTTTGTTTCATCTAATAAAAGTATTGATAACTATTTATGAACAATACAATTTTATTAAAACTCACATTAGTTCTTTTAAGCACACCTTACAATGGTATCTGCATTATGAGACATATTATAAATTACCGTATTTTTTGGAGTATAAGATGCACTTCTCCCCCCCAAAATGGGTGGAAATGCCTGTGCGTCTTAAACAGCGAATGTTGCCAAAGCCCCACCCATCCAACAGCCCTCACCCTTCAACCATTTTTGGCCTCCGTGCATCACGTTTTCAGCCTCCCTGCATCATGTTTTTGGGCTCTGCACGCTCCGTTTTAGACCCGTTCCAGGCTACGGCGATCACCACAGCAGAACACCACCAATCATTGCCTCTCTGCATCATGTTTTTGGCCTCCATGCATCGCATTATCGGCCTCTGTGTGTCACATTTTCAGCCTCCGCACACCCCATTTTTGGCCTCTGTGCATCGCATTTTCGGCCGTTTCAAGCAGAGGGGATCAGCAGTGGCGGCAATCACTGCCACCTGGAACGGGCCAAAAACGCGACACGCAGAGGCCAAAAACAGAGTGTGCAGAGGATGGAAATGCAATGCACAAAGGCCAAAAATGCAATGCACAGAGACCGAAAATGTGACACACTGAGACTGAAAATGCGACACGTGGAGGCAGCGATGGCAGCGATGTGCTGCGGCGATCCCAACAGCCTGGAATGGGTCTAAAATGGAGCATGTGGAGGCCAAAAACGTGAAGCACGGAGGCTAAAAACAAGACACATAGAGGCTAAAAATGCAACACGCAGAGGTGGTGATGGGCTGTGGCGATCCCCGCAGCTTGGAACACCTGATTTGCGGTGTTCTGGGAGGCCAATCAACCGCCAATCAGCTTCTCATGCTGAATCAGCCTGCGATAACATGCTGAAGCTGACCAGGCTGTTTACTGTTTGCTGCAAGGACGCTAGCCAGATGAATACCAATGGATGCTGGTAGGCAGAGGCGGATTTTTTTTCTTGTTTTCCTCCCCAAAAACTAATGTGCGTCTTATACTCCGGAGCATCTTATACTCTGAAAAATATGGTATATTGCTTATTTAGATTGAATTACCATTTTTTTGGACTATAAAACACTCCGGATTATAAATTGTACCTTGTTTTGGGGGAGGAAAACAAGAAAAAAAATCCGCCTCTGCCTCCCAGCAATTTGCCTCCTTGCAGCAAAGAGAAAACTGGTCAGCTTCAGCACAGCCTGATTTAGCACGAGCAGCTGATTGGTGGTTGGGAATTGCTGCTGCCCATTGGCACCAGCGCTGCCCATTGCTGCTACCACCTATTGCTGTCTCCGTGCGCCCCATTTTCGGCCTCTCGCTTCCTATTTTCGGCCTCTGCATGCCCCATTTTTGGCTTCTGCACGTCCCATTTTTGGCCCATTCCAGGCATTCCACAGCCTGGAACAACTGATCAGGAACAGTGGTATTCCAGGAGGCAGATCCAACCGCCAATCAGCTGCTCATGCTAAATCAGGCTGTGCTGAACTGAACAGGCTGTTTGCTCTTTGCTGCAAGGAGGCAAATTGCTGGGAGGCAGAGGCTGAAGGGTGGGGGCTGCGGGTGCGTGGGGCTCCGGCAAAATTTGTTCTATAAGACGCATAGACATTTCCACCCACTTTGGGGGGGGGGAAGTGTATCTTAGAGTCCGAAAAATATGACAGATTTTTGTCACTGATATTTTCTACAAATCCTGAAATTTAGTTGCCAGCCTACCAATCAAGCTGAAGAGTCTACATTGTATATAAAATGTTTAAAATAACTTAAAGTAGCAAAATGAACTCTTGAAAGTCAGCTTGAAAATTATGTATTTTATATAACTTTGAAAAGTAAAACACTATGAATATATGAATTGAATTCAGACTATGCATTTTTAGATATAGATTTCTTCAGCTTTAGGTTAAAGATTTCTTTCAAATAAAGTGTTTCCTTTTAAGCCTTAAAACCAGTGGTGGGATTCAATTTTTTTAACAACAGGTTCTGTGGGCGTGGCTTAGTTGGGGGTGTGGCTTGGCAATCATGTGACTGGGTGGGCGTGGCTAGCTGGTCATGTGACTGTGTAGGCGTGGCTAGCTCATCGTGTGACCGGGTGGGCGTGGCTATGTGCATAGGGACTACTCAGAGGGCTGAAAAAAGTCATTTCTGACTGGGCCTCGCACTTTTGACCGGTCCTCACATTTATGACCATCCTCACATTTATGCCTGTGCAGCTTTCTTAACAACCATGTCACTCATTTCACAACTGCTTCTCTTCACCATGGTGACAAGATAGGGCAAAAACATAAAATGTGAGGACAGTCGTAAGTTCGAGGACTAGTCAAAACTGCGAGGACCAGTCAAAAATAACTTTTTCAGCCCTCTGAGTAGTCCATATGCACAAAAGGACTACCCAGAGGGCTGAAAAAAGTGATTTCTGACAGGTCCTCGCACTTTTGACCCGTCTTCGCACTTATGACTGGTCATCATTTATGCCCATTGTAGCATTCTTAACAACCATGTCACTCATTTCACAACTGCTTCTCTTCACCATGGTGACAAGATAGGGCAAAAACGTAAAATGTGAGGACAGTCGTAAGTTCGAGGACTGGTCAAAAGTGCGAGGACCAGTCAGAAATAACTTTTTCAGCCCTCTGAGTAGTCCATATGCATAAAAGGATACAGCAATAGAGAGGGATGAAGGAAGGGAAGGGAAATTAGAGTAGGAGGGAGGGTAAGAGAGGGAAGAAGAGAGGAGGAGAAGGAGAAAGGAAGAGGAAGTAGGGAGAAGAAGAAGAGGGGGAGGAAGAGAAAATAAGAAGGAAAGAAAAGAGAGAGGTGGTAGGTTTGAGGAGAAAGATTGCTGTACAATAAAAAAGATGAAAGGGAAGAAAGCCAACCCCAAACAAATATAAAGATATTAAGATAAAGAATGAATTGTTAAACTTTAAAGAATAAAAGAGAACAAATATGAATAAATAACAATAATTAGAAACACACATACAAACATACAATGTATTTTCTTTGAACAGAGTATTTGGCCGGTTCACAAATTTAAACAGTGTTTAGTCATTTCAATTAAATTTACAATTTCTATATTTCCTTTTTGCCATATTTATTCCTCATCTATTTTTGTAAAAAACGAATATTACCCTTCATCCTCATCTCTAATCTTAATCAAATTCAATTTTTCCCTTCTATTCTATATTATACCCCTTCCCATTGTCTTCTATTTTTATATCCATCCTCACATTGGTTAATTATGTAATATTAGTTGTTTAATATAAATTCAACATTTTAATATAAATCAATTAGTTATGTAACTACCTTTTTTGTATATTAATCAATATGAACATGAATATTCCAATTATTTCCATGCAATCCAATTTCTTACAAATCAATTAATTATATTTACCAATAATAATAAATCAAATAATTTCCCCCATATATTCCTCCAAACCACAACTTAACCATTTCTGCTTTCAGAAATATACAATTAATAGTATCTTAATTATTACAATTCCCTAGTTAGTTAAATAGAGCTTTTTTTCTTTTGTGTTTTAAAATCTTGAACTCTCCTCTTTTTCCCTAAATTTTCCATTGTTTGCACCTACCTTTTTTGGTGAGGAAAAAGAAAAGAAATCTGTCTGCCTAATTATCCAACCTTGCAGCAACAGCAAAGCAGTTTCAGTTTCGTGTTTCAGCAGAGCTAAGGGGAAAAAAAATCTGCTCCAGGACTTTTTGCAAGGAAGCAGCAGAGCCCTGAGCAAAACAGCTGAGACAAATCAGCTGAGAGCCGGGAGGCTGATAGAATCAAGGGGCTAATTAGCCTATGCTGAAGCTCCATGGGCCAATAAAATTACAAAAAAACACCGAGCCGTTTGTTAAATTGCTGGCTCGCCCGCTCCTCGCCCACCACTATTTATTGGCAATAAATAGTGGTGCGGAGGGGCAGGGCAAGCCAGCAATTTAACAAACGGTTTGGCTCCTAGAACCGGCAGAATCCCACCGCTGGCTCTAGGGCGGCCCTTTGAAGCCCCGCGGCAACAATTTGAACAGTTTTTTTTCCTCTAGCCATCAGCTGGGACTCCGGAGGCAGCAATAGATTGGGAGTGGGTGGGGTAAGCGAACGGCCGGCGATCCAACAGAGCAGAGAGTGAGGGCGTGGAAACTGCTTTCTCTATCCTGCTCTCTTGCATCCGGAGCCAGTGGGGAACCACGTGGCAGCCCACGTGGATCCCAGGCAGAGGAACTCAGGCTAGGGAAGGGGTGGGCAATTGTGGCTTTTTTACAACCTGTGGCCTTCAACTCCCAGAATTCCTGAGACAGCCAAGCTGTCTCAGGAATTCTGGAAGTTGAAGTCCACATGTTGTAAAAGAGCCACAATTGCCTACCCCTGGCTACGGTAGGCTGGCGCCGCAAGGGTGGGAGGCGGTGAGGGGCGGGCAAGCCAGCAATTTAACAAAAGGTTCGGTGTGCTGTGCGGCCAATAAATTACAGAAAAACACCGAACCGTTTGTTAAATTGCTGGCTCGCTCGCCCCATTTATTGGCAATAAATAGTAGTGCGGAAGGGCGGGGCAAGGGGCGGGGTGAGCCAGCAATTTAACAAAGGGTTCGGCCGAACCCCCTAGAACCCCCAGAATCCCACCACTGCTTAAAACATAGTTATCATTTTGGGGGAAAAAATACAGATTGCATTGGAATGTACAATATTTATTTATTAGAATATTTCTGTTCTGCCTTGCACTCAAACATTCTGAGATTGCAAATAAAACTTTTAAATTGATTAGCATAATCTGATGAATTGAGATTTAGTAGCATACATAATAGATACACAGAAACATATTACTAATTTAGAGCACAATCCTACAGTATACAAGAGTGGTAACTATGGAGTAGGAATCAAACTCAAAAATTATTTTTTTCTTCCCAAGAAGGCTTGAAAATTAGTATTTCCTAATATGTGAAATCATGCCAAGAATAAAATGGGAGAAGGGCACTAGAGAAGAGACTGCTACATTAAAAGCCTTTCCAGCTAAGACATCCCCAAAATAAGCTTTATCACAATTAGGAATTTTATTGAATTCTAAGAGAGAACTCAGAAAAGGGAAGAAATGAGGAAGAAATGCACTTCATCCCTCACTTCCTTCCTGTCAGCAATTGGGCTTTAAGCTTTACCAAGCAAGATTATTCTGCTAAGAATTTTCAGTGGCGTTACTTTTTCCAATGCAGGCCTGGCACAGAGCCTTCCCAAGCTTCAGCTGTCTTTTTCCAAGCAAGAATGCATTAGTTCAGGGGTTCCCAACCCCAGGGTCGCAGACTGCTATAGGCCATGGCCTATTCAGAACTGGGCTATGCAAGTGTGCAGCTCGACCTGCGCAAGCAACAGCCCAGGGTGCACACACATACACACACATATACATGCAGCTCAACTTGCATAAGCCAAGCTGCATGCACATGCATGCCAGCCCACCGGCCTGCCGTTCCTGCAAATCAAATTGTATGCATATGCTAGCCCGCTGCTTGCGTGGCCCAGTTTCCCTCTCCCACCCAGCTGGGCTGCCAAGCTGCAAAAGTTGGAGATTGCTGCACTAATCTTATTAAGTGTTAATAACAGTGTACCTTTCCATTAAAACTACCCTGCTTCCCCCCAAATAAGACAACCCCTGAGAAGCCCAATAGGGCTTGTGACCACATGGCAATAAGGCCAAGCGTTTATTTCAGGGTTCAAAAAAATATAAGACATGGTAAATATGGTAGTTGGTTGTTCAGCTGCAAGGACCAGACTGTAGTGTCAATTATGCTAACATCCTTAACTGTATTATTTTCTTCTGTATAGCAATTCTTAGCTGAATGTTTGCTTTCAGTCTGGGCAACCAGAAGATGGTTCATTAATACATTCACATGGCATGAATAGCAGGCACATTCATTGCCCAGCAATATAGTAAGCCATAGAAAAGTTTGGAAGTTATAGAACTAAGATTTGAAGATAGATTCCTGGCATCCTGCAAAATCCTTTTGAAGAATGGAATATGATATAGGATGGAACAGCATGATATATGCTGGATGTAAACATTCTATCATGTTTAGTGTGTTTTTGAAATAAAGTGGGTGAACCTAGAGATAGGGATTTTCAGATATTGGCTATGAATTTAATGTATATTAGATGCCATACTAAAATAGTGGGTGCCTATGGGTTGTAACAGTTTTTGATGGCTGATATGATTTGCTGATACTGAAATATAGTGCTGATTTATTTATATAATCACTTCATTATAACTTTTTAAGTATGCTGTATATCACTCTCATGTTTTTAAATCATAGGGCAGGCTAAGTATATTTAAATAAATAAAAGACATATAGTTCTTATATCCTGGAAAATCAAGATAAATGAATTCACTATCCATATTTTTGTATCTTTCCATGTCTAGTCAAAATCACAATATTTTAAGACCATCAGAGAATAACCAAAGAAACTTACTTTTTTCCATTTCTGCATCTAGTTTTCTTCCCATATTTTTTTGTATAATTTTTAATCTGAAAAATAGGTAATTTTTGAATACACAGTATATTTAATGGCAGTTAACAGCTGTTTCAGAAGTATATAGTTTACCTTTTTAATTTCAACAGCTGTTCCCTCATAGATGTTATTTTTGATCATTTGTAAATCAGATTT
Organism: Pantherophis guttatus; assembly: GCF_059756535.1. NCBI lineage: Eukaryota > Metazoa > Chordata > Lepidosauria > Squamata > Colubridae > Pantherophis > Pantherophis guttatus. The sequence continues at coordinate 108,480,739 of NC_142066.1, forward strand.
AATGGGTAAATTCACTCATTTTATTAAATTATATATTTCAGCCTTGTATTTTTCCTTTATATGTATTATCGAATAGGGTGTTGGAAGAGGTTTTTTGTTTTCTCATAGTTAGATAATCACAATTTCTTGTATATCCAAACCACAATGTTGGTTAATTATAGTTAACATATGATTAAGTCATAACTGAATTGGTTTATGCTAAATTAATTAAAAATTAATGATAGTTTGTCACTCCACAAGAATTATCAAATAATAAACTATTCAATAAAAGTTTCTGAAATTCTCTTGGCTATTTATATAGGAGATTAAATAAGCCTGAAGCTTCTGGCATCTAATCCATATCACACAAAAAATATCAGAAATGGTGTTCAAAGGCTATGCCATACCAGAATAGTTACTATACTAACTATAGTATTTTTCTTCAGGTATTTATTCCCTTTCACTTTCCTCACCCAAAATCAAATAAGTTTTCTTTAAATTATTATGAAGCATAGAATAATAAAACGAATTAATTATATCCATTTTCATTCTAATATAAAATGCTTATAAAATTAGTAAGTTACTAAATTCATCAAGTTGTCTAACACATTTCATATCAATAAAAATTGATATAATATTACTATTTAGAAAGAACAGCTAAAAAATATTGCAAAGCAAGTTGTCCAATAATCAGTTAAAAGTGTAAGAATTTATATTTAAATCTTACCATTTTTCTACATTCTATTTTATCAGTTTTTCTTTTGGCGTCTTTGTCATTTACTGTATCTAAAAACCATTATAAGGATAATTAAGGAACAATTGAATCATAATGACTTACAAAAGATTTTATATGATTGTTTTTGATCTGTGCTCAATTCTTATGTTATAAATGCAATGATATTATGGAAATAGGAATCTACAATAAAACTATTCAACTATCACATAGTGGGCTGTGATACCATGTTTGCTGGAGGAACACAGTCCAATTCAGAACTTGGTTAATCTTATATGATAAATAGATCCTGATGTCTATAGTAAGTACCCAAAGATATTTTATGGAGTATATTGATCATTACAGAGATATAGTTGTAGGAACTCGTATTTCATAAAGGTTACATCAATCATGTAAAATGTACAGGTTCCTTAAGTGATTAACACAAATTATTCTGAGCTAGGTATTTATTTATTCTTTTATTTTATTTTATTTATGTTGATTTGATGTAGGAATCATTAATATCTAGCAGTATTAGTATTTAGTAAAGATGCTATGATTATTTTAGAATAGAATAACAGAGTTGTTATTGTGCATTTTGTTTTTCTTGCCTAAATGTAGAACCTTACTTTTTTCACCATTGAATTTCATTTTGTTAGAGTCCAATGTTCAAGTCTGTCAAGATCCTTCTGTATCTTAAGCCTATCTTCTGGAGCGGGGGTGAGCAACCTGCGGCTCTAGAGGGGTCACCCACCACTGGGTGGCCCCTCCCCTCCCCTCACTCCTCGCCTGCCCTGAGAAGAGTGACTGCGGCGGATGGAGACTTCCTCCATATTCCAGAGCGGGAGCGAAGCGCCCCTCTACTTGCCTCTTTTTCCAGCCCTTGTTGGTCCTGTGCACACTTCAGCTGCTGGTGGAGACATGTGACTTTGCTCTGTGCCAAGACACTGGCTGGGCCACCTGGCTGCAGTCGATGCTGTGTGTTGTAATGGGTTCCAGGAGGAAGAGGAGACGCCATCTCCCCCATTGTGCAGAGCGCTAAGTTTAAGTGCAAGAGCAGCAAGCAGCCACAGAGGCGGAGAGAGGAATATGGGGAGATGTGTCCCAGCCAGTGTCTCGGGATGGAGAAAGTCGTGTGTCTCCCCATATTCTTATTCCTTAGCATGCTGCACAATGGGGGAGACTGCGTCCCCTCCTTCTCCTCATGGAGACCATTACGATGCAGAGCATCAGCTGGGGTGGCCCAGTTGGTGTCTCGGAGTGGAGAAAGTCATCCGTCTCCCGATAAGGGACGGAAAAAGAGGCAAACAGAGGGGCACTTCGCTTCCACTCTGAAACACAGAGAGAGTCTCCATCCACCTCCACCGTCCTTCTCTTCTCAGGTCAGGTGAGGAGTGAGGAGGAGGGGAGGGCGAGGGGCGGAGGGCCAGCCAGTTGACAGGGAGCCACACCAGGGGGACGAAAGAGCTTCATTTATCTGGGAAATAAAGAGAGAGATGGGGGAGAAAGATGAGAAAGAGGGAAAGGGAGGGAGGGATAAAGATGAAAGAGAGAGGGAAAGAGGAAGAAAGAGAGAGGGAGGGAGAAAAAGGAGAAAGATGAGAGAGAAAAAAGAGAGAAGGAGAAAGATGAGAGAAAAAGAAAGAGGAAGGTAGAAAGAAACAGGGAGAAAGATGAGAGGGAGAGAGAGAGAGGGAGAGAGAAAGAGATGAGAGAGGGAGAGGGAGAAAGAGAGGGGGGAAAGAGCATTTAAAATGAAAATACCTGGAACCACAGAACCTGGGTAGGTGTGGCTAGGGGGTGTCATGCGACTGGGTGGGAGCGAGTGATGTTGAGTTGGCCACACCCACCCAGATTTTGTGGCTCCCGGTATTTTGTTTTTTTGTGGGAAACTGGCCCAAGTGGCTCTTTGAATGTTTAAGGTTGCAGACCCCTATTCTGGAGTGTTGGCTATTACTGCCAGCTTGGTGTCATTTGCAAATTTGATGAGTTCCTATCTCTCCCTTCGTCCAAGTCATTGATGAAGTTGTTGAAGAGTATTGGGCCTAAAACAGAGCCTTGGGGTCTCTACTGCATACTTCCCTCCATGTAGATGCAGTTCCATTGAGGACTACACATTGCGGTTGGTCAGCCAGTTACGAATCCATCTGGTGGTGATGCTGTCTAACCCACATTTTTCTACTTTATCTAGTAGTAGGTTATGGTCTACTTTATCAAATGCCTTACTGAAGTCCAAGTAAATTATATCGACAGTATTCCTCGGGTACACTAATTTTGTCACCTTGTCAAAGAATGCAATAAGATTAGTCTGGCATGATCTATTTTTGACAAACCCATGTTGGCTTTTGGTTATTACTTTGTTTGCTTCTAGGTGTTCGCTGATCTGTTGCTTGATTATCTTTTCCAGAATCTTCCCTGGTATTGAGATCAGGCTGATAGGTCTGTAGTTTCCTGGATCTATGTTTTTTTCCTTTTTTGAAGATGGGAACTACATCAGCTCTTTTCCAGTCCTCTGGCAGTTCCCTGGTGCTCTAGGATCTTTGAAAGTTAGTTCAGTGGTTCTGAGATCATGTCTGCCAGTTCCTTCAGAACCTTGGGGTGTAATCCATCCGGTCCTGGTGATTTGAACTTGTCTAAGATAGACAGGTGTTCACTTACCATTTTCTTTCCCATTTTAACTTGTGTTCCTAATCTACTTTTTATGGTGCTGTTTTTGATAGGTTGGACTGTTTTTTCCTCTTTGTGTAAAGATAAATGCAAAAAATGAGTTAAGTAGTTCTGCTTTCTCTCTGTTGCTTGTCACCTTTTTGCCACTTTCTCCCAGCAATGGATCAATTGTTTCCTTGACTTTTTTCTTGTTTTTAACATGTTGGAAGAAGCTTTTTTTTGTTATTTTTTACTTTTGTCACAAGCCTTTATTCATTGTGAACCAATTTATGCCACAATTACTAGGAAAATATTTTCACAAATAGAAATTCAAATGTTTGTGTATAATAACAAATAAAAGTTCAGATAATTGTACCTTTTTTTGATAGATAGCATATGTCGAGCCTTTGCTGAGTAGAACATGCAAATAATTTGTTTGCCTCTTCCAATGCACTTTCATACCAGGCTTTTTTCTTCTTACACACATCTGCCTAAGGAATATACATATAAATATATATCCAGCTATATTAGTAATTTATATTAAATACATCATTATTTTTCTAAACTTCTCAGTATAAAATGCTAAAAATTATTTTTTTACAATACATGTGGTTAGTTATATGTATTATATAAACAGCTGCAGAAACAATGAACATGCAATTTAAATCAAACTTGAAATTATTTTAATTTTATAAAAAGGCATTATTTTAATTTGGGAAACTGTGGAGGGGGGGAGTAGAGAAAGCGACAGAGACCGAGAAAAAGAACTTGTGTAGCAAATTTGAGGTGCTATTAAAGAAAAACCCTTTTTTCCTTTTTAAAACAAAAGAAAGGACATTTGCTTTTTTTGGTTCAAACATAAAACTTACAGCATTTCTTGTAGGACAGTAAGTCTCTTTACAACTGGATCTTATGGTTAATAAGGTTAACATGTTTACACTGTAGATTCTTAGGTCAGCTACAAACAACTCATTATAAAATATCTCTACAGAAATTTATAGCAATAAAGTTTAAACATGGATATAGGAAGTAACCAACTAACATGTCTATTCTTAATTTTGTATTATCTCTGGTTAGCTTGATAAACGTTGATTTGTTTTGAATGAGTTAGAAATATATTTTCTGAAGTGAAAACTGTGAAAAAAAGAATGCCTAATGAGAAAGCATTCAGCTTCTCTACTGACATGGGAAATAATGAGAAATTCAACATAAGGAAATAGAGTCTCCGTACAGTGTACTATATCATAATATGGCTTGTATGGTCAAGGCTTGTGTGAACTCAGTATAGTTTATTCAAGAATCTAATGTTAAAAACAACATCTTACAATATGTTAATAAGTAAATATGATTTTAATATAATTGACTAAATCTCTTGAAGCAGGACTATGGAAACAATATGATTTTGTACTTAGAGCTGCTTCTGCTATTTGTTTTAGTTACTATTCGACCTTTCTTACATTTTCACTGCAGAGAATTGTCTTACTGAAATCTTGGGGGGGGGGAATAAAATATTATACAATGCAGTGCAATATTTGCACATCAAAAGATGTACTGCAACATGTAGTATATCTGAAATAAATATTTACTGTTTATAAGTATTCAGGTTCATAACCTAGACAACAAAGCAATTTAAGCTCAGAGCATTACCTTTATGTTTTGGTATTAAATAAATCTAACAGAAATGTCTTTAGCTTGTTGCTAGGCATTAACAGCTGAATTCAGTACTGAGCCACTACTTATGCAGAAACCAAAAATTATAACTCCTTTAATAATAAAGATAATGGGTTAGAAGTTATTGATACTTTCTATTTTTACCATCCTGTTATCAACAACTCTGGACTAAAGTATAGGAGTTTCAGTTAGATATTTTCCCTGTGGAAAGATATGAGGTATATCAGTCTGTATGGGGAAAAAACAGAATCCACAGTTTTAAATATTTATTCTGGGAAACACAGAAAACAGGTCAGTTTAGCTTTTGTATATGTTTTGACAATTGTTCCAGTTTTGAACTAATTATATACTCACATTCTTTAATTACTACTGACACAGTTATTGGTTATCTGAGCCAAAAGTACATATGATTTAAGCAAGTTCAATACTTACATTGTGTTATCAAATATTTCTAATACAATTTATTTTATTTTTCTGACATTCAAGCCATAGCCAGATGAATGCTGTTGTTTTGTCTCATATTTATTCCTCTCAGTGAAATCTTCAGCAAAATTAAATATTAGCATTCCTTTAATTCATCAACTCCTAAATATTCCAAATAGGTAATTTTTTTAAATAGGGGAAACTAGCTGGTATATTTGCTATGTAATAAATCAAACTAAATGTAAAGCAACAAGAACAGAAGGAAAATCATGTCTGTAATCTTTTAACAAAAAAAAAATCAAGTGAAATTATAATAAATTGGAATGTTTTGTTAGATTTCTGCACTTGGTTCTATTTACATAATTTTGCCTTGTTGTCTGAATAATTTGAAAACAAATATATTAACTTTAATTCCTTTGATTTTTAAAATAAATATGACCAGTAAAAATATATTTACCCTTTGAATCCTTGCAAATGAAGTATTATATTAGCAAACTTTCTTTGTTCTTCAACAATATCTGACATTGTAACACCTTGCTCATTGAAGAGACTTAGAAATCTTTTAGATTTTGTTACATTAAAGTTATCTAATAAAGCAAGTTAAGATTATAAAAAGATACATATATTTAAATATCTTTATTTTGTAGGAGTTATACTGTATAATTTTCTCCTTATTACAGCAATATCTGCCTCACTATTCTGGTACCTGACATACTCCCCAGCTTATTTTCTTAAAATAACGTTTAACCTTAAATCTCTTTTAAGTTGGCATCATTTTCCTCGATCAACTGCTTTAGGGAAATAATATATTGAAGTATAAACCTGTGTGTTATATGCATTCATCTGATAATATATGATTCACTGTGTCACACAAATGAAAAAGATTGGGTTAATACAATAGACTATGATTCATCCAGATGTGCTATACAAATAGTTTTGATAATTAGGATGTGTTGTCAGATTTTATCCTTATCAGTGTGTGCTGCAGCATCGCTTCTGTGAATAACTTTTTAAAAAGTCTTGCACAGAAATTCCAAGGTGCATGACTTTATATAATGCCTGCTTCTTTTATCATTATAGCTTTTGTAGTATGTTATCTACTGTTAAGTAATAAAAGCACAGATCAATATTTTTCAGACTTCTCAAGTATCAGCATTTCATATGTTGCTGATATTTTAAAAAATGATAGGCTAGGTTTCCTATGAAATAAATGCTTTAATACAGTTTTTTCAGGCAAATAATACCTAATTATCAGGGGAAATGTAATTTATATTATCTCAATTATTAAGTAATGAATAAATAATAATTCACTTAAAATGTATCAGTTTTGGTTAGTGCTATGCTAACAAGAGAAGGGAGGCGAACTGCCAGTTTCAATCAATGGGAAGATGTGCTGGCCAAAATAAAAACAGATGACAAAATCTAGTGATTTTGTAAAAATATGTTCATATTGATTTTTGTCATAGATGAAAGGAATGAACTATGCTAAATAGCAGCTGGCTTGAGTATCTTGATCTGGTGGTGGGAACTTGCTTTGGAAAGAAAGCTCTAGTGAACATTTCATTTCCACTTTGCTTTCTTCAAAGTTCTTACAATTTTCTATGAGATGTAAATGGAGCCTGTGAGGAGACAATATTGCTTGAACGACTTCACAATAACTCTGTAAATGATGCATATTTTAATTATGATACAACGTTATATCTTTGCAGAGATTAAATCATTTTCAATATAATACTAGCATATAATAAGTTTCTAATAAAGTGAGAAAAAATATGGAACATAGGTAACAGAAATTCAATTTATTAATCAATGTGTGCCACCTTGTGGTGGAACACTATTATTCTGATGATGTTACACTAGTTTGGCTAATAAAACATCTGCAAGAAAACAACCACTATGGATTCCTTTTTGTTATTCTAAAATAATATGACTAGAACAGAATAAAATATAAGTTGTTCAGTTAAAATAGACTAAGAGTGGAGATATAGAGCTGCTGAAAAACATTTTGTTCCATCAAAATTTTCACTTACTATAAAATGGCACCTTCCATAAATATCTCTTAAATTTCAGTTAAATTAAACATGAATTACCTTCTACTGCGTTTTGCATAATTTCTTGGCTATTTACTTAGGTATTTTTCTTGGTGCTATTTTGAATTTATATTGAAGATGCATCACTACAATGGATTATTCACTATTCAGGTCAATTCTATAAATATATGTGATCCACATCTTCATCAATATCAATTACTTAATATCTACTCTGCTAGTCACTCAAAAAAATTGAATGAAAATTATTATAAATATCCATGTAACATCCAAATGTATTTGGAGATTATTAGTCACTTCTATATTTGTGAAAATGATTTTAAAATGCTGCAAGGGTTCTGAAATACAACTACCAGTAGCATCATAAGAATGTTATATATGTTTTTAAAAAACTGAGTTTATATTAATCTACATTTTCTAAATTTCTATTACTTCATGATTACATTTTACTGATGTTATTAATGATATGTATATATGGATGATTAAAATTTAAACTAATATTTTAATAGTTTTTTAGTAAACTTGGATTGAATTTAAGCATGGGCTTCAAGCCTATACAAACTTTGTTAGAAGGAAGTATCTTTCAGTTCTATGAGATTTATTTTTGAACAAACATACATAAACTTGCAGTTATTTGATTTTTAGCCCAATTTAATTTTTTGTTGCTTCAATAGGAATGTTTAATTAATTGTAACTTATATCCCATCTATTTAAAAATTCAAGATACCTCATGAGTCATATGAATGTATCCTTTAAAAAATCAGCTCTTCGTGTTCTTGACCTGCTGCAGATTTCTATTACTGTGATGGTAATTGGTTCCTGCTCTGGCAGATTACTGTTGTCTGCTGTCAGGTCCTGCAGCCAGTTTGCACTGGTGTTTTGTGTTTTCTCTTTCTCCCAGGGGTGAAACGCTTCCAGTTCGGAACAGATCACCCTATCCGGTAACGATGGAGGCAGGTGGTTCGGAGAACCAGTAGCAAAAATCCCTGCCCCCCCCCCAATGCCCAGCACAATCATCAGAGGCTTTTTTTTTTACTTTTAAAAGCATTTTTCCCACCGAAGAGAATAACTGCAAGTTTATGTATATTTGTTCAAATATAAATCTCATAGAACTGAAAGATACTTGCTTAAAAGAGATATAACAAAAGATGGATAACTTTTCTATATTAAATTTTAAAAAGAAACACTAAATTTGGAGAATTTTGTGATAGGAGAAAATGAAAAGAAATAAAGTTCTAGGACATTATTTGAAGGAATTATAGATTAAGGTTGTTAAAAATAAATGGAAAAAATATAAGATTGGTTTATTTGATCAAGATTAAAATACATTCATTGTTATCTCTGTTAACCTTCAATGGACATTTGCTGATCAGACTTTAAGAATTTGTTTATAGGTACCGTATTTTCCGGCGTATAAGACAACTGGGCATATAAGACGACCCCCAACTTTTCCTGTTAAAATATAGGGTTTGGGCTATACTCGCCATATAAGACTGCCCCTCTTCCAATGCACACCAAATAAAAATTAAAAAACATCAACTGGCTCACCTACAATGTAAAAGCAGCTGTGCTAGACCCAAAATGGCCCCTGTAACAAGCAGGAACCTCACACAGCCACAAAAAGCCCCCCCAAAAAACTTTCACACTCGAAACACACACAACACAACACAACTGGCTCACCCACAATGTAAAAGCAGCTGTGCTAGACCCAAAATGGCCCCTGCAACAAGCAGGAACCTCACACAGCCACAAAAAGTCCAAAAAACCAACTTTCACACTTCACACACACAAAATTCCACATACAGCTTTGTGAGATTTTGTGTGTTTGTGTAGTTGGAGTGAAACAGTTGTGCAGCAGAAAGCTGCACAAATATTGTTTCATTTTATTTTATTTTTATTTTTATATGAAAGCTAAATTTAAAACTTCCTAAACTTTAAATGGCTAGGTCTAAAAAAGAACAACTAAAAAAACCCCAATTGACTATTTTTTTTAAAGCTCCCAAAGGGGAAAAAAACTTACCCAATAGAACAGAGGTCTCCAACCTTGGCAACTTTAAGACTTGTAGACTTCAACTCCCAGAATTCCTCAGCCAGCTTTGCTTTGCTGGCTGAGGAATTCTGGGAGTTGAAGTCCACAACTAACTCCTTGCTTGATTGCAGGCAGGGAGTTGCTTGTTTGCCTGAATAGATTCAGGCAAGCAAAGCAAGGCAAGCGTTGGGACTAGCAGCTGAGGTAAGCAAACTGGAGGGGGAAAACTTTTTCCCTTTTACATGGCTCTGGCCATCCCAGCTGAGTTGCAGGGAACTCAGCTGGGATGGGATCCACCGTCAGAACTGGGACCGTCAGAGCCATGGTTCTGGCGATCCCAGCTGAGTTGCAGGGAACTCAGCTGGGATTGTCAGAGCTGGGATCCTCAGAGTAAAAGGGAAAAAACTTTTTTCCTTTTACGTGGTTTCTGGCGATCCCAGCTGAGTTGCAGGGAACTCAGCTGGGATCGCCAGAGCTGGGATCGCCAGAGCCATTTAAGGCTCGTCAGAGCCTTTCGGGCTGGTCTGCCTGGTTACAGGAGAACTACACCCAGCGTATAAGACGACCCCCGACTTTTGAGAAGATTTTCATGTGTTAAAAAGTCGTCTTATACGCCAGAAAATACGGTAAGTAGTGAGATATGAAGAGATTTATTATACTTTAAGAAAAGATAAACTGCAAAAAATTGTATATTAATTGTGATGAAATGGGAAGTCATTTTTCTATATTTCTTTTGTTTTTCTATACTATATTCTTATTGGTTCCTAGCCCTATTAATTAAAGTATATAAAACTAAGATTACCCCTATGCTTTTGTATGGAGCAGATGTTTGGGATCTATACTCAAACACAGTATTAGAACAAACATAGTCCCAGCACTTGAGATGTATTTTGGATGTAAATCTAAGGACATCTGCTGCAGCAGTTAGAGCTGAATTGGGAATTTATACAATTCATGCACTATCCAAAATCAGAGAATATAACTATTGGCACAAAATCAACAAAATGGAGACTGATAGACTCTCCAAGTTATGCTTATTAGAGCAGATAAAATCACAATCACAAACCTCTTGGATTACTAAACTGATAAATTTTGTAAGTAGCTGTGGCCTTCCTGTCTTTTGCGTAACAGGGGAACAAGCTAAAAAAAGAGCTGCCCAAAGAATTAAAGATGTAGAAGTGCAAAATGATATAGCTATTCTTAGTAAGGTTGGTAATTTGAAATGGCTGAGCAAATACAAATGTACTTTTCAAATAGACAGCTATTTAAAGTTACAACTGCCAAAAAATCTAAGGGAGATATTTACGTGAGAGAGATTCGAACAGCTTTACACAATGGTCAGATATGGGAGATTCCATTCTATACCCTTCAATGGATGTCTCTGCATTTGCGGAGCAGCAGAAGTAGAAGACCTGGTTCACATCCTATTTGATTGTTGCCTGTATAAGAGTGTGAGAGACAGGTACCTCTGTCTATATACTAAAGTAGGGCTGTCAAACTCCCAGCCCATGGGCTGGATGCATCATACACTGACCACACCCATGGTTTAGTGATGGGGGGGAAAGTTTTGATACATCACCTGATGCTGCCATGACAATGTGAGTTTAACACCCTTGTACTAAATGAATGATCCATTGGGAATCCTGTAACAAAACAACTTACCTTATGTGCGGCCAGAATTTGAAAACAACATTTAATACAGTACAGTATTTGAGCAAAATGGTTCAGCTGAGATCAGCATATGTGGGACTGATTGGGGTAGATTGTAGGGGTGACACTGAAATATAATTTTATCATATTTTATTTATCCATATATTAAATTATTGTATTTTATTCCAATTCCATTTTAAACTGTTTTTATCAGGGTTTAGCAATAATTTGGGTTTGGAACTTTGCACTTTGATATGGTCCATGGGCTAATCAATAAAGTAAACTAACTACATCCTTATTCTTTCTTTTTTCCATATTTTTTAGTGTTTTCTTTTTATCCTTTTGATTTGCATATTTTTTATTGTAATACTTAATAAAATTACCCAAAAAGATTGCATATGCCCATCCAGTAATTTTCATAATCTTCAGCCACAATGACAAATAATTTGGGGTGGTGGTGTTATCTTAGACACCAGATCAGGAATAACAGCCTACTAAGCTATATGGCTTTAACCTGCACAGCATATACTTAATGTGAGGTTTTAAATGGTCAGGTCTAAAGGATTGCCTTTAAGGCAAATGTTTTATAATGCATGCAATATTGTGAAATGCTAAAATTATACTTGTTAATGTTTCAGTGAATATGTGAATTTAAAAAAAGTATCAGAAATAAACAGAAACCTCAGACAAGAGATTGGAAGCAGTAGGTAAAATTTAAAGAAGAAAATATATAAGATCGTCACATTTCATTGTGATCAGCATGCACCTGTTGCTTCTGTGGTTAGATAATTGCCATTTCAAGACAATTCATGTCTGTAAAATGGAAGAGGAGGAGAAAGCAGCAAAAACAAAACAAAAAAACAACAAAAACAAAACAGCCTTGCAATTTAAATATCAGTTCATTCTCTGCCTAAGATGGGTAAAATATTAATTGCCTGGCAAATATATGAATATATAAGATAGCAAAAAGGTAAAGTTTTAAAAGTATTTTATTCTAGCTCATTTCCTGATGAAGAGAAAGCAAGAGTTTTTCATTTCATTTCCTGTCTCCACATTCCAACTGGCCCAGTTCAGCCAGCTTACTTGATCTAAACTAATATATGAACAGAAAGAGATACAGAGAAGGAAAGGCACAGAACATATCAAGTTAAACAGCCCAGATCAAACAAGGTTTTTTTTATACTGTGTCCAGTTTTCTGTGGCCTTCAAGCTACTCCATTATCCTTATACAGTATATGGGAGATACTGTGTTGTCTTCAATGTTGAAATAAAATTCACTGTCCAGCCAAATTCTGTACATATTTTAGTATTAGAACAAAGCCATCTTTTCTGTCCATAAAATAGGAAGAACTTTTTCAACTATACCTGAACTTGAAGTTCTAGAAGTTGGTTATTTCTATTTTAAAGATTCTCCTGAAAAAGTCACATATTTATTATATTCATGACTGGTGGCCAGTAGAGTTCAAGTAAGCTGGTACAGTTGAAGCTAAACCATTTCTTTTTTTCTATGCATTCTGAAAATTGAACAAGATTCTAGTATATGGAAGAGACAACAATAAATAAAAATATATTTCTTAAATCAATTTCAATATTTTTCTGTATCTCCATTAATAAAATGGAAAGTGGCTGAGAAATCAATTCTAAGACCTATAACAATTGGCCTTGAATTTGATAAAAGAAGGAAGGAGTAGTCTTGCAATGTTGCATAACAAGAAAATGGGGCTAAGAAGAGAAGGATAGAAAGAATAAAAGAAGACATTATTCAAAAGTTCAGAGAGGACAGAAAACCATTTATTGATAGGCAGACATTTGAATTGGAAATGGCAGAAATAAGAGGAGATTTAAGGGCACTTTATCAAATTACTAAGTGATTGGCAGGAGTTTTAGCTACAGAAAAGATAATCCAATAAAAGGAAAAACCTTTACTGAACTAAAGGGAAAAAAGCATTAAAGATTTGAGCAGCTTTTCTATGCCACCAAAACTAACACTCAATTTTGATAACATAGAAAAGGTTATGGAACTTGACATTCGCTCTTTAAAAACTGCTTCTGAATGCTGAATATTAAAAAGATGAAAGAGCATCACAGTTCAACTACTCAACGTAAGTAGCGTGCAACTAACTTCATACCACTACTCTGCTTTCTCAAAAGGCATTTGAGGGAAGCTCTAAGCAAAATGTTCTCAGAAGTCATGCAACTATCTATATAAATTACTTTAAGACTATGAAGCTTTAAATTCCAAAAAATGTACTTTTCAGAACCATATCGACTTTGACATTCCATTTATTTAAGGAACAATCTCCAAAGAACAAGTTATGGTTGATCTAGTCAAATATTACTAGATTAACACTTTTATTCAAATATTTATTTTAAATATTTTATTTATTTGCTTCAATTTATATTTTTTCCATATCAAATATGATTTAATTCTGGAGCCACATTACTTGACAATATAATTGAAGGCCTTTCTTTAATCAACAAACAACATATTGGCTTCTTTTTAGTATCATTTCTTAATTATGCAGTATGCATCAGCAATAATGCTATTCTGGCCTTTTCTAAAATCAGCTTAAATATATGGCACAACTCTTTCATGTAGGACTCTAATCTTCTTTGGAATATCCTAAGAATTATTTATCTGACACATGAAGAATAGCTGTAATTTATTGAATGGTCAATCAAGATTCCTTGGGACCCAAACTACTAATATTAATTATCAGTTTTTAGTAAATGACACACGCACAAACCAAACTGATATTTCATAGCTTGTTGGTACATCAATAGTGTGGCTTTTTTTAAAAAAAGTATTTTACCTGCAGATAAGAGGCAGCCTATGAATTTAAATAATTTAATTTAATGATTTATCTAGAGGTGTGTTTTTTTTAAAAAAATCCTACCTTAAATGAACTAGGATAAGGATCAATGTATTTTATGGCAGTCCAACTCCTGGAATGGGGATTCCCCAGAAACTCTACATGATGACTTTCAACATCTCCATTAAAATCATATTTCACATACTGACCGTCAATTGGATCAGGAGAAAGAATGCCAGGCCATCTTAAAATAAAATGTTTTCAAAAATAAGTCCAGAGAAAAATAAAATGCATAAGTCTATGCTCTATCTATCTATCTATCTATCTATCTATCTATCTATCTATCTATCTATCTATTTATTGTTTATATTTATATACCGCCCTTCTCCCGAAGGACTCGGGGCGGTGAACAGCCAACAGATAAAACACAGAAGGGGCGTTGGTCCTACCTGATACGCTCCTTCTCGTTGAGTGGAGACAGCAGCCAGTGTGGGTACCACTCATCCAATCAGATTGAAGGACTGAGCCAGCCAATAATTTCAAGTCCCGCCCCTGTTGCCGGGCAGACCCAGCTTTGGCGAAGACTCGTAAGACTGACTCGGCGTGTGGGCACAGAAGGCAGCAAGCCACCAGGTAAGTAAAGAGAGAAAAAAGGACAGACAAAAGACACAGCCGGATAAGGGAGGGTCTGGCTGCTGTCTCCACTCAACGAGAAGGAGCGTATCAGGTAGGACCAACGCCCCTTCTCCATTGAGAGTGGAGACAGCAGCCAGTGTGGGACATACCCCAGTTCACTGTCCCGAGTTTAGGGTGGGAACCGGCTGGTCAGCAACAACCGTCTCCCCGGCAACGACACGCTGAAGCACCCGTCGTCCGAACGCCGCCTCCGCCAATGCAAATTGGTCCAATCGATAATGACGTATGAAGGGAACCGGCGAAGTCCACGTGGCCGCCCTGCAGATCTCAAACAAAGGCGCCTGCGTCGCCCATGCAGCGGTTGTAGCAGCGCTACGGGTGGAATGAGCGGTCACTCGAGCTGGACGCGGAAGGGAACGAAGGTCGTAAGCCGAGGCGATGGTATGCCGAATCCAACGACCGACAACCGATGAGGAGACCTTGCACCCTTGGAAAACGGGCAGAAATGAGACAAACAGCGACTCCGAATGACGGAAAACAGATGTCCTCTTAATGTAGATCCGCAAAGCCCGCCGTACGTCGAGCGAGTGCCATCTGCGCTCCCGGGGATGAGCAGGATGCGGGCAGAAATTAGGCAGAATGATTTCCTGCGATCTGTGGAAAACTGAATTGATTTTCGGGACGAAGGTAGGGTCCAAGCGGAGTACTACACGGTCCGAATGAAAGACACAAAGGTCAGAACGGATAGACAATGCTGCTATCTCTGATATACGACGGGCCGACGTTATCGCCACAAGAAAGGCCACCTTGCAGGTGAGTAGACGGAGACTAGTAGTTCGCAAAGGTTCATACGGAGGTCCCGTAAGCGACTCCAATACTAAAGGGAGATCCCAGGTCGGATATCTGTGTAATACAGGAGGACACAAATTCGTAGCTCCTCGAAGAAAACGCCGGATTAGGCGATGTTGCGACAATGATGGTAGAGATCCGCAGACCAGGACCGAAGACAGCGCGGCCACATGCCTGCGTAACGTATTGGAAGAGAGGCCTTGAGCCAGACCCTGCTGCAGAAAGCATAAAATGTCCACAATGGATGGCTGAAGAGCAGAAACGCCAGACTCTGAACACCAGGAACAGAAGGCACGCCAAGTGGCAGAATAAATCCGATCCGTAGAAGGGCGGCGCGAGGCCTGCAATGTCTGAATAACGTCTGGCGGAATATGTACTGCAGTCAAAGTGTTCCGCTCAACCGCCAAACGGTCAGGTTGAGCCAGGTGGGGTCCGGGTGTAATAGAGCGCCCTGGGACAGAACGTCGTCCTCGAGGGGGATGCGCCACGATGGGGCCACCGAGAGGGACACAAGGTCCGCATACCAGGGTCTCCGGGGCCAATGAGGTGCTACAAGGAACACTTCCGCCCGCTCGTATAAGATCTTGCGAACAACCCTGGGTAGGAGTGAGGTCGGGGGAAAAGCGTAGAGAAGACCCGCCGGCCATGAAATCCGAAGAGCGTCGACGCCCGCAGCCCGAGGATCTGGGAACCGGGCAAAGAACCGTGGCAGATGAGCATTCGCGCTTGTTGCGAAGAGGTCGATGATCGGCATGCCGAACCGACGCGACACCTCCTGAAAGATCCGTGGATGGAGGCGCCACTCCGCGTTGTCCACTCGACGACGACTCAGCCAGTCCACTTGGGAGTTGTCCACTCCGGAAATATGCTCTGCCCGGAGGGAGCAAAGGTGCCGCTCTGCCCAGAATCCCAGTCGCAGGGCCAACAGGAGAAGCGACCTCGACCTGGTCCCCCCCAGCTTGTTCAGGTGCGCTTTCGCTGCAACATTGTCCGTCAGAACGAGGACGTGGGAGTTGGAGACCAGATTCCGGAAGGCCCTGAGAGCCAGGAAGATCGCCTGTAGTTCTAGCCAGTTGATCGGGCGGCGGGACTCTGCCGGACTCCAAGTGCCCTGAGCCAACTGACCTTGACAATGGGCCCCCCAGCCGAGGAGGCTGGCATCTGTAGTTACTACCACCCTCTGAGGTTCCAGGAAGAATGACCCCGCAGCCAGGGCAGAGGAGCGCCACCACCGCAGGGATCGGCGAACAGCAGGAGGGACCGGAACCGGCCTGGATGATGTGCCTCTGCCCGCCTTCTGCAACGGCAAGAGAAACCATTGAAGTTCCCGTGCGTGCAGCTGTGCCCAGGGAACTATGGAGATGGCAGAAATCATTTTCCCTAACAACTGGGAAAGGACCAGAGGGGAAACGGCCCTACAAGCCTCCACCTTGGAAATTAACTGACGGATACCCGCCTGTCTATCGGGGGACAAAAACACCTTACCCTGAACAGTGTCGATAAGGGCCCCTAAATGGACCAAACTGGTGGAAGGGGAGAGGTGACTCTTATCTAAATTAACCGAGAAACCATGGGCTGCCAAGGTCTCTACCGTGAGGCGAACATCCGAAACTGCCTGAACAACAGAAGGGGACAACAGGAGAATATCATCGAGGTAGCATAAAAGTCTAACAGAACGGATACGAAGAGATGCCGCTAAAACAGCCAACACCTTCGTAAAAGTACGGGGGGCCGAGGAGAGGCCAAAAGGCAACGCCCTATACTGATAATGGACCCCCCCGTAACAAAAACGCAAAAAACGCCTATGGGAAGGAAGGATAGGGATGTGCAAATAAGCCTCCGTAAGGTCTATGGAAGAGAGGAGATCGCCCCTCCGAACACCGGCTAGAATAGTTTGTAAAGACTGCATTTTAAATTTACGGTACACCACGTACCTATTTAAGCGTTTCAGGTCCAAAATGGGGCGCCACCCCCCTGAAGATTTGGGAACCAGGAAAACCTGGGAATAGAAACCCTGACGCTCCTGGCCCGTAGGGACGAGTTGAATAGCTCTAATGGTCAGGAGATGTTGAACTGCTGCGTCCATAAGGGACTTTTTCTCCGAATTACGAGAAATCGTGCAACAGACAAAGGAGTCAGGGGGGGTGGAGACAAATTCGATAGCAAGACCAGAGCGAAGAGTGGCTAGGACCCACTGATCAGAGGTGGACCGTTCCCAGGCGGCCATGAAGATGGCCAATCTGCCGCCAATGGGAGGATTAGCAGTGTAATTAGCGCCGGCGACGGATGAAACGACCTCCTCCCCCTCGAAAGGGCCGTTTAGACCCGAACGATCTGCCCCGGAATCCTCTATCTTGTGAGCCCCGATGCCTACCAAAATGTGTGTACGGACGGGGCGAGGGAAAGGAGGAGGAAGAGGGCCCTCCAGCATCATTACCTCGAAGGTGGGGTCGAGGGGGATACGGAGAGAAACGGGAATCCCCCCTGCGGAAAGCCGCCGCCAAAACCTTCCGTTTGTCCCTGGTTTCGGTCAAAAAGGGATCTAAAGCTTCCCCAAACAAACGGGACCCCCCAAATGGGACTGATGCGAGCTTCCACTTATGCCTTGCATCCGCCTGCCAATGTCGGAGCCAGGTCAAACGGCGAGCCGTCACAGCAGAGGCTAATGATTTTGCAGCAAAGCGAGCCGCGCCGAGTGTCGAGTCCGCTGAGAACTGAACCGCTGCTACAATCTTATTGAGGTCATGCTTAATACGAGCATCCTCCGGCGACAATTTCTCTTGTAACTGGCGGAGCCACAACAACGTGGTGCGGTTAAAGAAAGACGCCGTGGAAGCCGCTTTGATGGCCCAGGCCGCCCCCAGATGAGCTCTTTGGAGGACCATATCAGCACGGCGTTCATCAGGTCGTAAGTTCTCAGCAGGATCGCCCGGAACAGTGGCCGAAGACAGAAGAGCGGCGATAGGAGCATCAATTGATGGAAGCTGCAGAAGAGTGTCCAGTTCAGATGCGACATGGAAATTTGTACGGTCAGATGAAGACGGGAGAGGGGCTGACCCCGGCGAAGCCCACTGCCGCTTCACGACATCCAGGAAAAGTGGAGGCGTGGGAATGGTTGTAATCGGTTTGGTCGGTTCAGCGAACATCGGATCCAAAGTCCCAGGAGGTACAGAAACAGAAGGTTGGGAAGCTGGAGAGGAAAGTTGGGCCGTATTGACGGCTTTAAACAGAAGAGACCGGAACAAGGCCTGTGGAAAAAGGGCAGTAGTTGTCGGCTGATCAGGCGGCAGATTCTCGTCGTCTGACAGACCAGAGTCACTATCGCCTACGTCCGACAGAGAGGAGCAGTGACTAGCTTGGGAACAAGAAGGAGAGTGGAGCGCTCTGGAAGGAGCGAGACCAGCAAAATGAGGCTGTTCCGGTGAGGCGGACCGAACAGAGCCGGCTAAGCTGGAGGGACGAAGACCCGCTGCCAATGTCTTTTGCACTGCCGCTTCAATCATCTTCTGCAATTGGTCGGAAGGAAGAGGGGGATTTACCGCCTCCGGAGGTGGGACCGGAACCAAGGGAACCGCAGAGGAGGCTAAAGGAGGTGTAATATCAGGAACATCCTCGTCCGGGAGCGGAGCATCGACAAGGTCCCCTGGAGCAGGGCCCCATAAATTTGAAGTGGAGATAGTGACAGGGCAGTCCCTGAGAGACAGCTGGTCCGGGGTCACCGGTCGAGGACCTTGTAGCGAAGCAGAGGCCGCAGAAGCCTGAAGGTCAGAGTTCGCTTTTGCACAAAGTTGAGTGAGGACTCTGTCCCTGCGTTTTTCTACTTTGTCCTGCGCGCTGCTATGCTTCCTGCTCTTGTGATGGGCATGAGAGGAAGGGGCAACTTGTGACTGTGCCGGATCATGAAGCGAGACAGATTCATCCTCCGATTGCCTCTGACAAGCAGAGCTGTTTTTACGACCATGTTTGGATTTGGTCAATGACTTCGGCATAATGACGGATTCTAAGACAGACGAGGCAGTCACAAGATAAGGACCGGTTGGGGAGCGCGGCAACTCCACTAATTGTAAGCCCTGTATACACGTTCCAAGGGGGGGGAAGGGCAGGGGAGCGCAGTCACTCCACAAAATGGCCGCTGCAATTAGGGAGGCAGCAATGGAGGCTGGCCAGAGCAGCGGGTATATAATCAAGTCCAATAGCCAGAGGAAGGGGGGCGCTAAGCTCCACAAACACCCGCACAGCCAGCCCAGTCAGTTGCAGTTCAAAAGGTTGCCCCTGAATATGCCAACAGCTTCCAGAAAATGCCAGCAGCTTAGAACTGTCGCTGGGGGGGGGGGCGGAAGCCCCACCTCAAAGATCCCAATAATCAAATAGTCAGGAAGCCGCCCAGGCGTTGTAGCAGCAAGGTACGCAAGGAAGAGATCTGTAGCCTCTGCTTAGCTGCTCGTCAGTCGAAAAAACGCCCCTAATTAGCTCAGCTGTTCGTCGGAGCGGCGAAAATAGCGCTGCAGCAAAGTCGGGCCCAAACAGGAGAGAAGGACTCCGGAGCAATGAGGGCAGCAAATTCAGCCTCCAGGGAAAGTGGGCGAGGGAGGCCAGCAGTCTAAAGTCCCAATCGCAGGCAGAAAAGTTCTCTTAAGGCTGGTAGGTTCAGAAACGGAGCGGAGGGCGACAAAATGGCCACCGCCACAGAAACGGCGCGAAAAACGGCCGCTACGAAGGTTACAAGCCCCTGGGCGAAGCGATCTAGGAAGGAAGGGCCAGATCCTGAAACGAAGGTCTGCCAAGCCTGGCAGGAACGTCCAGGAAGCCCCCCAGGGGTCCCCAAAGGGACAAAACAAAAAAACAAAAAACAAAAAACAAAACCTTCACACCAGGGAATTAAAAGTTCTCAAGGAAACCAAAGGGAAAAAAACTCACGAAATCCAAGGCAACCAAGTCCATAGGGAGAAGCAGAGAAACGTCATAAAACAGTCCAGATCCAAAAAACACCAATATTTCCACAAAGGGACAGATAATTAGAAGAAAGCAGTCAGAGCTATAGACCCACACGCCAGTCCAACTGAAGGACTGAGCCAAAGCTGGGTCTGCCCGGCAACAGGGGCGGGACTTGAAATTATTGGCTGGCTCAGTCCTTCAATCTGATTGGATGAGTGGTACCCACACTGGCTGCTGTCTCCACTCTCAATGGAGAAATACAAAATTTAAAAACAATATTAAAATCCGATTAAATTAATTTGGCCCACAATTAAAAAACACCCCTGTATTAAAACCCATAATTAAATAATTTAAAGATTAAAACACTTTAAAAGAGTTAGGCCAGCCCAGCTTGTTGGAATAAAAATGTCTTTAGGGTGCGATGAAAGGTGCGTAGATCCGGGATCCGCCGTATCTCTGGGGGCAGCTCATTCTAGAGGGTAGGTGCCCCCACAGAGAAGGCTCTCCCCCTGGGGGCCATCAGTCGGCATTGTTTGACCGACAGCACCCTGAGGAGCCCCTCTCTGTGGGAGCGTACTGGTCGATGGGAGGCTATCGGTAGCAGAAGCGGTCTCATAAATACCCGGGTCCTAAGCCATCGAGCGCTCTAAAAGTGGTAACCAATACCTTGAAGCGCGCCTGGAAGACCACCAGGAGCCAGTGCAGCTCACGCAGGAGGGGTGTTACATGGGAACACCGAGCCGCCCCGATAACCACCCGCGCGGCTGCATTCTGGACCAGTTGGAGCCTCCGGGTGCTCTTCAAGGGGAGCCCCATGTAGAGAGCATTGCAATAGTTCAGGCGGGACGTGACAAGAGCATGAGTGACCATGCGTAAGGCATCCTGATCCAGAAAGGGGCGCAACTGGTGGATCAGGTGAACCTGATAAAAAGTCCCCCTGACCACAGCCGTCATATGCTCTTCTAAAGACAGCCGTGTATCCAGGAGGACGCCCAAGTTGCGAGCCCTCTCTGTGGGGCCTAATGACTCGCCCCCAAGAGTCAGCAATGGCACCAACTGACTATATTGGGATGCCGGAAGCCACAGCCACTCGGTCTTGGACGGGTTGAGCCTGAGCCTGTTTCTCCCCATCCAGATCCGCACGGCCTCCAGGCACCGGGACATCACATCAAGGGCATCGTTGGGGTGGTCCGGGGTGGACATGTACAGCTGACTGTCATCAGCGTACAGATGGCACTTCGCCCCGAAACCACGGATGATCTCACCCAGCGGCTTCACATAAATATTGAACAGAAGGGGCGAGAGAACTGACCCTTGCGACACAAGGCGCCTTGAGGTCGATCTCTGTCCCCCCATCAACACGAACTGCGACTGGTCAGAGAGGAAGGAGGAGAACCACTGCAACACGGTGCCCCCTACCCCCAACCCCTCCAATCAGCGCAGCATGATACCATGGTCGATAGTATCAAAAGCCGCTGAGAGATCTAATAGGACCAGGACAGAAGAACAGCGTCTGTCCCGAGCCCTCCAGAGATCATCAACCAACGCGACCAATGCTGTTTCCGTGCTGTGCCCAGGCCTGAAACCCGACTGGAACGGATCTAGATAGACCGCTTCCTCCAGGTACCGGGGGAGCTGTTGCGCCACCACACTCTCAACAACCTTCACCACAAAGTGAAGGTTGGAGAGTGGACGATAATTCGCTAATACAGCCGGCTTCTTAAGGAGGGGGTTCCTTCAAGGCAGCGGGGCGGCTCCTTCAAGGCAGCGGGGAAGTCACCCTCACTCAAAGAAGTGTTAATAATCCCCTGGAGCCAGCCTCGTGTAACCTCCCGAGAGGCCAGCACCAACCAGGAGGGACATGGGTCCAATAAACATGTGGCCGCACTAAGCTTATCCAGAATCCTGTCCATGTCCTTGGGAACCACCGGATCAAACTCCTCCCAGATAACATTCTCAAGGCCCGCCTCAGTCACCCCGCCTGAAACTACCCAGTTAGAGTCCAATCCTTCTAGAATCTGAGCGATTTTGTCATGCAGATATTGCACAAAGTCCTCAGCTCTACCCTGTAAGGGGTCTTCCCTCGCTCCCAGATGAAGCAGGGAACGGGTCACCCTAAACAGGGTGGCTGGGCGGTTATCTGCTGACGCGATAAGAGTGGAAAAATAGACAGATTTTGCCGCTTTTATCGCCACTAGGTAGGTCTTAATATGACACCTCACCAGTGTCCGGTCGGATTCGGATCGGCTGGCCCTCCAACCGCTCTCTAGGCATCTTTTTCAGCGCTTTATTTCCCTAAGAAGTAATATGTTTGGAGACATATCAACAAAAGACTTATTGAGTAACCATTATAGCAATTGTAAGTGAGAGGAAAAAAGCAGACAGAAGCTAATAGGAAATGAAAGATAGACCATCCTATATTTATAAAACACTGCTAAGAATGGAAGATGAGTAGTTTTTTCAGAATATAAAGTCGTTATTGTTTCAAAAATACACTTTCCTACTGAAACCAACTGGGAACTCTAATTATTGGATTCAGAGGATCCACAGACCCGCTAGCCCACCTCTTCTATCTTGTGCTCCACTTTCTTAGGCTTGCCAACAACTTCTGTGATGGATTCTCTGAATTACATTCACCCTATGAATTTGCATATTAAGACTATGCTGTTAATTTGATCTCTTGAGAGAAATCCCAAAATGCTATAACTATATTTCCTATATTTCTCATGTTTCTTTCACAAATTTAGAGGCAATATTTAGGTTTATCAAAAATATTTTCTTTTACTAACCACAATTCTTTTTCATAAATATATTGTTCTGACATATTTTGGTTTATAGTAATAGCAATAGCATATACCACTTCATAGTGCTTTACAGCCCTCTCTAAGCAGTTTACAGAGTCAGCATATTACCTCCAAAAATCTGGATCCTCATTTTACCAACTTCAGAATCAGACTCCTGACAGTGAGCAGTGAGTTAGTCTGCAATACTGTGCCATCACGGTTTATATTACAAATTATTGGAGGACTGTAATGGAAGCTAAATAGAAAATCATTATGTCCCCTAAGATTTAAGAACATTTGTAATCTCTATCACAACAATGTTTTTTTAATTTATCTGTAATTAATGCTTACCTTCTTAAAACCTTACCTTGGCCATGTTTTCATTTTTGCCAGAACCAAGCTTCCTAATGGAAACTTTGAATAAATATATTTTAATCCATGTTTTTGAAATTGAGACTCCTTGGGAAAATACTCTTCAGCAACGGAACATTTATTAAACTGTGGATCAATATTCATATAGCAGTACCATGATGCATTAGAATCAATATTTCCTACATCATTTTGCAGTAACAGTCTCCATTTTAAGCAGCTTCTGTTCTCACATTGTATCCACGTTCTACCTATGTAAAAAATATTTTCTTTTACAGAATCCATATAACAGGCCTTTACTCTTCTAGTTTGTAGAATATTTGTTCCCTCTGAAACATAAAAAACTATATTAAACATTAATCAAATTCTCATGAAAACTGTATTTCTATGAAAACTGTTAATAATAATAAAACACTAACTACTCTCAAAATTAAGTATAGTTAACTTCTACTGAGAAAAATACAGTGGCTATGTGGGTAGAAATTAACCTATGAAAACATGTACAGGTAGTTCTCAATCATAACTGACTATAGGCAATACAGACAGTTCTCATGTACAGGTAGTTCTCAACTATAACTTACAACCCAGAATTACAGTTGTAAATTGTTGCGGTCATTAGGTAGGTAACCATTTTTATCACCTTTCCTATGGCAATCATTAAGCAAATGCTGTGATCATTAAGCATATCTATTTTATCCAATGTCTGGTTTTCACTAGAAACCAGAGGCAAACAGTAGAAATCAACTAAAACTGTCAAAAATCAGTCACGACTCTGCAAATGATTCTAAAATGAGCTGGTTGCCAAAATGCAATCACATGACTGTACAGTTGTGGCTATTGAAACTTTGAAATCAGGTCAAATAACTGCTTTTATGAAAAGCAAACTGCTTCTGTGATTATGCTTGCATGCACTTTTCTTGCTGGTTAATTGTGAAGCTCATTTAGCCCTATTAAACAGATCCTTAATATGTGGCCTAGAACAAGCAAAAATAGTGTTCTGAAAAGCTGACATGAGATATTTGGCATGCTTGTAAAACAGCAAATATCCTATCTCACACAGAATGGCTGGCATATGTTGCAAATAGAAGCTTATAAAGTCAGATTTGAAGAGTCTGAAACAATAAGGGTTATCATCACATTAGTATTTAATGCAGCATTTCAGCAGCTGTTTAAAGATAACAATGAAGCCAAATAGTTTTTACTTTTCAACCTGGATCTAATAGCATTTCCATATTACCATGGCTCCATTATTAACTGAATCTCACAAGAACAATTTAACAATGACCCATTATAGTCTTAATAATAAAAACAAAGAAGATAATAAATGAAGTTCACTACACTATTGTAGGAAGGCCCCCCTCCCCAGAATAAAATATTATTTATTCTTGATATTAAAACAAAGAAAAATAGAATATTTCTCCTGAAGGAAAAGAGGAGACATCTTCTTAAAGGCAGAAAGCAGCTCCAGTCTTCCTGCTATAGAAAAAAGAGCCTCAAGCAGAAGCATGAAGAGGCTAATCATTAGGAATGGAGATTTTGTATCTATTCAGAAAGACTGGGTCACTCTATTCATAAGCAAAGAGCAACCAGAAACTCCAAATAAGCAATACAATAGGCAAGGAACCAAATCTGGCAAGAAATGCGTAAGATCTCCGACCTGACCTCCGTGTATTTCGCTGTGCCCTCAAAACCCTGTTGTTCCGCCAGGCCGGGCTATCAATGTAATGATTTTTAAATTGGGTGTTTTAAATTTTGGGGTCTTAAATTTGAGCAGAAATTATTTAATAATTTTAATTATTTTTAACTGATGTCTGTCTTTGTGCTTTTAATAGGCTGTACACCGCCCTGAGTCCTTCGGGAGAAGGGCGGTACAGAAATAAATTTATTTATTTATTTATTTATTTATTTATTTATTTGTTTGTTTGTTTGTTTGTTTATTATTTATTTATTATTAGCTCAGACAAACAAAACACCTAGGATTTGCATTTCCCCTTTTGCCTGTAGAGCCAGCTATGCCCCTACTTGACCCCATAAGAATCTGGCAACAGCCATTAAAATATTAAAGGACATATTCTTGCACAGGAACAGGCATCTCAATCTCAAAGGCCAAAAGAATGCATAAAAGCCCTCTACTCTCAACTCCATTTTGTCAGCCACCCCAGAAACATCCTGCTGTCACTGAAGTTTCTGGCTACCAAATAAATGGAGACCTTTGCTGTAGCCTGCCTCCATTTTATTTCAGCGTCTTTCTCCCAGCTTGGAATTGGACTTGATTTTTCTTCCAACACTATCCTGAGCTATTTCAAGTCCTATAATGAGAAAAATCCTCACACAAGTGAACAAAATGAAAGGGAACTTGAAAACTAAGAATATTAGAGTTTAATAGACTAGCCTTCTGTACAAGAAAAAGTAGAAATTTACAGGATAATGTTGGTCTGATGCCTACTGTCTTAACTGGGTTTCTTAGGAGCTGTCAAAAGTGAAGTCAACATTTCCCTTGCTAGGGTGACTGAGCCTGGGATGAAAGTTTTAGGCAACAGTTCTTTCTAATAAGAAAAGGGCCCATTAAACTGACTCTACTGCTAAGGTAATGATCAAGTGGCTGTAAAGTCAATTTAGGAATGATTTAGATAAGTCCTGTTGGAAGAAACATCCTTCTAGGTTCTGCTCCAAGTGGGGAAAAAGACACTGGAAACATGGAGACTGCTTGGAAAGATGGTTTAATGGTGGACAGGATCACATGGCTTGAGTTCCTGAACAGAAAAAGGGCAGATACAGTAAATCCTCGGGTTTTTATGCTCTCTCTGGCTCTGCATTTCTTGGAGCCCCAAAAGAGTATCCTGATTGGTTGTCAGACTCCCAGGGGGTGGGGGCCTTGCTGGCTGATGGTCACATGTGCTTCCCGGTCACATGTGGTGAGTTTCTGCTGCTATTGTGTAGAGGGCTAATCCTATCTTTGGCAATTCCTACTATGGCTCTGCCTGAAAGAGGCAGATCTTTGTTATGTAGAATAGACTGGCCCAGGCCTTAATGGCCCATTGACAAAGGGTGGGGGGCAGGAAGGTGGGAGCTGCTTTGTCTGTAAAATATGTTTCATATTTCTCATCCAGGGAAATATAATATTCTGCCTTTTTCATATTTCCTAAAATATTTCACTCTTCCAGGAAAGGGGTGGGTGCTAACTTCCTACAGTCCTGTAGAGCAATTTCAGGTTACCAGCTTCAGGCTACAGATAAAACTTACTAAAACTTACTAATTGTACAGATACCTGCACAATTAGCACAGAAGCCCCTCAGGGCTGTGTGCTCTCTCCACTTCTCTTCTCTCTATACACCAATGACTGTATCTCAAAAGATCCCTCTGTTAAAATACTGAAGTTTGCAGATGATACAACAGTGATTGGTCTCATTCAAGATAATGATGAATCTGCATACAGATGGGAGGTTCAACAACTAGACTTGTGGTGCAATCAGAACAATCTTGAACTAAATACACTCAAAACCATAGAAATGGTGGTGGATTTTAGAAGAAAACCTCCTATACTACCACCTCTTACAATACTAGGCAACACAGTATCAACAGTAGAGTCCTTCAAATTTCTAGATTCTATCATATCTCAAGACTTAAAATGGACACCTAACATCAAAAACATCATCAAAAAAGCTCAACAAAGAATGTTCTTTCTGCGCAAACTCAGAAAGCTCAAACTGCCCAAAGAACTGCTGATTCAGTTTTACAGAGGAATTATTGAGTCTTTCATCTGCACCGCCATAACTGTCTGGTTTGGCTCTGCAACCAAACAAGACAAACACAGGCTTCAACGGATAATTAGAACTGCCTTCCATTGAGGACCTGTATACTGCACAAGTCAAAAAGAGGGCTGTGAAAATATCTACAGACCCCTCACATCCTGGACATAAATTGTTTCAACTTCTACCCTCAAAAGACGCTATAGGGCATTGCACACCAAACAACTAGACACAAGGACAGTTTTTTCCCGAATGGCATCACTCTGCTTAACAACTAATCCCCACAACACTGTCAAATAATTTACTAAGACTGTATTACTATTATTCTTCTCTTCCTTACTAGTATCTATCTGTTCCCACTTATTACTATAACAATATTGCTTGTATCTTTCAATTATATTGTTTTTATTTGTTTCCTAGTACAATTTGATAGCTTATTAATAATCTTGACGATCATTAAGTATTGTATCTTTTTATTCTTGATGAATGTATTTTATTTTCCTTATATACACTGAGAGCACATACACCTAAGACAAATTCTTTGTGTGTCCAATCACACTTGGCTAATAAAGAATTCTATTCTATTCTAATGATACCTGTTTCCTACCGTTTCCTACTGGTGATGTGTTAGTTGCACCATTTTCTTACCCCAGCTCACTGCTTTTTTACTAAATTTTATTACACATTATTTTACAGTGGCACTAGATTTTCTACATTACTTTAAAAGCAATGCAAAATCACATTGCATCTATGACAAATATGTTGGTCCTTATACAAATCAAGAATAGAATAGAATAGAATAGTTCTTTATTGGCCAAGTGTGATTGGACACACAAGGAATTAAAGATAAAGAATATTCATATATCCGAGTTTGACATCCTATGATTAGTATTGTTTTCTACCTTTACATTTTGGCCAAGAATAAATTTTTGCTTTAAAATATTTTGGTTCATTGGAATTGGAATGACTATATTTTTTGTACAAAATTCCTATTTAATTATTTTGACCTTAGATTACTTACTGCAATTAATATCAGCCTCTGAAAGTTTAGTGATGAAAGCATAACATGGATTTATGAATACATGTATGAATGCATGTAGGTATGTGTATTATGTGACATATGCACACCTTATATAACGTATCTCAGAATGAATTATATATCTCAGAATGTCATATATACATTACACTATTATTCTGGCATATATATGTGCATATGTAATATATGTACAGAATGTTGATGCATATTGTTTTATGTTTTAAACCAATAATTCTAAAATGAAGCCTACAGATTACATTAAATAAATTGATGTTTGTCCATATGCAGTTTTCTATAATTTAACATTTTCAACAGAAGCTCTTCTCCAACTGCCTTCTCAATTGGAAAGTGTTTGATATTGCTTCAATTTTGAAATGTTTTCCTAAACATGTAAAAGTTTATCTTTGTAACATTTTAATTCCAACCATATACAATGCTCTAATCTAAGTTATACTGGTGATCAATTTTAAGCCAATATTATAGATGGATAATTGCAATCTCTCAAGCATCCAAATGTCATGAGCCTTAAAAAAATACAAAACATAGAAATTTTAATAATAATATTGCCTCAGAATTAATTTTTATTGTTTTTCCCCTTTTCAGGTCAATTCAATTTTTTTTTTTTTTAGATCATTGTAGATGTAATTGTTGAGGGACTTTTTCACGTGTTCATGCTGGTGCTTCATTTGATTGGTTTCATTTTCTTTTATTCAAAGCACTGACACACTGTTATTACATTTCTATACAATTCATGTATATGATATGGACAAATAGACAGCGGCTATTTCACAACGAGAAAACGGAATAGACGGCCAGCAGCTTTTTCTCCTCTGAGGGGAAATAAAGACCATACCTCTCCGTAACATTCCGACAAAACAGCGGGAACGGAGGGACTACAATTCCCTTCTCTCCTCCCCCCCCATTGCATGCCGGGAACAGAACTGCCGGGGCGGGTTTTGGTTCTACGGCCTCGCAAAATCAGCGAGGAGACTTCGAATCCCAGCATGCCTCGTTACTGATACCCATTTCCCCCACTGAAGTGGGAGGAGATTATTGGCTGTACACGTTACTGTCATGTGAGATGATGAAAGTCAGAGATTCCTGGTGAGTCTGAGGGAGTGAAGGGAGGAAAGAGAAAGAGAGACATCGTGCAGCTGTGGGGAACTTTGGTTGAAGTTACATCTGCTTCTGAGCTGCGAGGAGAAGACGAGAAGTCTAAGCTAAAGTGGGCTCTCTTTCTTATTCACCCCACCGCAACGACCCTGTACTGTTAATTGGTGCGTTCGGAGACGAAAGGGCCCCGCCCATTTCTGCCTCGAGCTTGCTAGCTGCAGGTAACTCTTTGCATTCCGCAGCGTTTTCTCTCCTGGTTGTTGGCCTCTCTTCCCTGGCCCGCCAATCTAGGGTTGTCAATTAAGTTTCCAAGAAAAAGGCCAGGGTCGCGTGGCCTATTTCTCCCAAGCAAAATAGCGGCCCCAATTTGGGATGGGGTAGCTCAGCACTGGCCAGTGTTTTGCTTACTTAGCCACTGAGTTTCCAGCACTGAATTAACCCGTTGATTGGTTTTATAGAATTTATTGAACCACAAACTGACCATGAGATCTATATGCGAATAAGATACAGCAAGGTCAATATAATTAATCTTGGCAAAATTCCTGTGCTGGGTTTTATCTAATAAAACATTACAGGAACTGAGTCCTACTGTGTTTAACAAATCTTACTGTGGTGTATGCATGCACAGGATTGCATTTTTTCTTTATGTTGAAAATAATTGCTTAATTACCGCTATTCCCCCCCCCCCAGAAATGAGAGCATTTGTTTTATGTAAACTGTTAGTCTGATACACAAAATACTAAAGGCCAAGCATATATTCCTTTTCCTTTTATTTATGAGAATTCAGATTCTCTAAAACTTTTTGTTTATATATCACATTTACAGCTGCCTAGGATTGTTATGAGTTGAGCAATCTATAAATGTGATTTATAAATAAACTTTTCCTTGAAATATCTCTGAATGTCTAGAACTTTCAGTTTTGAAATGGTGTGCAGAGGTCACCAGAATCCTTGTCCTTGCATATACTTAGAACTGAAGTATATAGAATCTTTGTTATTTGAATTTGATTGTTAATGGAAGAATAAGGAGAAATAGAATGAACATTATCTGACAGCATTTCAGAAAGGGAATATGCTAATCCATTCATGGAAGTTATCAGGGATAATCAGACCAGATAACATGTCCTTTTATTCAATTTCTAAAACATGGCCAATAGCAATGTACATTTCAAACAAAAGATGCAAGAAATTGTCAGTGCTGCTTGTGAATAGGCATAGTTAAGCTTTGCAGAATAAATTGTAGGTTGGGATAAGCACTCAGTTTGGAATACAGATATACCTCATTTAGTGATGGTCACGTTTAGTGACTGTTTGCAGTTGTAGTGCTGATGAAAAAATAACTTTGCAACCAATCCTCACATTTATGATCTTTGTAAGTTTGTAAAGCAAAGGAAAGCTAAAGCAAGATCTTAAATACAGTTGTGATTTTACTAAGTGACTGTTTTGCTTAATGACTGAGCTGCCAGGTCCAATTGTGGTCAAAAACTACTGGTATTTGACAAAAGGAATGGGCAAAGGCTTGCTGCCTTTTCATTTTTGGTATGAAGGAAGTTATAATAAGTGAGAATATATGGTAACCAAGAGTGAAATTGAAAGTAGAGATGTATGAATACCCAAAGTTTAATTTTAAGGAATTGCTACTTCGTTATAAGTACTATTATCTAAATGCTTCAACATATGTGTTATTCTGAGATTTGTTCTTTTAAAGACTTAAGACAATTTAATTGACTCCTCATCCCTAATTATTTTTTAATATTTTAAATTTAACTTTGGTTCTTTTAAGTTTCACTGTTACATAGGAAGATTTAGGAATTACTCGGATGCTTTTTTTAGTTTGTATATTCCATGCCTATCTATATCTCCTCCTCTGTTTCTAACAACAGCGTTAGAAACCAAAATGGCAGCACCTTCTCATTGAAATAATGAGAAGAATAACTTTAAAAATAATTAATGTATTATATTTGTTGAAAAAAACTGAGACTGGAGAAATGGAAAAGCTTATTTGAAAGTTAGGTTAAACAGTCAGAATTAAATGAACATATTCAAGATTCAGTTTACTCTTTGGTACTTATAAAGATAAATTCTGTTGTAATAAGTTTACATCTTTCTGTAAAATTTTGAAGATACCTGTTCTTCTCCCACTTATCTGCCTGGTACTTGGTCTTCCTGTTACAAAGCAAGTTTAAATGTTTCATTATATAGAATCCTCTTCCTAAAAAGTATTTTCAAATACAACTCTTTGATTTGTATCTTTTGTCTGAAAGGATCACTTTTAGGTACCTATAATATTCCTTTTTATCAGTGCTCTTCAAAAAGTCAGACTTCACCAGCTATCTCAATTAATTAATTAAGTATTCATGAAAGAAGTATTCAGAAAATTTATATGGCTACCCAACACATGGTGGTTCTTGGTGGCTTACAAAAATAAAAGCCCAGTACAAAACCAATAAACTTCCACTTCCCTGGTGACAATAATTTAGATATTCTTTCTGAAGGCAATATATAATTAACATGGTAATCACCAAAACAGCCAGAATGACATAGTAATCAAGATGTTGTGGTAAATAGAAGAGACCCAAGTTCAAGTCCACCTTAGATGTGGAGCGGCTTACTGAAACCGGGTGAATTTCTCTCTCTCTCTCTCAGTTTACTTGTTTTGGAGAAAAGAGTCCTATGTATGTCTATTTAGATTCACAATTATCCAGGTCATGGTTTTCCCATTGGTGCTTTTCAAAAGGCTTCTCATCCAAGAAGCTTCTTCAGTTCTGACTGAATGCTGGGGAATAGAAGGATTTATATTCTTTGCAATCATCTGGCTGTTAGTATTTTCTCTCTGAGAGTCATTGAGGTCACTTGAGGGGAGTTAATCTCAGGGTCACCTGAATCAGAGTGCAAATGAGTGCAGAACCTTCCTGGAGCTGTTGAAAGGACTGTGTTGAGGCCTGGAGATGGGTGATGTTCTATCCTTCCCCTTCTGTTGAGAGAGGGTTATTCAATTTTAACATAGATGACTTTTTGGCCCATTTTTCAAGCCAAGTCAAAGGGGTCATTTTGTTGGCTATTTCTTCTCTGAAAGCTAACAATATATCTAAAATTTAAGACAAGAATTGATGCTAAATGGAAATTGATGTAACTTATTCAAAGGGGAAAATGTCAGCAACTTTTGTAAATCTCTGCTTAAAGCCTTTGAACGAAATGCCACTATCTAATATTGCTAAAGCAGACTGAAACAGCTCTATTTTTGTTACTTTTGTGATGATACTTTTTAGTGGGGCTAAGTTTTAAGTAGATGTTTTTGTTGAATAGATATTTTACTTCACTTGTTCTGGCTATATACTTTGAAATTTTTAAACTTTTGGAGTTTAATTAATTTTGTTTTACAGTTCAATTGTATTTTATATTGCTGTTACATTTGAATGAAATCTAGATTTTCTTCCAAATACTTTATCTTTAAAGTAGGCAGTCTCTTAGATTTACTGAAAACAGGTTATATTGGTTTTTTTTTTAAAAAAATCATCTTTGAGGGGCATTGTCACATTGTTTTTTCTTCCTTTCCTTCATTTTTCAATATGATACATAGTGTATGCATTTTAACGTTTTAAAGTTTTAATGTTTTAACTTTGTATGGGATATTGTTGCATTGTTTTATTCTCTGTTGTAAGCCGCCCAGAATCCCTTGGGAGTTGGGCGGCATGGAAATGCAAATAAATAAATAAATAAATAGTGAAAATATGGGAGGATATTATACTGAAATGTGAAAATGAGATGATAAATAAACATACTATCTTAAAATAAAAGTTCAACAAAACATTGACATTCTGTAAGTCCAAATTGTGCTCTTCCTTTTCAAAGTAGCCATCTTTAAGTAGAAATTTTAGGAAGAGGAGCTTTTTGGAAAGTTGCTCAGGTTTCATTACATCTTTACTTTAGAAGAATGGCATGGAAGGAAAGAGCAGATGAATCTCTTTCTATACACTCCAGCCTTTTCCAATTCTTCTCTGGAATGTTGGAAGGCCTACCAAAGCAGATGGTAGAAGGGTGAGTAGCAGGAAGAGTAGAAGATTAAGAGGAAATCATGTTGTTCTATGGAAGACTATTCAAATAGGATTGGATATAGCCCAATATTTTGTCAGAATTGCAAAACTCAAATACCATGTATGTATGTATGTATGCATGTATTTGCTTATTGGATGCTTAACAATGTAATGATTATTTTTATTTAGCTATCATGGAAGAAGTAGCTGAAGATGACATTGATATCCTGAATCGTGAAAAAGCAGACACTCATCACAGACAAGATGGACAATTTCCTATTCCAGTGTTTTCAGGAGAAGAATCAGTTGCTTCACATTTTGCCCTTGTCACTGCTTATGAAGATATTAAAAAGCGTCTGAAAGAGACAGAAAGAGAAAATTCTTTCTTAAAGAAAAGAGTAAGATTGTTAGAAGAAAAGGCAAGTATTTTTAGCAATATATTTTTTCTTTCAAGGTTATATCGTTCAACATTATTAATGTTAGTAAGTATGATTTTTAGAAACTAATTTTTATCTTAAGTAATGTGTAAAGTAATTAAGCACATGTGAAAGATACATTCACTACTGGAAGTCATTACCTGTTACTTATGGCTGGGACTAAGGTAATTCACTTGGTTTAACATTAAACGCTTAATGGTGTTCTGTCCCCGTCTCACACACGCACACAAACAGACAGCCGGGGGTTAAATAAACTGGCAGACAACCAATTCTTCCGATAAGAAGCTTGGCAGCAACTCAGTAGCTGCTTGCCAAGAACTTTACTCAATAAACAAAATACACACAGTCAAGAATTGTCCAGTTCGTAAAATAAATCCAAGGCCGATAATGATGTTTCCAAAGATGCAATGTGACTCGATAATAGTTAGTTTTGTCCGTCATAGAGTCTGAATGGCCACCTCACCCCCTTTTATACCCTGTGGGGTGTGGTCCAGTGACTCAGCTTAATCTCTGGCACGCCTTTTCTTCTGTTGCGCGCGCTTATCTCTGTGACGCTGCCGAGGATCCAGCCAAGACTCATTTCCCTCATCACTGTCCACCTGTGGCTGCGTGGACGTGCTTGGCCCCGGCCCTATCTCTTGCCCTTTGGCGGACACCGAAGGCATTGCCAGAGAGGAGGGTCCTGGAGAGGGAGGCCTTGCCAACTCCTCTCCTTCACTCTCGGAGTCCTCTCCTGCCAATGACACAGGCTCAGGTAACGGAGCCACAACAAATGGAAGTATTTGAATAATGATTAAATCACATCTTGTAATCTTTTAGCTTCTTGAATCCCATTTGGAAGAAGCAACAAGTTCTGTGGGTCGTGAGCAAGTTAACAAAGCTTATCAAGCATATCGGGAATCTTGTATTGAACGAGATAATCTGAAAAGTCAACTGGATAAAACGGTATGTTTTTGGAGTAGCATAAAAGAAAACAAGAATGTTGCATGAGCCTCAAGTAGAAAAGTATTTTAACATTATGTAGCAAATTAAGTTTGGATCACTGAAAACATTGAATATGATCTAGCAAAAGTTAAGCATTCATATTCATTTCTGTGTATGGGTTTAAAATGAGTTTGTATCCTTTTTTAAACATCAAAACAACACGATTAAGGAATACTTAGTGTGGCTTAAATCGTTCCTGGATTTTTAAAAATACTGAATTTCTGCATTCACCTTCATTGATATTTTCTCTTTTTTTCAGTAACCCCATTTGTCTCCTAATTGTTCTGATATTAAATGTCCGAATTTGCTGTTTGAATGAATGAAAGTGAGATTCACATTAAAACATAGGTTGTCAAAGCTCCTGTGATTCAGTTCAAATGACTACAGGTAGTCCTTGATTTACAACAATTGGATTAATGACCATTTGAAGTTACTTATGATCATTGCAGCATCTTCATGATCACATGATTAAAATTTATACAGATTTAGATTTAGGCTTGGCATCTAACTCATATTTATGACTTTGTAGTGTCCTGTGGTCATGTGATCACCTTTTGTAACTTTCTGACAAGCAAAGTCAATGGGGAAGCCAGATTCACTTAACAACCATGTTACTAACCTAACAACTGCAATGATTCACTTAACAACTGTAGCAAGAAAGAATGAAATGGAACAAAACTCACTTAAATGTCTCATTTAGTAATAAAAATTTTGGGCTCAATTGTGGTAAATCAAGGACTACCTTATATATCTTTTTTTTAATTAAGTGGAGTGCAAAAACTTTGTAAAATGAAAAATAGATTGAATGAAAAGCTGGAGATACATTTGGAAAGCATGCCTGCTAGCTGAGTTCAGTGTGATATATTATTTAATTAATTGATTATTAGTAATTAACAAGATTTTTCTTCTCCCCTCTAAAAACAAAACAATATTTTCAGGGTGCATAAATAATCACATGCTATTTTCTTTTCCAATTTTTGAAATAGTAAAAGTAGCATAGTAATTCGGCCAAATCTTTATGAAGAATCAACTGATCTATAGACTCAGACTTCAACTAGAATAATAATGAAGCCCTGATAATTTATATATTTCTCAAATTAGATGAAAGAGAACATGGAATATGTGAAAATCTTGAATGAGCAGTTGCAGTCTAAAGAAGTAGAACTCTTACAGCTAAGAACAGAAGTGGAAACTCAACAAGGTGCACTTTGTCTATCTATAACAGTATCCATATATGCCAAGTGCTGTGACCTGCAATCCTTTTTTTAAACTTAATTTTTATATAACTGAGGCATGATTATTACTGGTGTGATATAATGTTCAGTAGTGATTAAGGTATTGGGAAGTATTGATTAAGACTGGGAGACCCAACTTCATATGTCAGCATGGAAGCTCACCGGTGGCTGTAACAGGATATAAATCCAACAAATAATGATAACAAAGTATGCATCTTAGAACAATTTCAGAACATGTGAGAATTTAGTGCAAACATTTCTTTTAATCTGTAAATGTCTTAAGTTGGTACAAGAGCAACATCCTAGCTGGTATGGGCCCATCTCACTGGAGAGAGAATTCTGTAAGCAAGAGCCAATTCTAAGTAGGTCCGTCTATACATAAAGAATCAGGCTCATTCTTACTGTACCTATGAAAAGATAAGGAAACTTTAGATACTACATTTCTAAACTACTGTGTTTTAGTAATAAAACAAGGACTTTTGAGTTGAGCCTTGAAATAAACTGGGTTAATTTTATAGTTGGCAACATACAAGCAATATGTTAAATCATTAAATGTCCCAGTTCTGCAACTTGTGATTGTATTTTGATCTAAGTGCAGTTGCTGAGCCATCTTTAAAGGCAGATTCACAATTAGGAGCAATATAATTCAGTAATTATTTCAGTGTGGCTCACAAAACTCCACTTCTTTCTCATTAGATGGATTGAGGCTAGTACACCAATCTGCTTCAGAGACAGCTTATTTTTTTTATGACAGTTTTGGCTTGGATCAGTGACATATTGCAGACTTCTTATTGAGGTTTGTGGAGGGGAGTATAGTCTTCTCAAATACAGAATGACTATTAATTTGGTCAAAAGAACCATCTATCACTAGCATTTTTTTCTTGGATTGAGACTCTATTGGCCACAAAAATCCATTATTGCATCTCTGCATCACTTAATGCTATCATAACTTTACATGTATCATGAAAATATCTATTAGGTGATACCCATATATAGCTGATAAAACTCTGAAATATTTCACCCCAATACATTCCATTCCAGTCTTGTTGTAGACAACTCCAATGTCTAAACAGATATTTATATTATAGTATAAACTATACTTTAGTTTTAAAAGAAACTACTAATTGAAACACTGCCCTAGAAACAAATCTTGCTGATGAAAGATTTGTGAAGAAAAAAAACTTTTTAGTAGTAATTATATATTTGTCTTAAGATGGGGTTACTCTCCTCTCAAGGAACCATATATTTTTTCTAGACTTAGCTAAAAAATCCTTACTGCTGATATAATAATAAGCATGCATAAGAATGCAGATAATACCCAACTTTACATTTTGGCTCCTGGCTGAGTAAGTTAAGTTGTCAAATGCTTGGAGAATGTGGTCTGGACCTGGTATCTACAGGAGTATCTTTTCCCAGCAGTATTTCAAATTCAAATAACATTATTTCAATCATTAATCAGAAAAGAGAAAAGAATATAGTTTTCAAATACCCAGAACATCCCAAAGCAAATAAAGAGGAGTGATACATTAAAACTATGCTGAAAAGTTTCATTCTTATCCCAGCAATATTTGGCTGTTTGATAAGATCTAATGGCAGACTGTTTATGTGTTTCATCTGTTTGAGATGGCAGTCTTCATGGACCATGAAACCACAGCTTCTTAGTCATTACTTCCTTTCCATGGAATAATATCTCCCTGACATTCAAATTTGGCTGTTCATCAAGCCAGGTGGGAGGTTTGCTATAATTACAGATAGTCATTGAGTTACGAATGTAATGAAGCCTGCCCATTCCGTTCATAGCCTGAGGATTCATGGGAGTAAATCTTGTACCTTGAGCGAGATCACTTCCTGCTTTCACCCACCCATTTGATAATCGAATGTGCGGCTTGTATATGACATATCTTGGGGTGCGGGAGGCCATGGGGGGACCTAGTGATGGAACAGGCCACCTGCTTAAGACCACCCAAGGCCTCCTCTGATCCAGATACCTCATTCTCTCTCCTCTGCGGTTCCCACAATTGCTTCCTTCCCCATCCAGGTGACCTACCTTATGAAGATCTGTCTCCTCTCCAGCCTGTTTCTTTGCTTGTTTTCTCCTTTCTCATCAGCAAAGGACTTGACGAGGCCTCCAGTGATGAAAAAGGAGGCCTAGAGGCCCAAGCAAAGCCTTCCGGGCCTACTTTATCATCGCCAGAGGCCTCGTCAAGTGGATCTCCGGTGAGAAAGGAGGCCCAGAAGGCCGCGTGCAGATCTCCAGACCTCCTTTTTCATCACCAGAGGTCTCATCATGCAAATCTCCAGTGAGAAAGAAGGCCCGAAAGGCCACGCACAGGCATCCTTTTTCATTGCTGGAGGTCTTGTCAAGTGCATCTCTGGTGAGAAAGGAGGTGGAAGGCTGTGCATGGGCCTCCGGGTCTCCTTTTTCATTGCCAGAGGCCTTGTCAAGCGGATCTCTGGCGAGAAAGAAGGCCCGGAAGACCGCACATGCTCCTCCAGGCCTCCTTTCTCATCGGCAAAGGACTTGAGGATTGCGTCTCTGTAGGCTTCAGCAGCCCTTTTTAAAAAGCCTTTGCTGGGAGGAACAGAGCTTCAGAGGTGGGTGTTTGCCCGTCCCAAGCTCTGCTGGTGTCAACAAAGGCTTTTTGCAAAGGGCTGCCAAAGACTACAGGAACACAATCTCCCTGCAGGTTTCAGCAAGGAAACAGAAACAGAAAATGGAGGAAAGGTCTAAAGGACCAAAGCCTTCCATTCATTTGCAAACATCCAGGCCTCAATTCACAGAGAATAGAGGCCTAAAATGCAAGATCACACGAGATCAATAGCAGAGATCTTGCGCTACTGAACTCACATGATCTCACGGTACGTTAGGCCTCTGTGAATGCACTGAAAGCCTGAAGAAATGAAGCAGGCAAAGAAACCGCAACAGAGAGCAGATCTTCGCAAAGTAAGTGAGACCCAGCTGGGGAATGGGGAAATAGATGGAGCAAATGTTGCAGAGCCTCTGTGGTCATTCGTAAGAGCGAACAACTGCCGTGGTGCTGCAATATTCATAATTTCAGGACTTGTTTGTAAACACTAGGGAACGCTTATCACATAACTTCGAGCATTTGCTAAGGGAACGCTCGTAACGGGGACCAGTTGCGTCCCTTTCTGGACCGGGATGCCCTGCGGACAGTCACTCATGCCCTCATCACATCCCGTCTAGACTACTGCAACACTCTCTACATGGAGCTTCCTTTTAAAAGCACTCGGAGGCTCCAGCTGGTCCAGAATGCGGCCGCACGGGTGGTTATGGGTGCGACTCGGCGCACCCATGTAACACCCCTCCTGCGCGAGCTGCACTGGCTCCCGTTGGTCTTCCGAGTGCGATTCAAGGTGTTGGTCACCACCTTTAAAGCGCTCCATGGCTTAGTACCGGGATACATACAAGACCGCCTTCTGCCATCAACAACCTCGCACTGGCCAATACGCTCCCATAGAGAAGGGCTCCTCAGGGTGCCGTCGGCCAAACAATGCCGACTGGCGACACCCAGGGGGAGAGCCTTCCCTGTGGGGGCACCAGCCCTTTGGAATGAGCTGCCCCTAGAGCTTCGTTTTAGCCCTGACCTGCGTACTTTTCAACGTGCCCTAAAGACCTTCCTGTTTCAGCAAGCCAGACTGGCCTAATATGAATTTTAAGTGGGTGTATGTGTGTTTTAATTTGAGGGCGAAATTGTATATATTTGTTTTAATTGGTTTTAAATTTTATAAATTCATGTGTTTTAAGGTGGCTGTACACCACCCTGAGTCCCCTGGGAGAAGGGCGGTATAGAAATCCAATAAACTCTAAACTCTAAACATTCCATTACTCCTAAATGTGAACTGATTTTCTGTTTCAGTTTTATGCTATTACAATATATTGTTTTGATTCACTGGTTTAATCCCAATTATATATTGGGGAGTTGTATGCCAGGCAGAATCGGTTAGCTTATTAGAACAGTAAAAATAAAATAAATAAATAAATAAATAAAATAAATTATCATGATTATCCAGTTGGTGTGTTAGTCTCAAGCTTCAACAACTAAAAACCCCTTCATTAATATTGGATGACTGTTGCCTTGGATATAATTCTACAGGCTTGCTATGCCGGTCTTCTTCAAAGTCCCAAATAAAAATTCACTGATTGAGATTGTTATTAAGGATTAATGATTTTTATATTGTAAAATATATGCATTTTGTTATAAAATGATATACAGTATTCAGTCTTTTTAATTTTTTAAAAAACTGGTAATGTATTGAACTTGAAGATTTTCTGTCTTTTTATAGATTAATATTAGAGAACATATACAATTACAGTACATTTCTATGTGAACTCTTCATTTGCTGATAGTTTATTAACATACTCACTTGATAATTGGTAAAAAAACTTTATACATAAAAAGTAAGATTGGATTCAAATTTATCACTATATTCACAGAAAGATATGAAAAATGAATTTTAGCTCTATTTTCATTATCTAATTTGACTAGACTGAGAAAATAAAGGTCTTGTTTCCTTTCAGTGATGAAGAGTTTCAATTCTAACCCATCTAACTGGGAAATAGACAAACTGAACAGTGAGCTGAAGATGCACAATTTGGAGCTGGATTTGGAGAAACTGAAGGAAGAATACAACCATTTTAGGAAAGAAATGCAAAAATCTGTAAGGAAAGAATTTCTAAATTATGATTTCTGTTATGAGACGGGTACATAAGGGGGTAAAATTAAATGTTGATATGTACAATTTCTGCCTCCGATTTTAATGGAATCAACATGTTTAGGTTTTGGTAAACAACATGAATGTTTATTGAGACTTCTAATTTTTTGTTTTTCAGAAGTTCAGTGACTTTTGGTATCGTTTCTAAATAATCTCAAAAACAGGCTTTGTCACTTTATACCTTTAGTTCATTTTAGTCCTAATAAGATAATTATAATTACTGTTATTTTGGTAGGTTTAAAAATGTACCTTAGTTTACCCATGCCCTGGTGAAATTAGAGTGCATATTTTGAGAACTCCACTAGATGGTGATAAAAGCAAAATGCCAAAAGTAGCCTAATAATTGTAGCTTGATAATTCTCTTAGAAATAAAATATTTTCCAATTGGCTGCTTAAAATTTACTGAACTATGTAATTAAAGGCACTTATTTGTGAATCTATTAATAACAGTAGGATTATTCATTTCAAACT
Organism: Pantherophis guttatus; assembly: GCF_059756535.1. NCBI lineage: Eukaryota > Metazoa > Chordata > Lepidosauria > Squamata > Colubridae > Pantherophis > Pantherophis guttatus. The sequence continues at coordinate 108,522,074 of NC_142066.1, forward strand.
TTATTTCAGTTGTTTCTCAGAAGATAGTAATTAAGTTTTGTTTTTAATGTGGGTTTTTTATATATTTGTCATGTTCATCCTTTTCAGTAAACTCTTAGTTCTAAAATTATGTGTAACTTAAGAACTGGAGTATGACATATATAGAATTACATTGATTATATCAAACTAAAATTTAAATCTCAACCTAATAAGCAATCTTGATTGTACAATGATATTTATTTAAGTTGCTAATGAAAGGAGCAAATTAGTAGTAACTTGTTTAAATACTTTGATACTTAAAGCCAAGGTTTAAAGCCAATTGTTTTAAAATTGATTTAAGTAAGCTAGAGGATTCCAATTATTGGAAAGATTAGAAATGAAACAATTTCACTAAATCATTCTGTGATTTAGGGGTTATTGTTTTTTTCCTTAACATAATGTAGGATCCAATGTGACTTATCAATATGAACTACAAAACTTGTTCAAGAAAGTATTGTTAAAAAATCCTAGGTTGACATGAAATGTGAATTCAGCCATCGTCTGTCAGCCACTCTGAACTGGCATGTTTTAACGTGGCCAAAAGAATACGGTCTTAATGAACTGTACTTGGGAACATTTGAATTAGAATTAGAGATATTAACTTGTGCAATAGGATAAAAAATGGAATGGAAAGTTCTCCATTGTGGTGGAGATAGCATCCAGGAATAGGTTGATTTTGTCTCCTAGCTGATTGGACTGAGTCTGTCAGAGCTTGAGGACACACCTCCATTACCAATGGTCCCCAGCTTTTGACTCAGTCCCTCAGCAGGACAGACGTGTCAAAAATTGGTCTACAGTTTGAGAGAAAACTTTCTTCGGTTCTTTGCATCAGAGAGAACTTGCAGACAGAGCAGGAGTGAAAGGTTACCGGCTCGGGGCAGTTCGCGGAAACCAGTAGTGAAAATGTTACTGGTTTGCCCGAGCTGGTAGTAAAAAAATGCTTTAAAAAGTAAAAAAAAAGTTCCGAGGATTGCATGGCACAGCTGATCTTCGGAACTTTAAAAAACTTTTTAAAGCATTTTTTTTACTACCGGTTTGGGAGATAGGTAGTAAAAAATGCTTTAAAAAGTAAAAAAAAAAAAACATTCCCACAATCAGCTCTGTCACACAATTGTGGGGACTTTTTTTTTTAACTTTTTAAAGCATTTTTTACTACCTATTGCCCGAACCGGTATTTTTGTGTAAAGTGTGATAGTTTATTTTTGAGCTCTCTGTGACTCTGTGAGGTTCCTGCTTTTTGCAGGGGCCATTTTGTATGAAGTCCAGCTCCTTTTGCATTGTGTGTGAGTCAGTTGTGTAGCTTTTGTGTTATTTTTGTGTAAAGTGTGATAGTTTGTTTTTGAGCTCTCTGTGACTTTGTGAGGTTCCTGCTAGTTGCAGGGGCCATTTTCTGTGAAGTCCAGCTGCTTTTGCATTGTGTGTGAGTCAGTTGTGTAGCTTTTGTGTTATTTTTGTGTAAAGTGTGATAGTTGGTTTTCTCGGTCACATGACCACCAAGCCACACCCACCTGGTCACATGACCACCAAGCCACACTCACAGAACCGGTAAAGAAAATTTTTGAATTTCACCACTGAGACAGGTTTCTCAACTGGTCTGACCGGTAGAACCGCCAGGCTTTTTCCGGTGGTAGTAGCTTTGGCTCGAACCGCTGAGGGCAGCTGGTCGCCGGACTTCAGGTATTCATGATTGCGGGGTTGCGGGAACAAGCCTGGCTCCACGCCGCTAACCCCAGGGGCTCAGAGACATTTTTGGAACTTTTGTGCTCCAGTTTAAAATGTCTCAAATAACCCGGCAGGAAGATCTGCTGCAAGCAAAAAGCCGCTGAAATCACCCGAGACTTTAAAAAAAGGTGTGAAAGGGCTCACAGGCTCTTGGACATCGCAGGGATTGCACCAGTCCCTTGAGAGCCTTCCCACTTCTCTGGGTGATAGTGGAATCCCTGCCAGTTCCACAAGCATACTCCCTGACGTTAGACCGGGCCAGCAGTTGAGTTCCTGAGGGAACAAATTGCGCTCAGGGCCGGTCTTCAAAATGGCGGAGATGGCGACGGTTGATGGAGGCGAAATGGCAGGCGGCACCGATCCATCCCTGCCAGCCACCATGTAAGCCCACCATCAGGGTCCACAGCAGTTGGAGCAAAGTGATCCAAGCCTACCAAATAGGCTGTACTCACAGGGTTTATCACCAGAGGGCACTGCTGAGCAGAGTTTTCATCAAGGACCTTCATTGCTTGTTAATCAGGAAAATTACTGGAGTTCCCTGTCAGGCCTGCCTTCCACAGCAGGAGAAGGGGAGCAACCTTTTAAAAAGAGATACATGTTGCTGAGGCAACATTTACCCCCACTACAGCTGGGCTTAGATCAGAGGCTGCTCCAGTCCTTGAAATCCCTTCCAATATGCAATTGGTGATTGTGGAAGCCATAAAGCAGGGCATCTCTGCAGGCCTGCAAAGCAGAGCGGCCTCTGTATTTTCCCTGCAGCCGGGAAAAGTTCAAGCATCCCAGACACATTCCCAGAGCCCTATTCGCCAACTCCCTTGAGAAGAGCCAATCATCGCTCTCGGAGGAGGAGGAACGTATAGATCTGGAACTTTCAGAAGATGAGGGATTGGCGCCAGACCAACAGCTGATGGATCGCTTCAGACAGCCTGCTGTGGACCTGTTCGCCACTCAGGACAACACACAACTGCCCAGATTCTTCACAAGGTTTGCGGTACCAGGGGTAGAGGGGATCAATGCTCTTTGCAATCTGTGACCCCAACGACTTCTCCAGGGCTATATAGGCCTCAAGGAGACCTTCCATCAATCCAATACCATATTTTTCAGAGTATAAGACGCACTCCCCCCCCCCACAAAAGAGGGTGAAAATTTGGGTGCATCTTATACACCGAATATAGCCTCACCCACCAGCCCCCACCCTTTGGCTTCTGCCTCCCAGCAATTTACCTCCTTGCAGCAAGGAGCATATCAGCCCATATCAGCTTCAGCACAGCCTGATTACCACAAGCAGCTGATTGTTGGTTGGATTGGCTGTTTCAGGCTGCAGGGATTGCCATTGCCTATTGTCACAAGGACCTCCACTGTTTGCTGGAAGGAGGCAAATTGCTGGGAGGCAGACACAGATTTTTTTTCTTGTTTTCTTCCCCCAAAAAGGTAGGTGTGTCTTATACTCCGGAGCATCTTATACTCTGAAAAATACAGTATATGATGTGACCTGGAAAGCTTTCTGTGCCTGGTGCTTCAAGTCGGGTTTGAACTCTGCATCAATATCCGTGGCCCAGATATTGGAGTTCCTCCAGGAAGGGCTAGACAAGGGGCTATCTCCCAACACTATCCGTCGACAGGTGGCTGCCCTGTCTTCGGTCCTATCTTGCAGGGATCTGGAGTCCCTTGCTCATCACCTGACTGTGCACAGGTTCATTAGGGGTGCAACAAATCTACGGCCTCCAGTGGTTCACAGGTATCCTACATAGGACCTGACCAAGGTACTGCACTCGTTGACCGAGGCCCCCTTTTGAATCACTGAGATCGGCCATACTATGCTTCCTAACTTGCAAGGTAGCCTTCTTGGTAGCCCTCACATCGGCTAGATGGATTTCAGAGTTGGTGGCCCACTCTGTTAGGAAGGACCTCTACATCTTCCATCCTGATAGGGTGGTCTTGTGATTGGACCCTTCCTTTCTCACCAAGATGAACTGGTTCCACAGGACTCAGGAACTTATACTGCCCAACTTCTGCCTTGGCCCAGTACACCCCTGGAGAAGAAGTGGCACACCTTGGGTGTAAGGAGGGCCCTCCAAATATATGTTAAGAGGTCTTCCTCCTTCAGGAAGAGGGAGTCCCTCTTTGTGTCCTTCCAGCCCTCTACCCTGGACAACAAGGTCACTCCATCGACTGCGGGTTGCTGGATTTGGACGTGCATCACCAAGGCCTACGAACTCCAGGCCCTTCCATTGCCTCAGTGGGTAACAACCCATTCCACGCATTCCACACTGACAGCAGTGTGGGCGATGCACGCCTCTATCGAGGAGATTTGTTGAGTAGCTAAATCAGTGATGGCTAACCTTTTTGCCATCGCGTGCCAGGAGTGGGAGGGGTCGCGCGCGTGCCCATACCCATAATTCTATGTGCCCTGCCCCCATGCATCCGCGCGTGACCTCCCCCCCGCTCCCCCCGCTCCTGTCGTGGTGGCACGGTAGGTCTGTTTTTTGCTCTCCCCAGCCTCCAGAGCCTTTTTAGAAGTCTGGGAAAAGTGAAAACGGCCTTCCCCACCCCTCCAGAGGCCAAAAATGGCCCATTTGCCAACTTCTGGTGGGACTGAAAGGCCCGTTTTTCTCTCCCCAGCCTCCAGAGCCTTTCACCGGAAGTTGGCAAACGGGCCATTTCTGGCCTCCAGAGGGCATCCGGGGGTGTGTGGGGAAGGCCGTTTTCGCCCTCCCCAGACTCCTAGAAAGGCTCTGGAGGTTAGGGAGAGAGAAAAACGGTCCTTCCCTCCCCCCCCAAGGTCCTCTGGAGGCAGGGAATAGCCTGTTTCCCTACTTCTGGTGGGCCCAAAAATCAGGTTCGTCATCATGGAGCTAAATGGTCCTCTCCGTCCCCTTTCATCAGATATTACAACCTGGATACCTTTGCTTCGGCTGAAGCGGCCTTTGGCAGGCAAGTCCTCCAGAGGGTCCACTCTGATCAGGGGACTTCAGACCAGACTGCGGCCCATCCGTTGGACAAGTCAGCTTTGGTATGTCCCATTCCTGGATGCTATCTCCACCACAATGGAGAAGGGGTGTTGGTCTTACCTGATACTCTCCTTCTCGTTAGGTGGAGATAGCATTCAGCCCCACCCTGGAGACTGTCTGGTCCCAAGTCCAGAGGTGGACGCCATTAACAAGGAGACATGTCAGTCTGTTGTTATGCCTTCACCAAAAGCTGGGGACCATTGGTAATGGAGATGTGTCTTCACAGCTCTGACAGACTCACTCCAATCAGCTAGGAGATGAAGTCAACTCATTCCTGGCTGTTATGTCCACCCAACAAGAAGGAGAGTATCAGGTAAGACCAACGCCTTATTTCTTAAAATATTGTTTCTTCAGGAAGAACTATTTTATAAAAATGCATAATGAATAATATGGTCAGGAAACATCTTTGCATGGATCTGAAAAACAAAAGCATATTTAAAGTGGTATGCTTTCAGATAATTCATTAATACTTACATAGGATAAGAAAACATTACTCAGTTATCATGTCTCAAAATATTTTCCAGTATTCCAGTAAAAACAATTAGTTAAACCATATTAAGTATTTTTCTGTCTAACTTGTAAAATATTCATTGTGCACTAAACATTGTTCAAATGTTTGTTTCTAGAGGTTACTTTCAGATTACTGTGTATAACACTGCAATTTTAATTGTGGTTTCCTGTTCTCGCTTCCTGATCCAAACAATATATGTGTCCTTCTTAGTCAATGGATGCTTCTACAATATGTATTATATAATGAATTTGGCACTGTGAGCTTAATATATCAAATGGAAGAATCAAATATGATAAATTAATAAATTAAATCCCAATTTATAGTCATTCAGAATATCCAAAGCCCAGAAGTCTGCTCCAATTATATGGGACAGATTCCAACACTTTTAAAATATATATATATATATATATATATATATATATATATATATATATATATATATATATATGCAATATATATATATATATATATATATATATGCAATATATATATGCAATATATATATATATATATATATATATAGCATATATATATTGCATATATATATATATATATATATTGCATATATATATTGCATATATATATATATATATATATATTATATATATATATGAACAATATATATATGAACAATATATATAAATATATTGTTCATGGTATTTATAAGACACTTTTATGGGATTCTGAAAGGGAAATTAAATGCAACTGCAAATTTTTAAAAAAATCAAAATATTTTATTAATACTAAGCATTTTTGGTATGTCTTGAACTGGTTTATTTTTTTCTTTGTACAAGTGAGGCACATCTTTAAAAAGCCAATAGGATCTCTTTGTTTTGGCTTCCTTTCAGGTTGAATCCCAAGGAAGTTTAATAAATGGAGAGTTTATCCAACAGCAAAATATCCATAGGTATGCTTTATTTATTTTTAATGCATTTCAGCTAAGTTCCTTCGACTAGCTTATTGAAGTCAAAGAAAATTAATTGTTTTGGATAAGAATTATGTCACTCAAGTAATGCATCTCACATTTACTTAGACATGGCTGTCTTTGCCAAACATACATAACTGATAATTGGTCAAAAGTGCAGAGCAGGCTATATAAGACACTGTACTGTACTCTGATACTCAATCATTTATTGGTTTTCAGGTGTTGATTTTGATTTCTATATGGGACAGAGAAACTTTAAATATTGTCCTATCATCAATCCACCTATTCAAATAGGCCAAATAAGATTATTAATGATCTTATAACAAGTAACTTTTTCTTCTCAGAAATTTTGTTAAATTATTATGAGGAAAGCCAGATCTTTCTTCTGAAGGTATGTTTTAATCCATTTTTAAAATTAGCTTTTCCCAACCTTTGCTTTCTAATATGTTGAGCACATTTCCTTGGCTACGGTGGTTGGGAATTTTGATAATTGCAGTCCAATACCATATGTAAATAGTTTGAGAAATATTTATCTAAATAATGTGCAAAATGTTTTGCTTGCAAAGCAAAATAATTTCTAATGTCTTAACTGTTAGGCTTCTGTAAGTTACTTGGCTCTTTATTCAGTGTTGCCACAGGTGCTATTTTAGAAATTGGAATAGATTGATGTAGATTTACATTTAGAATTTGATTGTGACACTTCTTGATTTCAGTTGTTAATTCTAAATATGATAAAACTTGCATCTAACACAGTGCTTTTATTCCTGTAAATGAAAAACTGAAGTAAAAGTATTTTTGAATAGATAAGGAAGATGGGTATGTAAGTAGGTGTATCATAGGATGAAAATATAGAATTTCAAGCTGAAGAAAAGTATATTTTGGAAAGTTGTTATCAACTAACTTATCTTCTTCATCTAAATGCTGATAGATTGAGGCCCATTAGGGTTTTTATGTTACAGCCAATCTTTTCCTGTGATTTACTTGCAATAAAGGCAGAGCCAGCTTTTAGAAAATCCCATAAAATTTAGATCATAATGCAGATAGCAAATAGTAATTGTCTTCTTGAGACATATTGAAATAATATATTTATGGTATTTAAAATGCTTACAATTTATGTTTTAGTTAGAAAGTGATTCTCAGGTGAGTAAAAAGAGATCATCACTTTGACTTTGATTTTACAGCTGAGACATACATCACTTAAATAAATAACTCAACTTTTTTATAAATGTTATCATAGCTGGTAATTATGCCATCTTCTTAACATCATTACTGAAGGTGGTTATTGCAGACCTGTTAAGAAACATGGCAAATGAGGAATTGTGCAGCAGTGTCATCATGCAAATGTCATAACTTATGTATTTGTGTGATGACATCACTATTCATCACATGTCACTTTGACATTATGAGAATTTGCAGTTGACACTGATAATCATGTTAGCTGGAAGCAGAGGGCAAATTCTCCTATTGTCTGATGAATGACTTTTGGGGAAAGGCTTATCTGAAGAATCTAACTTCTTGATAGAAGTGACAGCATTGTTCTTTCCTTTTCTTTTTCTGACCTGACAGAATCCTACTTAAGATGCTATTCCATAAGGAAAATATGAACAGTTGCTCTCACAGATATTTCCTATGCTGAATGACTAAGCTACTTACATAAGATTTTAACATGGAAATTAGAATGGGACCTGTAATAATTTTATTTTTTATTTTTATTTCTGATGGTATATTTTTTAAAAATATTTTTATTGTGAGCTGCCCAAAATCAGAATTGTGCAGGATACAAATTTAATAATAAACATATTAAAAACAGACCGATTTAAATTACTAAAATATACCTTACGCATTCGAACAAAGCCAATATTACTCATTCTCTATTTTAGCAATTATTGTACTATTTTTGTTTTTAGCAGTTGAAGACATGTGGTGCTCCAAAATTTGCAAAACTAATGCATTTTGATGCAGTTGAACCCTAATGTTGCATTTTGTTCAACCACTGCCTTTTTCAGAATGATGTAGGAAACTGCTTCTTGACAATACTTACTTCTTGGCATTAGCAGCGGCTTGTGTATTGCAAGACTATGAATGAATCCACAACAGAAATTGGCATGATGACAAAGTAAAGTAAACCTATCTAGTGCTAGTGTATTTTTCTAAATAAGGAACATTAAGGGGGTAGTTAAATCCACAATGTTGCATGTTGAGACCAAATAGAGGTGGATTCAGTTACAAGACCTTTCTTCAAAACATTGTTATATAGTTGTTTATATAGAAGTCGCTAGAGATCTAAAAAAAAGACAACAAAAATGTAACAATTGAATTAATATTTTCAGTTCTCACAAATGCATTTTCCTTGTTTTCCACTTGATGGAGTAATAGGACTTGATTACAAGAAGTTATTTTATTTGGACCTTGCATCAAAGAAAAAGTACATGGATGTGTAAAAGTATATTTGGTTTCCATTCTGTTGCTATCTCACTTAATTTATCCCTTACTCTTGGCTATTTAATTAGCTGGCCAATGTTTTTGCTTTTCTCCTCTCCCCACCAAATAGATATTTGGTATGTGATGCTATCAATCCATCATCATGACAGTTTTATTTTTAAAACATCTTTCCTGTATTAATCTTTTATAAAAACAAGGATATACAGATTTTGCACTGTAAAACCAGCTGTAATTCATATCACCTGTGAAAACAAGTCTACAGCTTTTTTTACAACTAAAGGAACTTGTTTGAAATGTTTGTTTCAGCAAGTACCCTTTGATTTAATGTGGATGTCGATAATCAACTGCTAATATTCCTGTAAAATCTTTGCCATTTCTCACTGATAGTAAAGTAGAGCCTTGGTGGCGCAGCAGACTAAAGTGCTGTTAAGTAGCACCAGCTGCCTGCAATTACTGTAAGTTCAAATCTCACCAAGCTCAAGGTTGACTCAGCCTTCCATCCTTTCGAGGTAGGTAAAATGAGGACCCAGATTGTGGGGGCAATAACCTGACTTTGTATAAAAAAAGAACATCGCTTAGTGGGGGCCAAAAGCCCCCAGGTATGTACAAAAGTATGAAGGCTATTGCTTAATGCATTGTAAGCCGCCCTGAGTCTCCGGAGAAGGGCAGCATATAAATCGAACCAATACATAAATAAATAAATAAAGTATGTGATAAAGTGTGAATGTTTAGTTTTAACAATTTTTACATACTTGTGGAGATGTGTATATTGGAGCAAGATGGAATCTAGGAAGAGAGTGTGAGGCTGATTATGTACACCTCTCCCTTACTTTAGTCCAATTCACGCAGAAGTCTTGACGTCTCCCAATTCCTGTGAACCTTCAAAGTCCTGTGGTGATGGGTAAGCGACGAAGCAGCAGTTGTGGATACACTGGGAGCTGTAGCCGCGGACCTGTACATAGGCAACTCAGGTCTAATGGTCATCTTCTTGCTGACCAAAGCAACAGCTGGATTCAGCATCTACCTGAGTGACTGAGCAGCCCTCTTTAGGACCGTACTGCTCACCTCCGTAGTAAGAGGAAGAGGCTAGAAAAAGTGCCCTAAACATTGCTCCTTCATAGAATCCTGGCCAGCTTATCATGGCTGGAGGGGATCCCATTTCATGCGGTTGAATAACAAAACTTCAAAGAAAATGTAAGATGACACCACTCACCATTGGCACATGGAACATACGTATGCTTCAAGACAAACCCTAAGCAAATCGACCAGAAAAAAGAACAGCCCTGGTCTCCAGAGAGCTGGCAAAATTAAACATCAATATTCCGGCCCTGTGTGAAACTCGTCTAGTCAACGAAGGTCATCTCACAGAAACAGGAAGTGGTTATACATTCTTCTGGTGTGGACGCAGCAGTTACGAATGCTGTAAATCTGGAGTTGGCTTTGCGGTTAAGAATCGTCCACAAACTTGCCAGTCTTCCCAAGGGAGTGAATGACCAACTCATGACACTGAATCTCCCACCAACAAGAGGAAAACAAGCCACACTGATCAGCACCTATGCAGCTACAATGACGAATCCAGATGAAGTAAAGGGAAAGTTTTATGAAGATCTCAATGCCCTACTTTCATCTGTGAAGTGCACCAACAGGCTGACTCTACTTGGCAATTTCAACGCGAGAGTAGGATCCGATCACTCTGCCTGGGATGGCGTCATTGGAAAAAAATGGAATCGGCAAATGTAACAGCAATGGCCCTATTATTACTGAATACATGCGGCTCACCAATACCATCTTTCGCCTGCCCATTTGCAAAAAAAGTCCTCCAGTGCTCCAAGCACTGGCATCTTATTATATCATTGTGCGGAGGAAAGAGAGACAGGATGTAAGGGTGACCAAGACCATGCCGAGCGCTGACTGTTGGACTGACTATAGACTCATCATCTCCAAATTAAGCTTTCACATCAAGCCAAAGAGACGTCCGCAGGGAAACAAAGCTGTGATGAAACAGATCAACATCAGTAAACTGAGGAACCCCAACACAGCAGTTTCACTACCAGAAGATCTTGACAACTAACTCTCAGAGCTGCAATTAGAGGGAAATGCTGAGAAGGACTGGGAACGCTTTCGGGATATTGTTGCATTAAATGTTCTTGGACCCTCACACAGGAAACAGCAGGATTGGTTTGATGAAAACAATGAAGAGATCAAGGCCCTACTTGCTGAAAAGCACTGCCTTCACCCATGCTTATCAGAATGACCTGTCGTCAACAGCTAAGAAAAATGCCTTCAACAACACTCGCAGGACTGTACAGAACAAGCTTCGCAAGATGCAGGACTCTTGGTTGAGTACCAAAGCAGATGAAATTCAGAAGTTTGCTTATAAAAACCAATGCTAAATGGTTCTACGAAGCCCTCAGATCCTTGTACGGACCTCAGCCCTCAGGGAGCTCCCCCCTACTGGACTCAGATGGTGCAACTCTCATTACTGAGAAGACTCTGATTCTACAGCGATGGGCTGAGCACTTCCAATCTGTATTGAACCACCCATCTTCCATCAACAACGAGGCGATCAACAGAATGCCCCAGGTGGATATCAACCACAGCCTGGATGCCCCACCATCAAAGATTGAAATCCTACAGGCCATCAGCCAGCTGTCCAGTGGCAAGGTCCCAGGATCTGACGTGATCCCAGCGGAGGTCTGTAAGGATGCGATGCAGTGCTTGTCGACAAACTCACTCAGCTGTTCCATGAATGAAAGGATCAAGGATCCATTCCTCAGGAACTGAAAGATGCGTCCATTGTATACCTCTACAAGAGGAAAGGGAATTGACAAGTCTGTGATAATCTTAGAGGAATATCACTATTTTCCATCACAGGGAAGATCCTTGCACGAGTGTTGCTGAACCACCTGACTGACTACCTGGAACAGCGTTTATTACCTGAGACACAATGCGGTTTCCGCAAAGAGCGTGGCACTGTGGACATGATCTTCGCAGCCCGACAGCTCCAAGAGAAGTGTCGAGAGCAGAATCGTGAATTGTACACCACCTTCCTTGATCTCACTAAGGCTTTTGACACTGTCAGTCGCGAAGGTCAGTGGCGCATCATGTCAAAGTTTGGGTGCCCTGATAGATTCAGCCTGATGGCATATCAGTTCCACTACGGTATGACGGCTTGTATTCTGGACAACGGAGAAGCTTCAGAGGCCTTTCCTGTTACAAACGGCATCAAGCAAGGGTGCATGTTGGCACCAACCTTGTTCAGCATAATGTTTTCAAGCCATGCGGTCAGACACCTTCCAGAACAGTTCCTTGGGAGTTAGCCTGAGATACAAGACCAATGGGAAACTGTTCAACCTGCAAAGACTCCAGGCTTTCACCAAGATAAAGGAGACTGTGCTATGTGACCTCCTCTTTGCTGACGACTGTGCCCTGAATGCTGGAAATGCAAGCCAGCGTGGACAAATTTGCAGCAGCATGCAACAACTTCAGCCTCCTCATCAACATAAAGAAGACTGAAGTGATGCATCAGCCAGCTCCAAAAGCCCAACACCAAGAGCCCACCATCACAGTGAAGGGACAAAAGCTGCAAGCAGTGGCCTTACATACCTTGGCAGCACCCTCTCCCGTGCAGCGACAATCAACATTGAGATCAATTGCAGAATCACCATGGCAAGCTCTGCATTTGGCAGATTACTGACCAACGTGTGAGACCGCCGTGGAATAAACCTTGCTACAAAGGTCAAAGTCTGCCGAACTGTAGTGCTAACTGCTCTGATGTATGTCAGTGAGACTTGGACTGTATACAGAAGGCCCACTAGGCAATTGAACCACTTCCACACGATCTGCCTCCGTAGAATTCTGAGAATCCAGTGGCAGGACAAGGTGTCAGACACAGAAGTCCTCTCCAGAACAGGCCTGCCATCAGTTCACAACCTGCTGATAAAAGCCCAGAGACGCTGGGCAGGCTATGTTACAAGGATGCCAGACCATCGCATCCCTAAACAGCTCTTCTATGGTTAGCTGTCTCAAAGAAAGCGATCGCATGGGGGACAAAGGAAGCAATACAAAGACATGTTGAAAGCCTCCTTCAAGTCCCTGGATATCGACACCACCTCCTGAGAAACCCTGGCACAAGATCGATCAACTTGGTGCACGCTGATCCACCACGGCTGCCAGACATCTGAGGGCAGAAGAACAACCATAGCACAAGAGAAGAAAGCACTCTACAAAGACAGAACTGTAAATGCTGCAACAATGGTGCCCACACATCTGCCCGATATGTGGCAGAACATTTCATGCCCGTATAGCCTTACCAGCCACCTGCGAACACATCGTGGACAGCCCACAACTTATTAGATGTCAAGGTCCTCTTTGAACACAATGGACGAATATCACCTCACATCGTGTTGGTTCAAAATAATTAATTTTGATGTGGTTAGCAAAGTATGTGGGTTTATCTTTTGACAAATAATTGTTTTATGACTGCAATGCAGGTATTTTGTTACATTGCCCAAACTCTGCTCTTAAAAGTCTGTCTACAGCTTTTGGCCAAAAAATTGCCTATTCCTTTAATTTAAAAAAAAAGATAGATCTTTAAAGTTATAAAAACTAGCAGTTCAATATACTAAATTCTACTCTAGTAGGAAAATTGTTGTAAATGAAAGTACTTGCTCTTTGTATATAAACTGCTGTCTTAAATCTATCTAATCCTTCACATCAACAGAATAGGAGCATGTTTGCCAAAAATAATTCCCAGTGATGAGTTGACTGGATCTTTTCTGAGATGCAGATACTCTGCAGGTGTGGTAGGCAGATATGAACAGTCCCCATTAGAAATACAAAAATTAGTATTCCTTAATTTCTGGATAAGCTATATATCTAATGGTTAAAGCAACAGGCTAGAAACCAGAAGACTGAGTTCTTGGCTCATTTTAGGCATGAACGCTTGTTGGGTAACTTTCGGCCAATTACTTTCTCTAAGACCAACTAATCTCATAGGGTTGTCATTGTAGAAAATGGGAGGAAGGAGTATGTTCACCACTCCAAATTATTATTTGTTTTTTTATTGAAAAAGTTTTACAAACATCAATTTTTTCCCCACCCCCTCCCTCCCTTAACCCCCCAAACCCTCCCCACCCCCCATGACTTCCCCAAGGTGAAATCTATCCACATTTATTATATCAAAGTTTACCACCCCTCTATTCTCCCCCCTGTATACTATACAATTCTTCATGACAATAAGCTTTTTTGCCCTCTATAAACTATACATTTCTACACAACATTTAGCTAAAGGCTATCTGGTACTTCCTAGTTTGGTATTTATTCTGCACGTAATCTATCCATTTCTTCCACTCCCATACATAGGTCTCTTGAGTCCGATCTTTTAAGTATGCTGATACCTTCGCCATTTCTGCAAAGCTGGCCATCTTCAAAGTCCATTCTTGAATTGTAGGCATATCATCCCTTTTCCAATATTGACCAATCAGTAACCTAGCTGCTGTCACCATATACAGTATCAATTTTATTTCTCCCACTGAAAAACCTTCAACTATACCCAGTAAAAACAGTTGAGGAGAAAATTGAATTTTTTTCTTCAGAACATTTTGCATAACCCACTAAATTTTTATCCAAAAAGCCTTTACCTTTTTGCATGTCCACCATATATGATAATATGTAGCATCTAAGCAATCACATCTCCAACATTTCGGTTGAACATTAGAGTACATGCATGACAGTTTCTTAGGATCTAAATGCCACCTATAAAACATTTTATAAAAATTTTCCCTCAAATTCTGCAACTGTGTAAATTTAACATTCTGAACCCATATTTTTTCCCAAGTTTCCATCATAACTGGTTCTCCGAAATTTTGTGCCCATTTTATCATACAATCTTTAACCAATTCATTTTCTGAATCTCTTTCTAACAAGACATTATAAACCCTCTTAATATGCATTTCTCTTTTATCTGTCTAACCAATTCTTCTTCATGCAACATTAATCCAATTTTTTGATCTTCTCTCCATCTCGATTGAAGTTGATTATACTGTAACCATGTTAAATTAATCCCTTCTTCCAACAGTGTGTTTAATGACTTCAGTTGCAATCTGCCCCCATCATTAAAAAGTACTTCTTTGTATAAAACCCCCCCGAGTGACTTTATATTTATATTCCGTATAATGTGACCAAGATCCAACTACAATGGTATTTTATAATCCCATTTGAGTCGGTGCTTCTTCCATACTCTCATCAAGGAGCTTCTGAGTATATGGCTGTTAAATACTTTATCCACCTTGTTTTCATAAAATAAGTATGCGTGCCAGCCAAATTCAAGATCATAACTTTCTATATTCAATATTCTAGTCTTTGTACTTCCAAACCAGTCACTTGCTTGTGTAAACGCTGCAGCTTCATAATACAATCGCAGGTTTGGAAGTTTAAGACCACCCCTTTCACGAACATCTTGCATAATTTTCAATTTAACTCTTGGCTTTTTCTCATTCCAAACAAACTTATTCACTCCTTTTTGCCATTCCATCAAGTATTTGTCACTTTTAAGCACCGGAATCATTTGAAACAAAAATAAAAATCTAGGTAGAACATTCATTTTAACTGCTGCTATTCTTCCAAGTAAAGACAGCTGCAGTTTTTTCCAAGTTTCCATATCCTTTTGTACCTTTCGCCACAACACCTCATAATTATTTTGAAACAATTTTATATTTGAATCTGCAACTTGAACTCCTAGATATCTCACCTTTGATACTATTTCAAAGCCTGCCTTCCTTTCCAATTCTTTCTTTTGATGAGTGTCATATTTTTATCTATCATCTTGGTTTTTTTCTGATTCAGTCTAAATCCTGATACCATACTATATTCTCCTATAATGTCTTTCATCTGAATTATTGATTGCATCGGCTGTGTTAGGGTAACAACCAGATTATCTGCAAATGCCCTTGTTCTGTAATCCTCTTGCCTTATTACTATTCCCTTCAAGGTACTCGAGTCCCGTATTGTATTCAGCAAGACTTCTAAGGTTAAAATGAACAACAACGGGGATAACGGACAACCTTGTCTTGTGCCTTTTTCTATACTAAAATTTGTAGTTAAACTTCCATTAATAATAATTTGTGCTGTTTGTTCTTGATAAATTGCTGCAACCGCCTGTACAAACTGATTCCCAAAGTCCATCTTTTTTAAAGTCTTTAATAGAAAGTTCCAATTCACTCGATCAAAGGCCTTCTCCGCATCCAAAAACACCAGCACTGCAGTGATCTGTTTATTCTTCTCAAGATATTCCAATAAGTCTATAATTTGCCTCACATTATCCTTCATATATCTGCTTTCTATAAATCCTGCTTGATCATGATGAATCACCTCTTGAATAACTGGCATTAATCTGTTGGCTAATACTTTCGCATAAATTTTGTAATCCGTATTCAGGAGAGATATTGGTCTAAAATTTTCCAGTTTTATAGAACCTGCCTCCTCTTTTGGTATCAGAGAAACAAAAGCTGCTTTCCATGAAGGGGGTATTTTCCCCTCTTGTTGTATGCTACAAAATAAGTCTTTAAGATGTTCAATCATTTCTGCTTGTAAAGTTTTATAATACACCGCAGTTAAACCATCCGTTCCTGGAGCTTTAGCTGTTTTCAGTTGTTTAATAGCAACAACAATCTCCTCAGCTGTTATTGGTAAACTCGTTCTTTCCTTTTGATCATTAGAAATTTTTATAACTCCCTTTTCTTCTAAATATTTATTTATAAGTTCATTCTGTATATCATCTTTAGCATATAGTTTAGAATAATAATCTAAAAAGGCTTCTTTAATTAGTCTTTGTTGAAATACTTCCTTTCCTCTGTACTCAATACTCCCAATAGTCCGAGTACTTTGCTGTTTCCTCAATGTGTAAGCCAACCATCTGCCCGGCTTATTGGTATTGCTAAATGTATTATGTTTTGCAAATTGTAAATTAGTTGCTGCTTGTTCTGCTGTGAGCATATGAAATTGATCTTTCAAAAGTTTTATAACTCCTTGTAATTTTTCATCTGTTGGATTTTTTATAAGCAACTGCTCTTTTTTCTTTATCTCTCCTTCCAATTCTAATCTTTTTCTTTGCCGATTTGATTTGTGTTTAGAATTCATATAAATCAGTACCCCCCGCATATATGCCTTGCTCGCATCCCAAACAATTTCAATAGGGGTACCCTTATTCAAGTTCATTTCAAAAAATTCCTTCATTTGTTTCTTAAGTTCATTTACATTCTTTTCATATCTAAACAAATTTTCATTTACTCTCCAAGATCTTTTCTCATTTTTTCCCATTTCTATTTCTATCCCATTCTATTTCTATCCATCTATTGTGGTCTGATAAAGTTCTCGGGAATATCTTTGTTTTCTTTGTTTTTGAGAGTAAATCAACTGTAAGAAAAATAAAATCAATCCTGGAAAAGGATCTGTGTCTGTCTGAATAAAAAGTAAAGTCCAGTTCTTTTGGGTTATGCACTCTCCAAATATCTTTCAATTCCAAATCTTCTTTCAAATCAAAAAAAAAAAAAAAAACCTGTGGTAGTTTGACACATGATTTTGCCAAGCTTTTCTTATCTATTTTAGGATCTATTACTCCATTCCAATCTCCCATAAGTAAAATAGATCTATAATCCCATTGTAGTATTTTAGAATGCAATAACTTGTAAAAATTTTCTTGTTGCTGATTAGGAGCATAAATTTCAATCACCAAGATTGGACCATTATCTGTAAAAAGTTCTATTGCTATGTATCTTCCAGAATCATCTGCTTCTATAATTTTTGTTAGCAATCTTTTATTTGTATAAATCACTACCCCATTCTTTTTCTCCGAATTTGAAGCTATAAACTGTGTTCCTAATCTAGAATTTATCAAATATTTTTGATCTTGTGTTCTAATATGAGTTTCCTGTAAGCAAATAACATCATTATTAGATTGTCTCAAGTAATGAAATATCTTCCTCCTTTTCTGTGGTGAATTCAATCCATTCACATTCCAAGATAAAAACTTAATTGTCATCTGCAGGCTCTTGAAGCGATAAGAGCATTTGCTGAAGTTTCTGTTCCACACTATTGGTCTTCGGCTTAGCTCCTCCCACAGCTTCGGATTTTTGTGCTTTACCATTAACTCCCTGTTCGTCTTGTGATAGCTTAGGGCTCTGATGTTGTTGTTTCTCTAAGAATTGTTTATAAGCTGCTCGAGTAATATGCTGATCTTTAGAACTATGCAACATCCAATCAAGATCTGCTGCTACTTCTCTTGTATTTTTAGGTGGTTCAACTAAAAACTCTAAGGGAAGATCCAAAGGTAGGCCCCCTACTGCTCCTTGAGTCTCTAGTCTCCGTCTGTTTCCTCTGCTCTTCAAGCTCTTGTTCAAATTGCTTATCCTTCTCACCCTCTATTATGGCTATAACCGAGGAAGTACGTGGAGATGCTGTACCAGGTTTAAAAACACTGAAATAGAATTCTTCCGCTTTTTGAGGAGTATTTAATCGATATCTCTCTCCTTGATACCTCAATATTATGCCAACTGAAGTATCCCATCTGAATGGAATTTGCTGTTTTTTTAGTTCAGTCACCAAAAATCCAAAATCTTTTCTATCTCTCAACATTTTAGGTGGCAGTTCTTTGTAGATCCCAATCTCTTTTCCATCCACTTGAATAGTAGAAACAAAAGATTTTTGCAAAATATCGTTTCTTATTCTTCTGACTGTAAAGTAGATCACACATCTCTAGGCAGTTGCCTTTGCCTTGCCACCCAGGAGTTCACTCTATAGACCTTATCAATTTTACAAAAAACTTCCTCAGGGTCAACCTTTAACATTACAGCCAGAGCATCAGCGCAAACCCTTCTCAGATCTTCTCTATTATTCTCTTTTATACCTCTGAGCCTCACAGCAAACTCCATAAGTCTGAATTGCATCATTGTCACTTCATTTTCAAGCCTTTGTGTTTTATTATCAACATTAGAAATTTTTTGGTCAGCTTCTTTCATTTTAAATTCTACTTCTGAGCTAAGATGTTCCACTTTCTTATCAACTTGGAGCACTACTTCTGACAAACCAGTCACAACTGTCAGTATTTCCTGTTTCATCTTGTCATACTTTTCTTGAACCATCTCTTTAAATTTCTGCTGTGATTTTTCAAATTTCTTTCTTTTTTTTTTATTGAAAAAGTTTTTCAAATACAAATTTTTCCCCCTTTCCCCCCCTCCTCCCTAACCCCCTCACCCCCCCTTCCCCTTTGACTTCTTCATAATAAAACCCAAATTCATAACAGATTATATCATACTTTGCTATCCACTTACTCCATCTCCATATACTGACCCTTTCTTTCTAATAAAATTATCATACCCCCCTTATACTATGCTGTAATATGCATTTCAAAGTGACATTCTATTATAACAATATCTAGTAACTCCTGATTTAACATAATGATATTATTATATCTCCCAATTTAACAATTTCCGCTTGTGATCTACCCTTTTACTACCCCCATACGATATAACATTTCAAAGCATACTTCCGCTCTAAAACTATTCAATAAATCCTAATTTAACACTTATTCAATTCAACTAATTTCCTTCCCCCCCTTCATTACATACATTCAGATCTAAACATAATATCCCTTTTCTTTAAACTAAACAATCCGTAACCTATCCTATCTCCACCCACTTTCCTACAAAATTACCATAATTATTCTTAATATCTTTATTCTTCTGCCCACTCCCCTAGAAAAATATTCCCTTATGTAAATAAAATCCTAAAAGGAAAAAAAAAAACTTTTTGCTTGTAATCCATATAACATCTTCTGTAATATCCTTCAACTGGATAATAAATTCCATCACCCATGTTAGGGTAACATCGCATCCTTATTCCAACAGTATTTTCAGAATCTTCAATTACCATCTGCCCCCATCAGTAACAAATATCTTCATATTGGAAGAAAGAAACAAAAAAAGCCCCCAACAACCACCTGAGTGACTTTATAATTATATTCCGTATAATGTTTATGGAGGTATCTTTTATCCAGATTATTAATTCCAACCATCGTAATAGGGTAACAACCAGATCTTCTGCGTGCCCCAATCCAGTAAATCTCTTGCCATATAACTCGACATACACATAATATATTTATCCGGAAATCCAAAAATCAAACAAGATGTTTCCAACCATTCAATTTAAGGCCTTTTTCACATCCCAAAATAATTCAGCACTGCAGAGATCTGCCCTTTCCTCAGGATAAAATAAACCAATACTTTGCCAATTATCTTTTCATATATTCAGTCCTCTCATAAGTAACTGGCATTACTGTTGTTTAGATTAAAAGTTTTTATGTTTGTGAGACCTACTTCTTCTTTTCTTGACTTTTTGTGGGTTGGATCTCCATCCTAAATTCCTTTCTGTAGATTGTATATCAACTATTTGATTTTGCTGGTGTATAACTTGATCCTGTTGGGTTTGCTTTTGTGGCTGAGATCTTTCTGGTTCTGTATCAACTAATTGACTTCCATGCTGGTTTGTGGTTTGACAAATCATTGCAATAGGATCCGGAACCGCCTCTCTTATATTAAATAATCCAGCTGAGACCTCTGAAAGAGAATCCAAAAGCGGCTCATCTGTGGAGACCTCTTTAACTTGTTGTTTCTTCATTGTCTCCATCTCCTTCTGCTTTTCTTGAATTTCTGTCTCTTGTTGATTTTGCTTTTTAAGTACCTTATGATAAAATTCTTCCGCTTTTTCAACAGTATTTATCTGATATCTTATTCCTTGATATCTCAGTATTATACCCACTGGGACATCCCACCTGAATAGAATATTTTGTCTTCTTAACTCAGTCACCAAAAAACCAAATTTCTTTCTATCTCTTACCATCTTAGGCGGCAATTCCTTAAATATCCAGATTTTTCTCCCATTCAGTTGTAAAGTAGAATTAAAAGATTTTTGCACAATATCATTCCTTATCTCTTTATCTGTAAAGTAAATCACCACATCTCTAGGCAGTTGCCTTTGTTTTGCAATCCAGGAATTCACTCTATAAGCCTTATTAATTTTACTGAATACCTCCTCAGGATGAACCTTTAAGATCCCAGCCAAAACTTGAGCAGATGTTTTTCTTAAATGATCACTATAATTTTCCTGTAAGCCTCTAATTCTGATCGCAAATTCTGTGATTCTGTATTGCAGCATTACAACCTCTCTTTCAATTCCTTGCTTTATATCTTCTGCCTTATAAGTCTCGTGACCAGCTTCCTTTTTAGACTTTAGTTCTGAGCTATTATCTTGAATATTTATTAAGTCCTTTTCAATTCTTAGTATTTTATTGTCCAAATTATCAATTTTCTCCATTTTAGACTCTAACAATTTAATATTTGTATCCAACTTTATAACAATTTCTGAAAAACCATTAGTCACTGTTACAATCTTTTGTTGCAAATTGTCATACTTTTGTTGTATCATTTCTTTAATTTCCTGCCTTAAATTTTCAAATTTCTGGTTCACAGTCTCATAACATTTTGTCATTTCCTCCTGAATAAATTCTTTTAAATTAAAACCATTCTGCAAAGTCTGTAGGCTCAGAGCTTGCTCAAACAGTTGTGAGTGGGGGAGCACCCCCCCCTTCTTGTCTATCAGATTTCATTAGTAACGCCATCCTTCCAGCAGGCTGTTCTTTTTTACCCCCCAAACAAGATCAAGTACAAATCTCCAAGAAGAGAGGAACTTAAAATAACTCTTTTTCTTTCAAATTGTAGCCAGCAGTATATATTCCGCTACTTTGTATCTGTTATGGAAGGACTCTTAGTTTCAGCTTTCTTCTACTTCTCAAGCCTCAGCGGCCATTTTAAAGCTTTTTTTTTTCCTCTTTCACTTTAAAATGCTTGTAAATTCATTAAGGATACTTGCAATTTAGGGTCCAAAATCCAAGTCTCATCTTTTTTAATAAGTCCATCTGTTAGTTTCGTTAGTTAATCCGGTTCCAGCGCCTAGCTCTGCAAAAAACGCAGATTGCACTCGATGCCCGGAGCGGCGGAAAGGGACAATAGGGAGCTCCAACCCGCCCGTCTCCAAGAGTTAAAAAAAGACTCTGGGGACTTCGCAGAGGGCTCTCCCCCCCCGCCCGCTCAGACTCACATTTCCATCAGGAAATGGAGTTTTTAGAGCCGCCTTTCAGATGTAAAGGCGGCTCTTTTACAGGCAACGGGGCGGCGGTCACAGAGGACCATCTGGCGGCGCCGGAAACCAGACAGGAAGTCTGATTTTTCAAATTTCTGATCTAAAGCCCCAGCAATAAATTCCTTCAAATCATTAAATCCAGATTCTTGTGTTTGGGTCTGTATCTGTGAACTCAAAGGCTGCTCTTTTGGTTTATGAGTGGGGGAGCACCCCCCCCCCAGCAGCTTTAGCTGGCTTTGTTTGTTTTGAAGCCATTCTTTGCAGCCTGACTCTTTCTAAAAAGGATATCCTCTCTCCCTTTCCACCACAAAAGCCTTTCAGGAATTTCCCCAGCTTTAGTCAAGTCCCAGGGGAGAGGGAACAAGTCAAATCAGTTTTTAAAAAACTTTTCCTCTTTCTTCTGGCCAGCAGTGTTACTTTTTGTTACTTTGTAGCGCAAACAAGCTCAAACAATTACACTTTCGCTTTCAGCATTCCTTATTGCTAAAGCCAGGCGCCATTTTAAAAGAACTTTCACTTCTTCTCAGTTGCTAAAGTCATTCACAGGGCTAAAAAAAATGCTTGCGGTTTGATTTTCAAGTCCAGATTCCACCCTGCTTATTTTTAACAATTTTCTTAGCTTTCTCTCATTTTGTTGGTCGCGTTGCCTAGCTCTGCAATTATGCAGAGTCGCCCACGGAGCCCGGAGCCTCAGCGCGCTGTATAGGGAGCCTCACCCTGCTTCCTCCCCAGACGCTTAAAAAAAAAAACAATCTGGGGATTTCAAAGGGGGCTCTACCTGTCGCGCCGGCTCGTCTCCCGATTCCTCCGGATCGTGGAGTTTTCCAAGCCGTCTCTCAGCTGTAGAGGCGGCTCTTTACAAGCAACGGGGCTGGCGGTCTTGAAAGGACCGTCTAACAGCGACAACGGTTCCAACCGGAAGTCACCACCTCAAATTATTTATAAAAATAGTAAAGGTGAGATAAAAAAAAAAATTTTCACTCAATGTACTGTAACATTAGAGCATTTTCAGGTGTAACCTCATGCTTTAAAAGAAATTATTCCTTGAGTTCAGGGATTCAGTCAGCTTGGAATGAGAGCCCTCTAATGTTCTTTTTTATTCATCTGTATGAAGCTATATTTATATATATATTTATATATATATGATAAATACTATATGAGAAATACTGAGGTGGGTAGGTATAAACGAGGCCAATTCAATTAACCATAACCATTCCTTTAATTAGAATGAGTTAACAGCAACGGCTGGATCTCTACAACAACAACTAACTGAGGAACTAAGCAATTCTGTCAGGCTTTGACAGCTCTTAAATACCCGAGTTGTCAGCGTCTTATCCAATGAGCGTTCTGCTCATTCCCGCCAGAACAGCGCCCTCGCCTGGTGGTGGCTGACATGCATGCGCCAATCTGTCAGTACATAACATCACTTTCCCCCGGAATGGCACAAGCGTAATCGCGCAGGTATGCCGGGCGGTGACGGCTCCTCCCTGAACGGCGTAAATTGGTCCCGGCAGTCGGAATGGGCGACTGGGTTGGAGGATCGGCGATGGTTGGGGACGGAGGAGTTAACTCTTTGTTGCCCGGAGTCTCAAGCGCTGCCGGTTCCTTCCGCACAGGTGAGTCCAATGTGAACGACAGCGGTAGGTGGTCAGGCACGTGCATGCACACTGGTGGACTCACAGGAACGGGCGAGGATCGGGGGCCAAACTCCTGTGAGTCTGGCAAACGCCGCACCCTCAACTGGTCAATGTGCCGTCACCACAGATGGCCATTGGCCAGGAGGACAGAATAAGAACATGGTCCCGTTACCCCTGAAATTTTTCCCAGAACCCAACGGGGGTCGCCACTGTAATTTCTAGCATAGACAGGGTCCCCTTCAGTGAAAACTCGGACCTCACCCATGGAGTCTAAGGGCAACTCAGGGGAATAGGTCGGATGTAAACGATCTAAGGGAATTCGCAGGCGGCGGCCCATAAGCAGTTCCGCCGGGGAGCGATTGGAGACCGGGCAGGGGGTAGAGTGTTGCATCAAAAGGTAGGTGGCTATTTTAGACTTCCAATCCCCTGACCCCAACCTACGGAGGGCCTCCTTAGCTGACCTCACGGCCCTCTCAGCCAAACCATTTCCAGCTGGATGAAACGGGGCCACACGGGCATGGCGAATGCCTAGCACTGCCAAAAACCCTTGGAAAGTGGCAGATGTAAGTTGAGGGCCATTATCGGAGACAATGACATCAGGGAGCCCATGGGTAGCAAACAATAGGCGCAATGCCCGGACAACAGCGTCCGATGATGGGGAAAGCATAGGCACCACCTCAACCCATTTAGAATAGGCATCTACGACAACCATAAATGTATGACCTTGTAGAGGTCCCGCAAAATCAACATGCTGATAGGACCAAGGAATGCGGGGGGGAATCTCACTCCCGAGGGGGGGCGGCCGGTGCAGATGCTTGCGACTCTTGGCAGGGAGAACAGTCAGCGACCCAATTTGCAATATCCTGGTCTAAACCAGGCCACCAAACATAACTTCGCCCCAAGGCTTTCATACGGGCGATGCCCGGGTGACCCTCATGCAAAGAAGATAAAACACTCCCCCGCAAGGCAGGCAGTATAATGACCCTCGAACCCCACAGCAAACACCCGTTTAGAGTAGTCAGTTCAGTCTGGCGGATCTTGAAGGGCTGGAACTCAGGGGCAGTAGGATCAAGAGGCCATCCTTTCCGAACCCAGTCAAGAACTTGTGAGAGGGTTTTGTCTTTAACGGTGAGCCGCGCCACATCCGCGGCAGTGACGGGAAGGCAGTGGTCGGCGATCAGCAGAACAGCAGCAACAGGTGCGGGGTCGTCGACCGGCGAGGAAAGTGGGCAACGACTCAGGGCGTCCACGTGGCTCAGTGCCTTACCGGGGCAGTGTAGGAGGCGATAATGATAAGCCATCAGGAACTCGACCCATCTCGCCATGCGAGGGGAGATGATCTGAGGGGTTTGTCCCTGGCCAGAATACCAAGGAGGGGCCTATGGTCAGTCACGAGGTCAAACGAATGGCCATACAAGTAGTGGTGGAAACGTTTGACTCCAGCCACCAAAGCAAGAGCCTCCTTATCGATTTGGCCGTAGCGGCGCTCAGTTGGGGGGAGTGTGCGGGAGAAATAAGCAATTGGAGCCTCAGAGCCATTGGGAAGGTGGTGACTGAGGACAGCCCCGACGCCATAGGGCGAAACATCACAGGCAAGGGTCAACAGGAGGCAGCTATCATACTGGACCAACAGGTTGGAAGAAGTCAGTAAGTCCTTAACAGCAGCAAAAGAAGCAGCCTCCCGGGGCCCCCAGGACCAAGGCGTTTGAGTCTTAAGCAAACGGTGGAGAGGCTCAGCGAGAGTGGCCTTGTGAGGAAGAAACGTTGTAAAAGTTTAAAAGGCCCAAAAAGGCCTGCAATTCGGACTTGGACTTAGGAGTGGGGGCCTCCTTGATGGCACGTACCTTTGCCTGAGTAGGGTGAATTCCCACAGCATCAATCTGAAAACCCAAGAACTCGACTTGTGAAGAGCCAAGTTGGCACTTGTTGCGCTTTAATTTAAGGCCAGCATGCTGGAATCTAGCTAGGACTTGTCGCAAATGACTCAGGAGCTCGTGTTCATCTTTCGCTAATACAAAGGCGTCATCAAAATACGGTATTACTCCCGGTAGTCCTTGTAATAGCCGCTCTACCAAGCTCTGAAAAATTCCAGGGGCAACACAGACGCCGAATTGCAGGCGGTTGCACCTGAAGGCGCCACGGTGGGTAACTATTGTCTGGGCCTCTGCAGAGGCGCTGTCCACCTGAAGCTGTTGGTAAGCTTGCGCCATGTCCAACTTGGCAAACACCGCACCGTGGCCCAAAGAATGCAGCAAGTGTTGTACCACAGGAAAAGGATACGGGTTGGACTGCAACGCCTTATTTAATGTCGCCTTATAGTCGGTGCAAATTCGAAGGGAGCCGTTAGGTTTAATTGCCAGCACGATGGGGGTCTCCCATTTAGCGTAGTCCATAGGCTCCAGGACCCCTTGACTAATTAGTCTATCTAGTTCCTGATCAACCTTGGGCAGGAGTGCCAGGGGGACTCTTCTAGGTTTGAGCCTGATGGGGGCAACCCCAGGATCCAGGCTAAAAGATACAGGGGAACCTCTGCAGGTACCAAGACCCTCGCTGAATACGTCAGCGAACTCATCAAATAAGGAGGCAAATTTATCCTCGCTAGTCCTATTAACCCCCGTTATGGCCAGACCCAGGGCATCAAACCAATCTAACCCCAGGAGATTGGGCAAGGAGCCGCTGACAACGATGATTTGCCGGCGGCCCCTAAAATTGTTATATTGCACTCTAACGTATCCGCGCCCCAAAATGGAAATGGAGTTACCTTGATAGTCCCGCAACCTAATATTGCATGGAGACAAATGGCGTTTTGAAATTTTGGGCAACAGGCGTTTAAAGGTGCTCCATGACACTATGGACATTGAGGATCCCGTATCAACTTCCATTTTACATGGAATACTCTCAATTAACAAAGTGAGAAAAAATTTTCTTTTTACGTCCCTGCTGGCCTGGCCAACAACTACCTCAGGGCTGTGCGTGTCTCGATAGATGGTAAAGCACTCTCCCCCCAGGGGCCTTGTCTACCTTGTGGTTGGGCTTCCCCGGGAAATGGTCTATTAGGCTTAACTGTGGATGGTTGGCCAGCTCGGCAGACTTTGGCTATGTGGCCTTTCCTGCCACATCACCTGCACTCTGCGTTCCTCAATCTGCAGGAAGACCAGTTGTGGTTTCCGCAACAACCATCGCACCAACTTTGTGCCTTCCGCTTCTCGGGGTCCCGATCCTTCTTAGGCTCTGCCTTCAAACGGCTTACCCCTTTGTCATCTGTGGAGTGGTCTGAGTCTATGTCTTCATGGTGAACAGCTGACACCTGTTTCGCTAATGCAGGGCTAGCTTTCTTCTGCATTTCGTTCGAGGACTTATCTGACAGCTCGGATACACGGGCCTCATCAATTGCCCACTGCAAGGTGGCGTCCATTCTGGCCAACAGAAGGCATAGTAGATTAAGATCCCGTACCCCACAAATTAATTGATCCAGCAGGAGGTCATCTAGGTCTCGGAATTCACAATACAAGGCGGCTATTCTTAACGTGGCCATGTATTGGTTAATCGTTTCCCCTTCAGCCTGATATCTGTGGCAGAAAGCATAATGCCTAGCAACACGGGAAGGCAGTGGGGCATAATGTCCTTTTAACTTGGCCATCAGAGTATCCCAGGGTACGTCCTGAACCCTCAGGGGCGCTAATAGAGCTCTCGCAGTCTCAAACATCTCATGACCACAGACGCTGAGGAAAACAGCTTGCTTCCGATCACCTGGTAAAGCCTTATAGTCATTAGCTGCTAAGAAACAGTCAAACCTGTCTAGGAAAGAGTCCCATGTCTCCTGCGTCTGGTTAAAGGGCGCAAACATCGTTAGGGTAACCATGGTGCCCGGACGGTTGCCTGAGGCACTTACTCTGCGTTCCGGTATGGTTAATAGCTCAGTGACAGCTGAAACGTAGTTGTTGATTTGCTGCCTCACAATCCCATCCTCGTCACCAGTGATAAATACTGAGGTGGGTAGGCATAAACGAGGCCAATTCAATTAACCATAACCATTCCTTTAATTAGAACGAGTTAACAGCAACGGCTGCATCTCTACAACAACAACTAACTGAGGAACTAAGCAATTCTGTCAGGCTTTGACAGCTCTTAAATACTCGAGCTGTCAGCGTCTTATCCAATGAGCGCTCTGCTCATTCCCACCAGAAGAGCGCCCTCGCCTGGCAGTGGCTGACATGCATGCGCCAATCTGTCAGTACATAACAACTGGTGTTACTGCTTTACAAGGCTAGAAACATAAAAGTTAAGCATGTATGTTTGCATACCAAGAAATGGGCATTTATGGTGACTGAATCATCCTTCCATACTGCAATATAGAATTTAATCTCATAATCTGTTTCTCCCAATAACCATTGCTATAAACTGCAATACTTTTTTCAGCTATCCACATTTTTCAATTTTTTTATTAGGTATCCCACACATGCTGGGTCACAATTTTGAGGAGAGTATGTGTGATACTTAAAGCTAGTCAATTTGACCTTAGCCACACTTATTATGGAAAAACTAAAAAAAAAAGTTTTAAGCATCCTGATGCTTAGTTGACATGAGAGTTCATTATAAATATGTTTGTGTATTTTTTGTCTAGAGGTTAGGTATTGGACTAGAAACATGGAAATACAGTCAGGTCCAGAAATATTGGGACATTGACACAATTCTAACATCTTTGGCTCTATACACCACCACAATGGAGTTGGA
Source organism: Pantherophis guttatus (assembly GCF_059756535.1). Classification (NCBI taxonomy): domain Eukaryota; kingdom Metazoa; phylum Chordata; class Lepidosauria; order Squamata; family Colubridae; genus Pantherophis; species Pantherophis guttatus. Next base: position 108,550,268 of record NC_142066.1, read on the forward strand.
ATGAAACAAACACAATGTGCTTTAACTGCAGACTGTCAGCTTTAATTTAAGGGTATGTACATCCAACTCAGGTGAACGGTGTAGGATTTACAGCAGTTTGCATATGTGCCTCCCACTTGTTAAGGGACCAAACGTAATGGGACAGAATAATAATCATAAATCAAACTTTCCCTTCTTAATACTTGGTTGCAAATCCTTTGCAGTCAATCACAGCCTGAAGTCTGGAACGCATAGACATCACCAGACGCTGGGTTTCATCCCTGGTGATGCTCTGCCAGGCCTCTACTGCAACTGTCTTCAGTTCCTGCTTGTTCTTGGGGCATTTTCCCTTCAGTTTTGTCTTCAGCAAGTGAAATGCATGCTCAATGGGATTCAGGTCAGATGATAGACTTGGCCATTGCATAACATTCCACTTCTGTCCCTTCAAAAACTCTTTGGTTGCTTTTGCAGTATGCTTTGGGTCATTGTCCATCTGCACTGTGAAGCGCTGTCCAATGAGTTCTGCAGCATTTGGCTGAATGTGAGCAGATAATATTGCCCAAAACACTTCAGAATTCATCCTGCTGCTTTTGTCAGCAGTCACATCATGAATAAATACAAGAGAACCAGTTCCATTGGCAGCCATACATGCCCACGTCACGACACTACCGCCACCATGCTTCACTGATGAGGTGGTATGCTTAGGATCATGAGCAGTTCCTTTCCTTCTCCATGCTCTTCTCTTCCCATCACTCTGTACAAGTTGATCTTGGTCTCATCTGTCCATAGGATCTTGTTCCAGAACTGTGAAGGCTTTGTTAGATGTTGTTTGGCAAACTCTAATCTGGCCTTCCTGTTTTTGAGGCTCACCAATGGTTTACATCTTGTGGTGAACCCTCTGTATTCACTCTGGTGAAGTCTTCTCTTGATTGTTGACTTTGACCCACATAACCTACCTCCTGGAGAGTGTTCTTGATCTGGCCAATTCTTGTGAAGGGTGTTTTCTTCACCAGGGAAAGAATTCTTCGGTCATCCACCACACTTGTTTTCTGTGGTCTCCCGGGTCTTTTGGTGTTGCTGAGCTCACCGGTGCATTCCTTCTTTTTGAGAATGTTTCAAACAGTTGTTTTGGCCACGCCTAATGTTCTTGCTATCTCTCTGATGGGTTTGTTTTGTTTCTTCAGCCTAATGATGGCTTGCTTCACTGATAGTGACAGCTCTTTGGATCTTATCTTGAGAGTTGACAGCAACAGATTCCAAATGCAAATAGCACACTTAAAATGAACTCTGGGCCTTTTATCTGCACATTGTAATTGGGGTAATGAGGGAATATCACACACCTGGCCATGGAACAGCTGAGAAGCCAATTGTCCCATTACTTTTGGTCCCTTAACAAGTGGGAGGCACATATACAAACTGCTGTTAAGTCCTACACCGTTCACCTGAGTTGGATGTACATACCCTCAAATTAAAGCTGACAGTCTGCAGTTAAAGCACATTGTGTTTGTTTCATTCCAACTCCATTGTGGTGGTATATAGAGCCAAAGATGTTAGAATTGTGTCGATGTCCCAATATTTCTGGATCTGACTGTATATTAGACCCTATGTTTGGAGGTCAAGTGGGTGACTTGGGGCCAGTCATTCTCCTCAGCCCTTGGAACAATGCAATGGCAAACCAATTCTATAAATGGTGCCTACAAAACTGCAAACACTTATTTAGTCACATGAAGTCAGGTCTGACTCAGTCAAAAAAAAAAAAAGAGGAAAAGCTCCTATATTTTACTGGTCTTTCTCAGTATACCGGAGATCAGTGGTAGGGGGAGGGTAGGTAGCAAATTATTTTTTCTCTATAATTTTAGAACTAGGGATTGCTAAATGAAGCCGTTTATGATGGTTCAGGGTGAGCAAATAAGTGTGTGCATGTATCTTAAAATGAGATTGTTAAGCGAAGACCATCAATGCCAAATACAGAACTAATTAAAATACATTAAAAAGTTGCGGATAAGCACTAGTAGGGAGCCATTAATACAGATTTGGCTTGCAATGGCAATTGGACCCAAGTTGCCATTGCTTAGTAATTCTGGTAGGCCTGATTGCTGTTGTTAAGTGAGGACCTCATGTGATTTTTGACTTCCTGCTAGCTTCCCTTATTTGTGCAAAGCTGATTGGATTTTGTGAGCATGTGACCATGGCTTGCTAGAGTGTTGTAATTGTGTGCTGGATATCCGGATCAGAATCATGTGACCATGGGGATGTTGCAGTGACTGGAATTTTGAGGACAAGTCTTAAGTACCATTTGTTCAGCACTGTTGAAATATTGAAGAGTCACTGAAGAAATATTTATAAATGTTAAGAATTTACGTGTACTTTCTCTTCATCTGTTGCCACACAGTAGTATTTTGTTAAACCAATGAATCAAAAGTATATTTTGTATAAATTAAGGAGTTAGACCTTAGTCTTTTATATCAAGGTATTGCATCCTTCCTCTTGTTCTTTGAATCATTATCTTTTGAAGTTTCTTATCTGCTTAAACTTTTAAAATGTGTTCTAGTGAACGCATTCAGCAGGTATACAGGGAACTGAAGAGGGAGATGTCTAATTTGCATCTGGTGACTAAAGTGCAAGTTGAGATGCTGAAGAAACTGAAACTGATTCCATCTACAACTAAGAAAGGCAAGTACAGGTTTGCACAATTAAAAATCTGAAAACAGTGCATAGAACTATACTACATCATTTTGAAATGCAGGTTTACTACATCTTAACTCAGTTGTATCAATTTAGACTGATAAGCCTCATTTTTATTGTAATTCCAATCTACTTTCTTTCTCTAACTGGTCAACTTCACACATAAAGGTGTTGCTGATGCGGTTTTCCTTTTTATGCTGTATTTTCTTGTCACTTTCCCCCCTCAATCAGATGCTATTTGTACAAGGCTGAGGTGTTAGTTGTATTTGACCTTTTATTGGAACTATTTTATATTTTTAAAAACACTAGATAACTCTTCAGTTTTCAAATGTACTTTTACTTTTAGTTAATTTTTTAAGAATATAAAAAAAATATGATTTATTATCTTTTTACTACTGTAATTTGTTAATCTTAAGTTTCATTTTATACACAGTATTTCTACAGAGAAAGTACTTTTGATAATTAGATTCCAAGCCTATTTTTAAATGGAAAATTGACTGCTCAGGAATTTTTTTCCACCCTCAAAATTCTTAAATTCCAATCTTTCTTCCAACATTGAAAGGCACTTGAATACAAATTGTCATCTGTTTTTATGTGAATGGAAGCCAAATTAAATATGTATGTTTAATTGGCTCATGATTATGTCATAAGGTGAAAAAGATTAAAGTTGCATTTTAAAATGAATTTAAGGAAATGCACAGGGCCAAAACCAGTGTGTTTTATCATATACTTTGTTGAGAGATTCTCCCGAGGCTGCTTGTTTTAAGGAAGCATAGGGCTAAGGGTTAAAAGTTAGGGGTGGGAAAGTTAGCTCTTATTATTCCTCTGGTGTGTTAAAAGTTAAAAAGGCCATCCATGCTGGATTAGTCTATAAGGTACAGGTTGTATAGGAATAAATATGAGAGCTGATCAAAGGAAGAACAAGCTTCCTACAATCACATATCAAGAGATAAATCTTTAATTAAAGGAACAGATATCTGGTAGGCATTGTTAATAGCATCTGAATTTTATTAAGCAGAATTGATTCACATTAGCCCCCAAATTAAACATGCTTGGTTCTTTCCACAGTGCCATCCTATACCTCTGTTCAGTGTATTGAAGATCTTGAAAGGGATGCTACCAATCTCCACTTAGGTGCTTCTGGAGCAATATGCAAAAATAGATTACTTCAAACAAGTGGTGATGTTTTTGGTACTCTTGCATCATCCTCACCATGTACTAATGAGAAATTTAGCTCTGCATGTGACTCTCCATTTCTGGAACATAACTCCTATGGAAAAAATTCTCTGGAAGATAATTCTTGGGTATTTCCAAGCCCTCCAAAACCTAGTGAAACAGTATTTTGGGAAATGAAAAACAGAGTGACTCACTTAAACTTTCCAGGAAACAACTTGGATCAGTATAACCAAAATTGCTTGCATAAGAGCTAAGAACAGTAGAAGGAACTTGAAAGTAGTCCTGAACAAGGTCTTGTACTTGTTAGTAGAAAATAAGTAATAGAGTGGAGTATAATGGACTTTCAAGTTGGATGAAATTTTCCCTGTTATCTAAACTTGAAAAACAGTGAGTCCAAAGGAATATGGTAAATGATCTGTTATATCCTCAATTTTCTGATTACACATTGGCAGATTTCTAAAATATTAAATTGTGGAATAAAACAAAAGCAACGTGATATGAATAATATTGCTCCAAAGTATGTTACATTCAAACATTTTGACAAGCCATGAGAAGGACTTGTTTTTGGACAAGTTTTAAGTTCAGGTAATTAATATATTAAATTCTGAGGCAGTCTCTGGCTTTTTATTAATGGATATGCTGAAAAGGAGCAAATGAATTGTGTAAAAATTACTTTCATTCCTTTTTTTCAATTTATCAACTTATCCTCATTACCCCATGGTAAAAAAAATTGAAATAGGGTCAAATGGAAAAGTTTCTTAATGCTGCAGTAAAATATCTCATCACTTCACAAATAACATTATGTATTTATTGCTCCCTTTTGGAGGGATTTCCTGTCTAAAATGCTATGATTGTTTTGAGGTGAAATATCCAGGCTCCTTAATACAGCTAGGAAGAACTGTAACATTCCAAATAATGTAATCTTTCTGTGATTCCACATTTCTGATATATTCTATACTAAAGAAGATGCATTTGATCCAAAATACTGCATACATGGTAACCTGGTTGTTTAACAGCACTGAAATAATTTTACATCTTTTCTGTCTCATTTTATTAGCAGTAAATTTTGATTGAACTCCTATACCCTCAAATCAGTAGAGATGCTTTTACCAGCATATAAATGGGTAGATTTCTAACAGTAGTTTTATGTACCTGGTATTTGAGATGCAGAAAGAGTGGGGGGAAAGGTACAAACATGTACACTTCATGTATCCTGCCATTTCTCATTTGTTTCTGAATGTGTTCTTGAAACATGAATACAGAAAAGTAAAGAAACATGAATACAGAAAAGTAAAATCTATAGTGGAAAAAATAATTGTATGTTTCTGAAAGATAAAAACATCCCATGTGGTTGTGTAGATGAGCAGCACAACCATATCAGTGTTATCTTCCCCTTCTTCCTATGCATTGCATTTTGTATAATTCAGTACTGGTGCTTTCTTCCTTATATTATTAAAGAGAAAATAATCTGAGGAGGGAGGTGAAAGTATGGCATTTTTTTCCTGTGTTAATGAATGGCACACATAATGTTCCTCAGATTTAAAAAAAAATCTTGTCTTCTTCACATATCCTACCTTGTCTGTGATTAATGGAAATGGTGTCAGATGCAGGAATTTATTCTGACCAATGAACATAGCTGACTCAAGGGAGTACAATCCTCCTGTAGAGTAATAGAACAAACCCCAATATGCATATAATAAATCTAAGCCACTGACTTCAGCTGATAGAACCAACTACCTGTGTAATAAAAAGAAGTAACAGTAGCCATTTCTGTGACTGCATAGCTCTAATGTTTCTCAGGACTGCTTTTTTGGATTACGGATTCTTGAATAAATTTCCATTATTCAACATGCCAAGCTGCTTCATGTTTTTAACGATGTATTTAGGATCCAGACATGTTTTTAAAAAACTTATTTTTGTTTGAAACAAATGTATGCAATTGAAACCTTTTTTTATTTTGAGTGTTCTGAGCTGTATATTTACCTATACTAATTAAAATCCTAAATTTGAGCAAATTCTGATTCCAACCCAATTCTGTATCTGAGTGGAAAACAAAATCTGTAGTAGGTTTCATTGTTATAATTAGGAATGTGTAAACTTCTTTCAATTTAGGAATGTAGCATTCTCTTCCCCTTCCAAATCAAGACGTTCTTGGGGTAGAAAGGCTTTAAATTGACCCTAACATTTGATTATTTCATTTATATATCTAAAATAATGTTATCTAACTTAAAACTTATATTTTTAAATAGATTAAAGTAGAATACATTAGAAAAGGAAATTGGAAAAAAAGCAAATAAAACTCCTGTACTAAATATAAAAGATTGGGTGAACCATTTCTAATCATGCCTGTTGTGTTTTATGAGTTGCTCTGAGACACTGAAATGACATTTTAATCTCTTAAAACTCCTTGATACAGAACCCTTTAAAGCCTATATTAATGTGGTTTTCTTAAATGAAATGTAATTTAGATGGCTAATTTATAGAAAATAAACATTTTTTTTAAATCTGAGAAATGGTCACTTTTTGATTCTTACTACCATACTTAAAAACTGAGTTCAATGTCAGGAGGGGTGTGTATCATGAAACATTCATGACATTATAAATCTGAAGTGCTTACAAGGTAAATTTAATCAAAGTTTGCCTCTTAAATCTATCATTCTTACTGGTGCTAATGAAAAAAGAATACATTTTATTTCAAGTTTCATGCAGGTAGCACCATTTGAAAAATTATTTTTAGCTGCCAATGTTCTCTTGGAATAAGAGTTTCTAGTTCTGCCATTAGTAATAACTAGAATTAAAGATCAGCTATTCCCTTATTTTTTAATCCAGAGCTACAAAGGTAGGTTGGGGATATACTATGCTAAATGCTACAACCCAAATTGCAGAACATTTATTTTAAAAATTGTTAAAATTGTAGTAGGAAACAACAGGAATACAGTTCTTTTAGATCTTCAATTAAAAATCTACTTAGAATACCATATGATATAATCTAAAACAGCAACCCCAACTTTCTGTCTTGGCGGACTGGTAGAGGGGGAGAGGGGATAGTTCCATGTGAGTGGTATGAATGTGCGCATGAATGTGTGCAACTCCATTTGCACTTGCGAGAGTGAGCTTCAGGCGCAAGCCCAAGCACCCACTGCTCACACAAATGGAACTTTGTGCATGAGTGCAAGCACCCACTGCTTGCATGGTCCGGTTCATGGCCTGGTAGTGGACCATGGCCTGGGGACTGGAGAGCCCTGATCTAAAAGAGTACATCAGCATTAAAAGGAGAACAGAATTTTTTCCTTTTTTAAAAGCCCTGGGGCTCAGTTTTCTTTAAGCTAAATTTTTTTATTGCTAGCCTGCTGATGCATGAAATTATAGCAGAACCCTAGAGCTAGCAGACTGCACGTGTACACCAAAAAAATTAACTAATCAAAAGCTAGAACTCTATATCTTCAGCAAATGCACATATGCATGTATACGCATCCAAAACTGCTTGCAAAGTAAATTGCAGTACATTGTTCATGCAATCTACCCAATCGTTTGTGGACTTTCCCATAGCAAAGTTCAGAGAAAAGCAATTTTCCAGGCAGACTTTTGTCTGACCATGTGTTTATTCTTTCAACACTGCCCCATTCATCCTGGCTAAAACCGATAACAGTGGGGACTTGATTTATCTCTGCTGTACTGGTTAGAAAACTTTGTTAAAAAGCAGCCAAATCAGAAGTCATAAATAACTGTAGGACTCAGAATGGGGCTGTGTTTTGTTTTTCATGTACAATACACTCAAAGCAGGTTCCAAAGAGAGCAGGTTCCAAAGTCATAACATTTTACACCTCAGTATTTTTTACTGATCAATCTTTTGCTGCCCTAGCCCCTTATTTCAGATATTATGAAAAAAATAGGGACCATCTATTTTATATATATCAACCAGTGATCAATAAAAAACAATGTAAAAGCTGGAAACTCTTTGCCATGCGCAATAGATTTTTTTTTAAATGAAATGAGGGGAAAATATATAACAATGAAAAATAAGTTAAATTTCAGTCAAATTTGAGATGAGTCATTACATACCACTTATTTAATATGACATAAGTGATACAATATATTTTGTGATACAATATTCTTCACATTACGGGAAAAAACAAAATGCTAAAATTCATGAAGCTTTATTTTCATATATATTGGATGAGAATAAATTCCCTGAGAATCATTTTTACCATATATTTGAAAAGGGTTGCATAAACAGTTAAATAGAGACACATTTTTTTTTTATTTGATGTCATTAAAATAGCCCCACATTACAAAGCTCAACTCCACATTATAAAGTTCCTTCTGTTACCCACTTTTGTCTCGGCTTTCACATCACCTGTTTTATCTGGATTCTTTCTTTGCATCTCAGATATAACTCAAGAAATCATCCTAATACCACACTACTGTACATTTTGATGGTAGAATTGATGAATATCAGATGTAAAATGATGTTAACACTGTCTTCACTCTTCAAATGTTGTATTTTAAATCTTCTCACAAATTCAAGCTCTCCAAATGGATCAAAATTTATTTCCCTAAATATAACAGCATAAAAACATTGGGAAATATGGCACAAACAATAAATTACAGTATATGACTAAGAAACCTATGAGCTTTTAGTGATTCTTTCTTTGCAAAGATAATGTTACATCTTCTGAAATTTCCAGCATTTATAAACAGATTAGTGAAATTTGTAACACTCTATTTGCTTTTATTATTTATTTTTACATAATTTCTCTAAGGAAATTGTTTTCCCACTAAACCTACCATAACTGGTGGTCAGGAATAATGGAAGTTATAGTCTAATAATACCTGGAATGTCATGGGCTCCTTCCACAAGTATTCTTTTGTTTCTCTATAAACTTAAAGTCACAGTAAGGATGCAGGCTGAACTTTAGAATAGAATAAGATAGAATAGAATAGAATAGAATAGAATAGAATAGAATAGAATAGAATAGAATAGAATAGAATAGAATAACAGAGTTGGAAGGGACCTTGGAGGTCTTCTAGTCCAACCCCCTACTTAGGCAGGAAACCGTTCACCACTTCAGACAAATGGTTATCCAACCTCTTCTTAAAAACTTCCAGTGTTGGAACATTCACAACTTCTGGAGGCAAGTTCTTCCACTGATTAATTGTTCTAACTGTGTTATTAACACATTAACTGTGTTATTCCTATCCAATTGTACATGTTTTCTTGGTAAGAGATCTAATTTACTGATGCATATAACAGAAAGATTAGCAGAATGGCTTATTTTCATATTTAACAAGCAATTTATATAGGTAGTCCTCAACGTATGACAACAATTGAGCCCAAAATTTCTGTTACTAGAGAGACAGTTTGCTCTATTTCACTACCTTTCTTGCCATGGTTGATAACTGAATCACTACTGTTGTTAAATTAGTAACATGGTTGTGAAGTGAATTTAACTTCCCCATTGACTGCTTGTCAGAAGGTTGGAAAGGTTATCAGATGACACTGGGACACTGCCACAAATATGAGTCAATTGCCAAGTATATGAATTTTGATTATGTAACCATGGAGATACTGCAATGTTATAACGTTATAAGTGTGAAAAACAGTCATAAGTCACTTTTCAGTGCTGTTGTAACTTTGAACATCACTAAACTAACTTGTAAGTCAACGACTACCTGCATTGTTGTTGTTTTTTGAACCATCCATTTCCCTTTCTAAAAGCTTTCTAGCAGCCTTCTTAAATTCAATGATTATTAATGGGTTGGGACTTCAAAATGATTATATTCTTCATATGTCTTAACACCTATCAGGTGGCAATCTGTAGGAACTCTTCTTCTCAAGCAATTCTACTTTTAAAATTTTGTGTGGAGTTTCTCTCAAAGATCCGCATTCAGTTCAGATATATCATTCTCTGGAGGACATTCACTTGGCAAACCAAACCTATTAGGTAATTATAAAGTGAAGAAATCTTGCAGATGATCTCTGCTCTGTTACTTGCAAATATTAATCATATGCAACCAAATACTTCACTGTGGTAGAGTCAAAAGTGGAATGCCATTAAAATTAAAAAGAACTATTGGGAAATCAGCACACAATCTTTCCTTCCCAAAGAACTCCATTCTATCATATTTTAAATACTGTAAAATTTATATTGTCCGAATAAATAAGAACAAAAAATGGAGATTTATTTTGCGGTGTCCTGAAAAATAGGTACAGTCAGGTCCAGAAATATTGGGACACAATTCTAACATCGTTGGCTCTATACACCACCACAATGGAGTTGGAATGAAACAAACACAATGTGCGTTAACTGCAGACTGTCAGCTTTAATTTGACGGTATGTACATCCAACTCAGGTGAACGGTGTAGGACTTACAGCAGTTTGCATATATGCCTCCCACTTGTTAAGGGACCAAAAGTAATGAGACAGAATAATAATCATAAATCAAACTTTCCCTTCTTAATACTTGGTTGCAAATCCTTTGCAGTCAATCCCAGCCTGAAGTCTGGAACGCATAGACATCACCAGACGCTGGGTTTCATCCCTGGTGATGCTCTGCCAGGCCTCTACTGCAACTGTCTTCAGTTCCTGCTTGTTCTTGGGGCATTTTCCCTTCAGTTTTGTCTTCAGCAAGTGAAATGCATGCTCAATGGGATTCAGGTCAGGTGATTGACTTGGCCATTGCATAACATTCCACTTCTGTCCCTTCAAAAACTCTTTGGTTGCTTTTGCAGTATGCTTTGGGTCATTGTCCATCTGCACTGTGAAGTGCTGTCCAATGAGTTCTGCAGCATTTGGCTGAATGTGAGCAGATAATATTGCCAAAACACTTCAGAATTCATCCTGCTGCTTTTGTCAGCAGTCACATCATGAATAAATACAAGAGAACCAGTTCCATTGGCAGCCATACATGCCCACGCCATGACACTACCGCCACCATGCTTCACTGATGAGGTGGTATGCTTAGGATCATGAGCAGTTCCTTTCCTTCTCCATACTCTTCTCTTCCCATCACTCTGGTACAAGTTGATCTTGGTCTCATCTGTCCATAGGATCTTGTTCCAGAACTGTGAAGGCTTTGTTAGATGTTGTTTGGCAAACTCTAATCTGGCCTTCCTGTTTTTGAGGCTCACCAATGGTTTACATCTTGTGGTGAACCCTCTGTATTTACTCTGGTGAAGTCTTCTCTTGATTGTTGACTTTGACTCACATACACCTACCTCCTGGAGAGTGTTCTTGATCTGGCCAATTCTTGTGAAGGGTGTTTTCTTCACCAGGGAAAGAATTCTTCGGTCATCCACCACACTTGTTTTCTGTGGTCTCCCGGGTCTTTTGGTGTTGCTGAGCTCACCGGTGCATTCCTTCTTTTTGAGAATGTTTCAAACAGTTGTTTTGGCCACGCCTAATGTTCTTGCTATCTCTCTGATGGGTTTGTTTTGTTTCTTCAGCCTACTGATGGCTTGCTTCACTGATAGTGACAGCTCTTTGGATCTCATCTTGAGAGTTGACAGCAACAGATTCCAAATGCAAATAGCACACTTGAAATGAACTCTGGGCCTTTTATCTGCACATTGTAATTGGGGTAATGAGGGAATATCACACACCTGGCCATGGAACAGCTGAGAAGCCAATTGTCCCATTACTTTTAGTCCCTTAACAAGTGGGTGGCACATATACAAACTGCTGTAAGTCCTACACCGTTCACCTGAGTTGGATGTACATACCCTCAAATTAAAGCTGACAGTCTGCAGTTAACACACATTGTGTTTGTTTCATTCCAACTCCATTGTGGTGGTGTATAGAGCCAAAGATGTTAGAATTGTGTTGATGTCCCAATATTTCTGGACCTGACTGTATATACAGTGACTGAATGTGTTGTGGAACAGCTGCATATTTAAATGAACTGAGGAATTACTACTGAGGTACTAAATTGAATAGCCAGATTTGATTAGCTTTTTTAGCATAGGCAGGTTCTTCAGGATTTCTGTATTTTAGTTTCATTTATTTTGAGAGATTTAGACTGAGGAAGTCAGAAAGAAGTTTCTGTGCTTACATAAGTTCAAGTTTCAAATGGCCATACAACTTGTCTAGGTGCTAGTAGAATGCTTCTGATGAGGAACATCTTGTGCTGCCCTGTGTTCTTCCCTGGTTTTCAAATATTCAGCCTTGCATTCTTCATAAAATGCTGGATCACTATAGCTAAAAAAAATAGGCAAAATATGTGCATTAATTTCTCCACTCAATTACAAAAGTTATAGAGCAAGAAGGAATAGTACTGGGAACCTTGTAACACCAACTATCTAAAGTACCATATTTTTTGGACTATAAAATCTAACCATTTTTCCGCTCTTATCGCATCTGCAGAGAACCGCCCAGCCGCCCTGTTTAGGGTGACCCACTCCCTTCTTCGGGGGGGGGGAGTGCGGGAGGATCCCTTGCAGGGTCGAGCTGAGGATTTTGTGCAATTCCTGCACGATAAAGTCGCTCGGATTTGGGAAGGCTTGGACTCCGACTGGGCGAGTCCGGGGGAGGAGACGAGGGTAGGTCTTGAGAATATTATCTGGGAGGAGTTTGATCCTGTGGCTCCCGAGGATGTGGACAGGGTTCTGGGTAGGATTAGTGCCGCCACATGTTTATTGGACCCGTGTCCCTCCTGGTTGGTACTGGCCTCCCGGGAGGTTACACGAGGCTGGCTCCAGGGGATTATAACTGCTTCTCTGAGTGAGGGTGCCTTTCCCGCCGCCATGAAAGAGGCGGTGGTGAGGCCCCTCCTCAAGAAGCCTTCCCTGGACCCGGCTGAATTAGTTAACTACCGTCCGGTCTCCAACCTTCGTTTTGTGGCAAAGGTTGTTGAGAGTGTGGTGGCACGACAACTGCCCAGGCACCTGGATGAAGCTATCTATCTAGACCCATACCAGTTGGGCTTCAGGCAGGGGCACAGCACAGAAACGGCATTGGTCGCGTTGGTGGATGATCTCTGGAGGGCCCGGGACAGGGGTTGCTCCTCTGTCCTAGTCCTATTAGATCTCTCAGCGGCTTTTGATACCATCAACCATGGTATCATGCTGCAGCGGTTGAGAGGGTTAGGAGTAGGGAGCACCGTTTTGCGGTGGTTCTCTTCCTTCCTCTCCGGCCGCTCGCAGTTCGTGTTGGCAGGGGGGCAGAGGTCGACCTCGAGGCATCTCGCATGGGGAGTGCCACAAGGGTCGGTCCTCTCGCCTCTTCTGTTCAACATTTATGTGAAGCCGCTGGGTGAGATCATCCGTGGTTTTGGGGTGAAGTGTCACCTGTACGCTGATGATACTCAGCTGTACATCTCCACCCCAGACCACCCCAACGATGCCCTTGATGTGATGTCTCGCTGCCTGGAGGCTGTGCGGGCCTGGATGGGGAGGAACAGGCTCAGACTCAACCCATCCAAGACCGAGTGGCTGTGGTTGCCGGCGTCCCGATATAGTCAGCAGGTGCCATCGCTGACTATTGGGGGTGAATCCTTGCCCCCCACAGAGAGGGCTCGCAATCTGGGTGTCCTTCTGGACGAACGGCTGTCTTTAGAAGAGCATATGACGGCTGTGGCCAGGGGGGCCTTTTATCAGGTTCACCTGATCTGCCAGTTGCAGCCCTTTCTGGACCGGGACGCCTTGCGCACGGTCACTCATGCCCTTGTCACCTCCCGGCTGGACTATTGTAATGCTCTCTACATGGGGCTCCCCTTGAAGAGCACTCGGAGGCTCCAACTGGTCCAGAATGCGGCCGCGCGGGTGGTTATGGGCGCAACTCGCTGTGCCCGCGTGACACCCCTCCTGCGCGAGCTGCACTGGCTCCCAGTGGTCTTCCGGGTGCGATTCAAGGTGTTGGTTACCACCTTTAAAGCGCTCCATGGCATAGGACCCGGGTACCTTCGAGACCGTCTTCTGCCACCAATAGCCTCTCACCGACCAGTCCGTTCCCACAGAGAGGATCTCCTCAGGGTGCCATCAGCCAAGTTATGTCGGCTGGCGACACCCAGGGGGAGGGCCTTCTCTGTGGGAGCCCCAGCCCTGTGGAATGAACTGCCCCCGGAAATACACAAGATCTCCGACCTCCGGGTGCTCCGCTGCGCATTGAAGATCTTGTTGTTCCGCCAGGCTGGGCTGTCAATATAATAATTTTAAATTGGGGTATTTTAATTTTTAGAATTTTAAATCAGCCAAATCTATTTAATTATTTTAATTTTTAATTATTGTTGTGTCTTGTGTTTTTAAACTGGCTGTACACCACCCTGCGTTCTTCGGGAGAAGGGCGGTATAGAAATAAAATTATTATTATTATTATTATTATTATTATTATTATTATTATTATTATTATTATTATTATTATTATTATACGCACCGGTGTATAAGATACACCAGGATTTTGAAGAGATAAGTAAGGAAAAAAAGGGTTTTGCCCTTCCCGGCCCCAGGAGCACTCTGCAGGCCTCCCAAACCCTCTGCGCACCCCGTTTTTTGCAATAATGGACCTGTTTTTGCCCGTTTTTATGAAAAACAGGGCATGCAGAGGGTTTGGAAGGCTTGCAGAGTGCTCCTGGGGGCTGGGGTAGGACAAAAAGGCCCCCCATTGGGAGTGTTTTTGCCCTCCCCAGCTCCCAGGAGCGCTCTGCAGGCCTCCCAAACCCTCTGCACGCTCTGTTTTTGCGAAAAATGGGCCCATTTTTTGCAAAAATGCAACGACCGGGGCAGGGCTTCGGGAGGCCAAAAATAGCTGTATTAGGTGTATAAGATGCACCAACATTTCCACTCTTTTTTAGGGGGGAAAAAGTGCACCTTATACTCAGAAAAATATGGTATATACCCTGTTTTCTCCAAAATAAGACATCCCCTGATAATAAGTCCAATCGGGCTTTTGAGCACATGGCAATAAGGCCAAGCACTTATTTCAGGGTTCAAAAAAATATAAAACAGGGTCTTAATTTTGGGGAAACACAGTAGTTTAGGGAAATGCAAATCACATCAGCATTAAATGAGAGCCTATCTGCTATGGCAAAAAAAGTTCAAAAATAATTCTCTATGTGGGACACTAATTTTCAGAATTCTGTGCCTTCATTGCCTACCTAAACACATAAACCTTACATGGAATTATAAAAATGTACCCCTCACACCCATGTCCTATGGAAGGCTCTATAGATAATCCTGAGTGTTTTTCAAGTGTCCTTTGCACACACAAATATTTTCCCTGGATCTGGAAGCCAAGTGGTTGTGTGCAAAGATGGATGGAAAACTCTCAGGATAGCTACTGTATGCTGAACCTTCTGGAGGATGTGGATGTCACAATAAATCATGGAAGGGGGCTTAATGTTGGGCTTTGTGAAATGCTTTGCAAAGAAAGAGAAATCATATGCACGAGTGAGCAATTTTGTCTATGAAAATAAAAGCATATAACCCAGGAGGTGCAAAATTCAGTAATGGAAGAATATAAACTTTCCCACAGGGAAGAGAAAGAATACAGGTAGTTCTCACTGACCAAATATTTTAGTGACCAAAGTTATAAGGGCATTGAAAGAGGGGAACCTATGACAGGTCTTCATGGTTATAGTATCACAGCAGTGGTGGGTTGCTACCGTTTCACTCCAGATCAGGTGAACACCCCCGGTAGGGGTGGCCCGCCTGGACATCTCTGCGCATGCGCAGAAGCGTCGTGCCTGCGCACCCATGAGCTAACTGGTAGCAAACGAAATTGAAACCCACTACTGCATCACAGCATCTCCACAGTAACTTGATTGTGATTAGAATGCTTGGCAACTGATTCACAATTATGATAGCTGCAATATCCTGTAGTCATATGATAGCCATTTGTGACTTTTATTTCTGGCAAAATCAATCGGGAAGCTGGCAGGAGTTTGCAGATAGCCATCACGTAACCACAGGATTTAGCCAATGGTGGCGTTCAGCCAGTTCGCACTACTTCGGGAGAACCTGTTGTTAACTTTCTGAGCAGTTTGGCACACTGGTTGTTGGAAGAAATCATTAGGGCAGAGAACGGGTTGTTAAATTACCTGAATCCCACCACTGGTTGTAGCCATGCAAAATTCACATAATGATGGCATTTGGAAGGGCCACAGCCGCTGTCATAAGTTGTTGCAGTTACATGATGTGCTTTACATTAATAGCACTTAACCCTTAGTTGTTGGTCCTAATTACCACTGTTAAGCAAAGACTACCTGTATTCTATCCAAGATGGAATTCTCAATTATTTAACTAGATACTAGCCTGTAACCATTCTCTGGCTTTTGTGGTGAATAGTATTCTAAAGTTTCAAATTACAAAACCTGATACATGTACTTAAACTTACATTTTGTCTTAGCTCCATCTTTTTCTTTTTTGTTGTGATACCTGATTTAATAATACTCCATAGTAGTACAGAACATTTCAGACTTTTAAAAAGTTTCTTAACTTTGGTTTTTTTTTTTAAATGGAAGAATCCCTGTCCAATCCCTGCTTTTTTTCCCCAAGACAAAATCTTATTTATGTTTTTTTTTTCATTTTCCTTACAATGCAGGATTTATTTATTTTTTAAATTTGTTTTATCTATTTTATTTTGTTTAACATTCCCTTGATGCTCAGTATTTGCTACAAGTCAAATCATTTTAAAAATAGAGACACCACACATAAGTATGTTTCTTATATCACGAATTTTCTAAGTAAATCTTAACAATTCTACAGCTTTCAAATACCACAGCAATACAATAAGTGATTCTGATCTTAGGATAATGAAGCCACCACAACTCTTTGTCTCCCCAATGTGTTAGGCAGACAACTCCCATTCCCATAGACCACCATAACCTAACTGGCTGGAGAAGCGGTGAGTTGGAGTTTAACATGACTGGACAATGGCTGGGTTATAGATATTCCTCCTCAAAATGTCCATCATCAAGAGTTGTATTCTTTTATGAAGAATCTGCTACACTGATGGCAACAAAAGAACAAATGGGAGAAATGAACTGACAAGGAACAAATAAATAAAAAACAGTGCTAATTATCTCGTGTTCTGATATTATAGATTTTCCCAACTTAATGCCTTCTCAGATTTTTCAGCCAGCTAAACTGATGGCCAATACACTGTTAATATTAATATTGTAGAATTGAAGCAAGATCTGTATCATGCCATTAAAAAACAAACAAACAGCAATGGATGCTTTGAAGAGTGGAGACTTCCCATTCAGTGCCTTTATACTTACTGGCCAGTGAGACAGTCTTTCAGGAGTTTGTTTTCCTTTTGGCATTTTACCACCATAAGAAAACCTGTGTCTTTGCAACATTTGGTAAAGTCTGAAAAAAACAAATAGATGCAAAGTAGTTATGCTTCAGCAAAGGAACAAGTTCATATAACCTCATAAGGATGATCCTTATTTTTGTGATTGGTGCTTAAATTATTCATTCACAGTAGGAGGAAGAACATTACCTTCCTCCTTACTATTAGATTATAATGTAATATCATACATTAAAGAATGTATGATAACATGGGTTAAGAATTTTTGTTGTACTATACAGATGAATCAATGGAAAATGTTATTAATAGATTGAAATTTACATTGTGTTATATTAACATGATTTTTTATAAAATGATGCATCATTGATACATGATGTCAGAGAAATTATCCAGAAGGTATAAAGGCATTTCAAATGTATGTTCAAAATGTGAACAATATCCATCATGTCTGGTGGACATGTAAAAAAGTTTTAAAATGCATTCAATTATATGTATTGATACAGAGAGTTTTAAATAAATAATTAATTGAAGCTAGATTTTTTTTCTTTTAGGATTGATGGGTAAACAGAAAAGAGCCTTATAAGATTATTTCAATTTATGATTACTGTGATGAGATTACTATATGCACTAAGATGGAAATATTTGTTATTACTAACTATGGAGGAATGCTTGGTGAAATTGACAGAATTTGCAATATGGACAACTTGACTTCTTTGATTAGAGAAAGATCATTACTGACATTCATCACTGATTGGAAACCCTGTATGAACTTTTGTATGAGAAAGATAAGTGATTTACAGTTTTGATGATTAGAAAAAATAAGAATAAGTTATAAAAAGAATAGAGTTATGATGTAATTAGAGAAAGTGGTTTGACTAGAGTTATATGCATAACTGCTATGATATTGGAAGCAATTTCTTTGTCTTTTCGCTTTTCTTTTACTTTTTCCATTTTTTTTTCTTTTTCACACTCATCCTGTGTATTTTATAAGACTGTATACTGTACAGTTTGTAAATGACTGTAAACCGCCTGGAATTGCCTTTGCAAGATGTGTGTCATAGAATTCTAATAAATAAATAAATAAATTCTTTTTTCTTTCTTTGAATATATATTATTATCTATGTAAAATCTATTAATAAAAATTATTAGAAAAAAGTGTTCATTCAGAATTAGGCCATTTGGTTTCTGAAAAGTTTAACTGAAAATGTTACTCATTTTAAAAAAGTGTTATAGTAAGGTTTCATATTTTTATAGAATCTCTTAAATGCTGATGCTAAAGGCAAACAAGGTGTAATTGAAAGTTTCTGCCAATTTCTGGCAGTAAAAAACTAGGTATGCTATTTTTTTTTAAACTAAGCTGGAGTTCAGAGTTCTTCAGTGCAACCTGTTTTATTCGAATTATCTCTGGCCGTTGATATGATGTCATGATACATAGTTCTATCCTTTTCTGGCACTAGATACTAAAGTTACTTACCTGCAAGGAAGAAGAAAAAAAAAGATGAGTAAATCATGGTTATGAAACAACTGTCAGCCCTGTTTTTTATGGTACTTTAGTGGTTACTGTTAAAGAAACTATTGGGATAAAAAACCTCTAATATTGGCACTATTAGCATCCTTCATCTACAATCAGTAGCAAACATGGGCTTCCTTTATTTTATCACCTACCAATAACTGAAATATGTCAGTTTCCCCTCTGGCCAGTCATATAAACACAGTAGGAAATATACAATTCAATGATTCACATAGCAAATTTGATCTGATTAAAAAAACTCTATCCAATCCAACTTTATGCAGTCTGCTCCTCCCACTACTGATGGTAGGCATATTATCTCTGAAGTTGGAAATAATATAGGCTGGGTTCATACTTCACACTGGTCATAAACATATTTGTTTTTACTAAATAGAATGCACAAAACTGGTATTTATGATTTAGCGTTATGTATGAATTTATCTGTGGTAGTGCTGGTTTAGAGTGTGAGCAAAACCAAAGGATTATAATCAAAAACTGATTTTTGCTTTTATCAATTAAGAAATTTGAGTTTCGGGACTTCCTATATCTTGACATTTACCATCTTTGATACTGGATGAGGTTGTAGTGCACCAAACATACTCAGTTGCAATCTGGATGTCCTTCTGGACTCATGATTCCTGTTCAAAGAGCAAGTGGCAGATGTGACCAGGAGGATCTTTGCACAGCTTTGAATTGTGCACCAGCTGTGCCTATTACTGGATCAGAAAGCTCAACTTTATGTATTCTATATAGTTTCCTTTGAAGAGTATCCAGAAGCTTCAACTAGTGCAAAATGCAGCAGCACAGGTAATTTATTGTGCTCCAAGGACTGCACCCGTTACATTTCTGCTTTGCAAACTGCACTTTGCCAGCTTCTTTTGGGGTCTAATTCAAGGTGCTGGTTATGAGTTTTAATGTCCTAGCTGCCATGGGATCAAGTTATTTGAGGGACTGCCTCTGCCCATCTCACCAAGACAGAAACAACATGTTTCATCAGCGAGGGAATTTTGCTGTGTGTGTGACCTAGGAGGAAATATTTTTCTGTGATGGTCCCAGACTGTGAAATATAATTCCCCCCAAGTGAGGCTGTCTCTGTTGATCTTCTGGAAAACGCTTAAAACAAGGTTTTGTCAACTGAGTTGGGGACCCTATTATTGAATGATTGTAGATGATTGTATATTAATTAATGGGAATACATTCTCCTGCATATTTCTTCATCTTATTTTTACCATTTTTAAATTAATTTGGTTGAATTTTAATGATTTTATGATTAATGAGAATGCTTTATTATCTATGCTGCCAAGAATCACTATGTGAAATGGGAGACTATATAAATGTGATAAATAAAAATACTTTCTGCAAAAGAGAGAACCCATTGCTGAAATTATCTGATGTAATTCTAGTTTTCTTAGAACTGCTACCTCTTGCTTTTCTTTTACAACTCATATCCATGTTGTTGTTTTTGTTTAATTGATGTTTTAGGAGGGCAAATAATATTTTTTTTAAAAGTAGCAGGGCCATCTGTTCCCGATCTTCTATGCTATTTCTTTTTGGGTCCTATCTTTTAGATTGTAATCTTGAGAGGATGGACTATCTCATTACTATATTAATTTTTGTAAGATGCAGAGGAACTAGTAAGATGTTTTTTCCTCAATCACTCTGGGTAGACAAGGAAGGATGCTCTTGAATTTTTCCTGAAGGTATAAAGTATGACACATTGCATACCAGAGTGCACAATGCTTTGGATTCAATACTGAAAGTCTTGGAAGCAGGAAGGTGGGTATGTATATATTTATGTATGTATATATACATTTATTTATTTATTTAAAAGATTTGTATGGCTATCCATTTTAGAATACAACTCTGAGCAGTTTATAACAACGTAGCAAGTGTCTGCAACTCTTTAAAACAGACTTGTGTTTTCATACAAATGTGGCTACTGAAGTTGCTTTATTTTAGAAAGTCGCAAAGCAATGCACGGTATATTCATGAAGCTAAAGCATTTGGGGTGGGGGATACTGAATCCAAAACTTGCATAGCCCTGCTGTATCAAGAATAAGTTTTTATTTAATCATTAGGCAAATTTTCCCAAATCTACTGGCCTCCAGAAGTGATGGAATTAGATTCATTTTTTAAAATTTCATTGGGATTATATAATTGAAGAAATCTTATAATCAATGGATTAGAACAGACATGTCAAACCCAAGGCCTGCGGGCCAGATCCGGTGTGAAAAGTGGTTACATCTGGCTCGTGGGGCCACCCTGGGACCAACCCCTACCTCAACCTGACCCAACCCAACTGATGCCCAACTGATCTGTGATGAGCACTATCTTTCCCGAGCAGCAGCGCTGTGCCTGCTACTAGCACCTCCACCATCTCTATAGCCAGTTTGTTGGCCTGGCCTCATCCACTGGCCCTGCAGCCCATGAGTGCTTCCCTTTCACTGGGATGGCCCCTGCCCCAAATCTCGCCCTGCCCCCACATGGAAAATCCACAGCCACTGGCAGTGCTGCCACCTTCTCTCTCGCCCCTCATCCCTTCCTGGGCATGGAGCGAGGGAGAGAGGGAAGGTGTCAACCTGCAAAATGACTTCAGCTAAAGCCATTCTTTCTCATGCTTACTCCTGCTTCATTTCTTGGTTGCCATTCAAGGGGGGAAGGGATTGGGAAGCTTAGGAATGTGGTGCTTCAGCTGCTAGTCAAAACATCTACCAGCTAGCGTGTGGACTAAGGTCATGTCAACTGACACCTGTCAGAGCTGAGCGGGAACCTATGGCTGAACTGATTGGCCCATGTGATCTAAAAGATACAGGGGGTGGGGAACCCTTTAGAGCTAGCTTCACCTATCCAAATGCTGATATGATGTACTTAATAAAGGACTTCTTGAGCCTGAACAAACTGTCAGAGGTCTTGACTGCCTTGAGTCACCATTACAGCACCAGAATCAGGGTTCTAGGGCAGGGGTCAGCAATCTGTGGCTTTCTGTCACTCAAAATATGTGTCACAACGCCAATGTGCAACACCTGCAGGCATGCAATTTATTGAGCTTTTCAACTCCTGGTGGGCCAACCATGAATAAATAAATAAATAAAATAAAAGTTTCAGAAGAAAACAGAATGTTTAATTCAACTACATATGCTAGTTTTGTGGCCGCTCAAGAAATAGTCAAGCATGGGAAAGGTTTTGTGGCTCCTGATGTTTTCTTTTCTGTGGGAAACAGGTCCAAATGGCTCTTTGAGTGTTTAAGGTTGCAGACCCCTGGTCTAGGGCAAGTTCAGAGCCTTAATAGACTTGGGATACACATGCTGCCTGATTAGTTTGCCAGCTGCTGCCAAGCTGGGAATCCAGGTAAAGAAACTGTCCAAGTCCATTACGTTCGAGCAGATAGATGGCTCCCTACTGAGTGGGGCACCAGCCACTCACCTAACTGAGCCGGTTAGGTTAGACATGGCCCAGCACTGGGAGATGATCAGGTTCGCCCCCCCCCCAAACTGATGGAATCAGTAATCTTTTAGGGCTAGTGTAGCTAGATAAGTGGGGACCCACGATATAGTGGGAAGTAGGAAATCGAAGATGAGGCTAATGAGAGGCCCTTACACCCCTCCTGGCGAGCAGGTCCAGTGGGAAAAGGAGGAAGGAGCAAGCAGGCACCTGCCAGGAGTCTCCCCCATCCTCAAGGAGTACCTAAAAGGAGTCTACTAAAAGGATACTTAAACAATAAAAACATATTAATTTCAGTAATGAAATTATGGAATTTCCACAGACCTACTTGCTTCCTAACCAATTAAAAATATTATTTGTCCAAGAATATGGATGATTTATTTCATAAAAAGGAACCAACTTCTCTTTTATCAATAAGACTTAATGTAAAAATAGAAATACTATGGAAAAATACAAATCACAAATCAAATATAAATAAACCTTAGTGTTTTATTGTGCTATCTTCCACTGAAAAGCACAACAATAGCAAATAAATTCTTTACAAGAAATACGGATAGCATATTAAACCTTATACATAGTATTTAATCCTTACAATGTTTTCAAATTTGCTGAACTAAGCACCTTATCTTAGCCATCCTAGAGGAACGGGTATGTGACTTATCTACTCACCCCTTCCATTCCTTACAGAACAGATCTGGAATACTAAACTCTTTGGTATCAGGGGAATATTACATTATTTTATTTGTAATAAATTAGAAATTTTCAAAGGTTGTTGAAATTTAGCGGGATTAAAATCTTTTAAAATGTCAACCATATTGGTATTTCCCAATAACCACACACAGCTGCAGGTATTTTAATGCTTTACTACAATTGCTTATCATAATTTTTTTTTTAAATCTCAAAAGTGTCCAAATCATGAATCCAGGCTGAATATATTCTTTTCAATTCTGCATTTCCAATTTGAGTCATAGTGGAGCTCATTTGCACAGGCCCAGAAAATAACTCCTAGTGAGGGAAGTATTTCATTTTCTCATTTAATGATGCAATCTGATCTGCAAAGTTAGCCCCTCCTGGCCTGCTGCCTCAAGCTTTTGTAAGGTCTTTCTCACTTGTTTAGCAACAGGGTTGTAATTAGGATTTTCTTATCACACTATGTAACAAATTAACACAGCTCATACTTGACTTTCTTTTCAATATTATCAAACTATTTATGAAACTGTATTCCTTTCTAACAAATTCAAGAGTGAAAACTTTCTCCCTTTCATACTGCTTTCAACAAATCACACCCTGTGTGATAACACTGTTAGCCTTTGCATAGTATTCTGTATTGCTGTTTCTGATGCCCAGAATTATGCAGTCTATTTCTTCTGCAGTCAGAAAGCCAGTGAAACTTCACACTGTGCAGCAAATACAACATATATTTTGTCACCCATATAAATACTTTTTGACAGAAATCCTGAATATGAATGACTCTCATATAGCAGACACACATGCTGATGTGTGCAAAAAGTATTTCATCACACATCAGGTTAAATTCTTCTTTTATTCTTAAATTTCTTAAAGAGGAAATTGCACATCCAACCTCCTATGAAAACTGTATTCATATGTGGATGAGTGAAAGTGAACTGAAAAAACATGGCGCTCAGCTTTAGAGTTAACAAGCCTGCGAGTGTGGATTAGCAAACCTATCTTGCTTTGTTACAAAGTTTTTAAATTGCTACAAAGTTGCTTCATTTGTAATAAGAGAAACAAGAGAAAAATTCCTCCCCTGATTTTGTTCTATTTCAGTCCTCATTTGACTAAATCTGGGGGACTTTCTTAGAAATCTTTGTGGAGGTGGGAAAGGAAGAAGAACTTCCCTTTTCAGAAAAACTAGCCTACGTGGCAGGATGGCCTCAAAGAAGCAGGAAGTGAAGGCAACAGGGGGGGATCCCCCACACATAAGCATGAAACGCAGCTTCCCCCTGCACAACAGATACAGACTCAGAAAAAAGATTTTGATGTGGGAGGTTTAAAAGAATTTATTTCAAAAATTTTGGATGATAAATTTCAAAAATCCCAACAGGAAATAGATGACAAACTTCAAAAGTTTCAACAGGAAATTACGCAGGAAATTAATGAAATTAAAGATGTGGTGGAACAGAATCAAAATAAGGTGACCAAAAAAATATCAGAAGTGGCGTCTGGCCTGGCAGAATTTATTATCAAAGTTGATTCCAAAGTTGAAGAACTTAAATCAGAAGTCAATGTTAAGATGAAAGATAATGATTATAAAATTTTTGATGTAGATGATAAAGTGCAGAGAGTTGAAAACGAAATTGTTATGTTACAATTCAGGGCAATGGAATTCGCTATACGGCTTCGAGGAATTCGAGAAGATGATAGACAGGATTTGAGACAGATCTGCTCTGAGGCTTTGGCTGAAATTTTAAAAATTAATCCTGATCTGGTTTTTCACAAAATAGATAAAATTTACAGAGTGAATTCTTGGGTGGCCAGACAAAGACAATTGCCTAGAGATGTGGTCATATATTTTACAGATAGAGCAATAAGAAATGACATCCTGCAAAAATCTTTTTACACCTCTGTGCAAGTGGGGGGCTCACAAATTGGAGTGTACAAAGAATTACCACCTAAAATGTTGAAAACCAGAAAAGACTTTGGCTTTCTTGTTAAAGAATTGCAAAATCAACAGATACCATTTCGGTGGGACGCCCCAACTGGCATAATTCTGAGATACAAGGGAGAAAGACATCGATTGAATACTGTGGAGAAGGTGGAGCATTTTTACACTACTATTCTTAAAGAAAGAACACCATCTCCACGTACATCCACAGTGTTGGAGATCAAGGGGAGTGATGAGAAGCAACCTCAACAAGAATTGCAAGAACACTCTAAGCAGGAACCAGAAATGCAAGGCGCTGAAGGAGGCTTTCTGGATGAGCCTTTGCTGGAATCTTCTCCAATCTTGGACCCGGTTCGGATGATTGAAGTTAAGGATCAACGTGCTAAATCTAAGCAACTTAAAGAAAAGCAAAAACAGGAAAGACAAGATAAGAAGGGAGCTAAGACTATTACCCAAGAGACTGGAGCCATGGGAGGAGCGAGACCAAAGATTTTGGAAGATATTCGGTTATTCTGCTCTTTGCTCCAGAAAGATAAAGATGACGCTTAAGTGTTTATCTTGGAATGTGAATGGGCTTAATTCAGCACAGAAAAGGACGAAACTATTTGCATATTTGAAACAATTTAATAATGATATAATTTGTTTACAAGAAACGCATATTACAGTTCAAGATCAAAAATATTTGATAAACTCCAAATTAGGAACACATTTTATATCTTCAACGTTACAAAAAAAGAATGGGGTGGTTATTTATGTAAATAAAAAATTTATGGCTAAAATTATAGAAGCAGATGAAGATGGTAGGTTTGTAGCAATTGAATTACGTACAACAAATAGCCAAATTCTTTTGATCGGAATTTATGCTCCCAATCAACAACAGGATCACTTTTATAAAATGTTACATATCAAAATACTGCAATGGGACTGTAGATCTATTTTAATCATGGGAGACTGGAATGGAGTAATTGACTCTAAATTAGATAAAAGGAGTTCGGCGAAGTCCAGGATTAGGTTACCTCAGACTTTTTTCGATATGAAAGAAGATTTGGAATTAAAAGATATTTGGAGAATACATAACCCAAAAGAACTGGATTATACTTTCTTCTCAGATAGACATAGATCCTTCTCTAGGATTGATTTCATTTTGTTGTCAGATGATCTACTTGTTAAGACAAAAAGAACAAAGATTTTTCCAAGAACTTTGACTGACCATAGCCCAGTATGGATAGAAATTGAGATAGATAAGACTGAGAGACGCTCTTGGAGATTAAATGAGAACTTGTTCAGATATGAAAAAAATACAATAGAATTTAAGAAACACCTGAAAGAATTTTTTGAAATAAATCTGAATAAAGGTACCCCAATAGAAATTGTGTGGGATGCAAGCAAAGCATATATGAGAGGGGTGCTTATTTACATGAACTCTAAACATAGACTGATTCGACAAAAGAAAAGATCTGAACTGGAAGTAGAAATAAAGAATAAAGAACAGCTACTTATTAAAAATCCAACAGATGAAAGAACACGTGGTGCTATAAAACTCTTGAAAGACCAATTTCAAATGCTTATGGCGGAACAAGTTGCAACAAACTTACAATATGCGAAGCATAATACATTTTGCAATGCTAACAAACCGGGCAGATGGTTGGCCTACACATTGAGGAAAAAACAGAGTATACGGACTATTGATAGTATTGATATTGGAGGGAAAGAAATTTTTCAACAAAAATTAATTAAAGAAGCTTTTGTGGACTATTATTCTAAACTATACGCTAAAGAGGAGGTGCAGAATGGACTTATAGAAAAATACTTAGATGATAAAAGAGTTACAAAAATTACTGATCAACAAAAGGAAAGAATGAATTATCCTATAACAGAGGAGGAGATAATAGTAGCAATTAAACAATTAAAAACAGCTAAAGCTCCTGGAACGGATGGTTTGACAGCAATGTATTATAAAACTTTGCAAGCTGAAATGGTGGAACAACTCAGAGATCTATTTCGTAATATTCAACAAGGGGGTAAAATACCCCCATCATGGACGACAGCCTTTATATCTCTGATACCAAAAGAGCAAGCCGGTCCTAAAAAACCAGAGAATTATAGACCAATTTCTCTTCTGAATACAGACTATAAAATTTATGCGAAGGTATTAGCCAACAGGTTGATGCCAGTAATTCATAAGGTGATTCATGATGATCAAGCGGGATTTATCGAGGGCAGATACATGAAGGATAATGTAAGGCAAGTAATAGATTTATTGGAATATCTTGAGAAGAATAAACAGATCCCTGCAGTGCTGGTTTTTTTGGATGCAGAGAAGGCCTTTGATAGAGTGGATTGGAATTTTCTACTAAAGACTTTAAAAAAGATGGACTTTGGGGATCAATTTATACAGACGATCTCAGCAATTTATCAAGAGCAAAAGGCACAGATTATCATTAATGGAAGCTTGACAACAGAGTTTAAAATTGAAAAAGGAACAAGACAAGGATGTCCGTTGTCCCCACTTTTATTTATTTTAACACTAGAAGTCTTGCTAAACACAATACGGGACTCTAATATCTTGAAAGGTATAATGATAAGGCAAAAGGATTACAGAATAAAGGCATTTGCAGACGATCTGGTTGTTACCCTAGCACAACCAATGGAATCAATCATCCTGATGAAGGACATTATACAAGACTATGGTAAAGTTTCAGGTTTTAGACTGAATCAAAAAAAGACAAAAATGATAGTTAAAAACATGACACAAGATCATAAACACGAGCTTGAAAGGAGGGCAGGTTTTGAGATTGTACCTAAGGTAAAATATCTAGGAGTTCAGGTTGCAGAATCAAACATGAAATTGTTTCAAAATAACTATGAGGTGTTGTGGCGAGAGGTGCAGAAAGACATGGAGACTTGGAAAAAACTGCAGCTGTCTTTACTTGGAAGAATAGCAGCAGTTAAGATGAACATTTTGCCAAGATTTCTTTTTTTGTTCCAAATGATTCCGGTGCTTAAAAGTGATAAACAATTGAAAGTGTGGCAAACTGGAGTGAATAAGTTTGTCTGGAACGAGAAAAAGCCGAGAGTGAAATTGAAAATTATCCAAGATGTTCCAGAAAGGGGAGGTCTTAAACTTCCAAACCTACAGCTATATTACGATGCAGCAGCTTTGACTTTAACAAGTGATTGGTTTGGAAGGAAAAAGGCTGGAATATTGAATATAGAAAGTTTTGATCTTGAACTTGGATGGCATGCCTACTTATTTTATGACGACAAAGTTGATAAAGTATTTAAAAGCCATATACTTAGAGATTCTTTGATGAGAGTTTGGAAGAAGCACCGATTCAAATGGGATTATAAAATACCGCTATGGCTGGATCTTGGTCATATTTTGTGGAATACAAATATAATGTCACTCGGGGGGGGGTTTATACAAAGAGGTTCTTTTTACAGATGCGGGCAGATGGCAGCTGAAGACACTACAGACATTGTTGGCTGAAGGGATTAATTTAACTTGGCTACAATATAATCAACTACAATCGAGATGGAAAGAGGACCAAAAAACTGGTATTATGTTGCATGAGGAAGAATTGGTTAGACATATAAAAGAGAAAGGTCCAATGCATATCAAAAGGCTTTATAATGTTTTGCTAGAAAGGGACTCAGAAACTGAATTAGTTAAAGATTGTATGATTAAGTGGGCACAAAATTTTGAAGAATCAGTGATGTTGGAAACATGGGAAAAAATCTGGGTTCAGAATGTTAAATTTACACAGTCTCAGAATTTGAGGGAAAATTTCTATAAAATGTTTTATAGATGGCATTTAGATCCCAAAAAGTTGTCGTGTATGTACCCTAATGTTCAGCCAAAATGTTAGAGATGTGATTGTTTAGATGCCACATATTATCATGTTTGGTGGACCTGTAGGAAAGTTAAGGCTTTTTGGATAAAAATTTGGTGGGTCATGCAGAATGTTTTGAAGAAAAAAATTCAATTTTCTCCACAACTGTTTTTATTGGGTATAGTTAAGGGCTTTACATTGGGTGAAACAAAACTGATATTGTATATGATAACAGCAGCAAGATTGTTGATAGATAAATACTGGAAAAATGAAGCTTTGCCCACTATTGAGGAATGGACTTTGAAGATGGCCAGTTTTGCAGAGATGGCGAAGATTTCAGCATACTTAAAAGACTGTTCACAAGAGACTTATGAATGGGAATGGAAAAAGTGGATAGAATATATCCAGAACAAATATCAAACTAGGAAGTACCAAATAGCCTTCATTTGAAAATAATGTATTAGAAATATTTTAATGTAATGAAAAGGAAAAAAAAAATTATAAGGGGGAGGGAGGGGTTCAAGTTTTATACAAGTTTTATATTAAGGGGGTTTCTTTACTTGATATGACTATATTGTGTGGAAGTCCGGGGGGGAGGGGAGGGTTAGGGAGGTTGGGAAGTTTGGGGTGGGTGTTGGGGGGGGAAAAAGGGGTGAAAATGTAATTGTAAAACTTTTGCAATAAAAAAAAAACTGTATTCATATTAAAAAAAAAACCTGAATCACTTTACAATTACGGGTAATACATTTAATTGGTTAGATTAATTGATTTAGGTTCCTTAATACTAGTGCTTATTTCACAGAACCAAGGCTAATAGCAATAGAACTACGCACTGCACACATTTTAAGGAACAACCCCCTTTATTCTTCATAATAATAATACCTCATAATATTACTAGAACTGCCTTCCTTGCTTATAGTTGGTAAAACTAATGGGACTTAGAATTCAGCAATACTGAAATTATATCAGGATGACCCAGGTTCTAATCTACACCCAGCTATGGAGACTCACGGGGTACCACAAAGTAAATACAATCTTGTGGGCCCAAATTAACTTGTGGGGTGGTTGATGTGGGTAAAACAGAAGACAACACTCCCATCAACACTGACAGGGCAAAGCACTAAAATATAAACAATCAAGCTCAGAAACCTCACTTACATGTATACAAACATAATCACCTCCCCCAACCATGTGGTTTTAACAGATATGGCTGCTTTAATCTCTTTAAATATATATTCAAATTCTGTTAATACATCAATTATTAATGATTAATAATATTCTTCAACAACAATCTTATTTTATGTACAAAAGATGGAACTACAAATTTACATTTTGTTAAAAAAATCTATGATATTAAAATCTATTTTGAGGAGATACACCTTGGACACATGGTATCTAATAGTTTTAAAGCCAGGCATATCCCATCTTCTATAACCTCTTAAAAATATATAGCTCAACTCGTTTGGAGCTATCCAAGCACATTCTGGGTAAAAAAGAACAAAGAGTTTTTTAGTGGATCACAAACGCAGATGTTTTCATCATTTCAAATGAACATGCTGCCTATAATTAGCAGGAAAAAAATGTTGGCATTCCCAAGCTTAACATTTGGTCCAGAGAGCAATTGGATTTCTGCTTCCCATTGGTACTTGTTTAAGTAGCGCAATAGCCCTGATAACAGTTTTTCTTCCTTTTGTAATCATTCATCCTGAAAGCTGTGAAGCAAAAACACATGTGTGCACATCCAAGCAAAATAAAATAAGAGCCTGAGACAATGGGAGGTCTCTCTCACTTGTTAAGTCACCAGCTTCAGTTGATTAAAGCTGTGATAGCTTAGTGAACAAAGACTGAACTGACTACAGAGGGAGCATAGCCCCAAAAAGACCCAGTGCAGATTGCGGTGGATGGGCCACAGGAAAAATGATCACAATGTGATAAAAATGCTTCCAGCTACAAAGTTTTATGTTGTTAATGCTAAATAAAAATGAAAAGAAGGGAAGCAGGCTCAAGAATATTAGAATCCCACCAAGGGATATTTAACACCATATAATTACTCTGGGCTTCTGTAACCTCAATCTTTGCATCACTCTCTCTGCTAGAAGAAGAGACTATAATTCAGACCATTCATTTTCAAATGTTTACTAAAAGCTGTCAAGGAATTTGAAAAACATGGCAGTGCTCATTTTTATTAAACAGTTTTGATTATTCAAGAAATCTTCTTTCCCCACCCTGGATATCTGCCCCCAGAACATTCAGAACAGCTTCTCGGTTAATTTTTAAAAAGGGAAATGCTGACATATGGATTTGAAGGGCAAAATGTGAGTTGACACATGCTTGGGTGTGCATGCAGCACCTGTGAAGAACCCTGAAGCCAAGCACTTCCTTTCTCAGTACTTGTGGCAGCTGTGCAAGCCCAGAAAAAGATATAGCTGCTTCAAGGTGTTCCCAACAAGTACTATGTCCAAATCACATGTCATCATTTGAATCTGGATCTCTGCCCAACCTTATTAAAAAAGACTCAATTCTCACAAAACCTAACTTGCAGAAAACAGACTCTTTCTCCCCTCTGGTTTCCTTTTGTATTTATTTCTATATTTAGATGTTGCCCTGAGGATGGTAAAAAACTAGCTGTACTAATAAAAGCAAACTTTAGAAAGACAGCCTACAGAAAAATAATATGTTTAATATTTTCACAGTGTTCTCCATAATGTAAAAATCAAAGTAATAATTGCAAGACAGTAGACATCTAACAATCAGACTGAATGATCGGAATGTTAAGCGAGGAACTTCCAGTCTCAGACTCAAAGAGAAGGAAAAACAAGCCATCCCAAAATCCATTGTTAATTTATTTGAGCCTGCTTAAAAATTAATAATCACTTGACTTGTAGCAAAAGATAATAAAATCAATTTACTGTGGTTAAGAATTACTGTATGCAGATGAGAAAAATAGGTCTATGGGGCTATATTGCTATATAGCTTTAAGTCACTATTCAAAAGTCGGGGGCTATTTTTTTTTAAAAGCAATTACATTTCTCACTACAAAAGTACATTCATAAGTATAGTACTAGTAATGACAGTAATAGTAATGGGAATAAAGAAAAAAAAACCCACATGAAAATTCCAAGACATTCAGATTGCATTCTTTTAATTAATATATTTCTTTCAAATTGGATCAGGCAGTAAACATATTTGGCTTTAATTTATAATTCTGTGAACTGCATTAACAGTTTCTTGAAATTACAAGTAGTCCTCATTTAGTGATTACAACTGAGACTGACAACCCAGTCATTAAATGAAGCAACTGCTCAGTGAAATCATGACTGTGCTTCCACTTTTACTTCAGCTTTCTTTTGCTTTTCTGATCTGCAAATATTAAAAATGTGAGGGTTGGTTACAAAATTACTTTTTCATCACTGTTGTACAGTAACTGTGAACAGTTGCTAAATGAGTCTGTCCCTAAATAGGGATTACCTACATTTATTTAATGTATTACATCTATCTA
The DNA here is from genome assembly GCF_059756535.1 of Pantherophis guttatus. Lineage (NCBI taxonomy): Eukaryota > Metazoa > Chordata > Lepidosauria > Squamata > Colubridae > Pantherophis > Pantherophis guttatus. The sequence continues at coordinate 108,582,264 of NC_142066.1, forward strand.
TCTACCGTACCTATCTAACTACCGTGTCTGTCTGTCTGTCCGTCCGTCCGTCCGTCCGTCCGTCCATCCATCCATCCATCCATCCAACCAACCACCTGGATGGACAGACAGACTGACTGACTGACTGACTGACTCCATCCCTCCATCCGTCCATCCATCCATCCATCCATCCATCCATCCATCCATCCATATGCTGGCCATATATTTTAAAAAATACTTTTCAAATATTCAACAAATTAAAAAGCTCTAATATTTTACTATATATTTAAGGAAAACATTTCCATTCTAGATGTTTCTCAATTAGCCATTGCACATTGGTAACTTGGGATATAAAATATTAAATCTCTTGTATTTTGAAATTACAATTTTTCTTTCTCTTATGCCAATATTAGTTTCTAAAAAAGCCTGCAGGTCATATTTCAACATTCACTCCATATAATATTTAGCATAAACACTTAGTTGCCCTATGCTACCCCAGTTTTTAATAAGGTAGTTCTTGAGTTACAATAGCTATTGAGACTTGGACTGTTGTAAAGAATGTAATTGTAAAATGCAATACCACATGTTCAAATCACAATGATGGCAATCCTGGTCCCAGTTGCTGTTGCAAATTCAGGATTGTGTGGGTCATTAAATGGAAAGAGATAGGAATCCCAAGCAAGGAGTCATAGGTAGAAGCTACATACCTACATGGGTGTGTTGATGGGTACTGCACATGGCTTGTTAGAGATCTGGGGAGGGCTAGTGGAGACAGCATGTTAGAAGGGGAAGCCAAGGCTGCACAAAGGCAGGAGGCTGCTGAAGGTGATATTGTGAAGTATGACATTCCAGGACTCTTTGAGGGAAAAAAGTAATGGGATCAACTTACTGGAGTGACTTGCAACCTTCCCTGGCAGTTTCTCCTTTGACTCTGCTTTCAGGAAGCTGGCAGGAGGACAATGGTGATCACATGTCCACCATTTATTGTGACATAATTGTGATCCAGGCACTCAAGCATCACAATCATTTGACCAAGGGGATGCTGCAATGGCCAAAACTCCTGCAATTTTGAATGTTCACTGAACAAATGTATATAAACTGAGGACTATCTGTATATATAATTCAAATAAGATCACACAATCAGATCCAAACTTACTTTTCTGGATTAGACCATGACAGTACTTTTAGATCATTTAACTTTTTATTCCAGATAGCGACCTATTGCCCAAAAATCCTTTTCATTCATTTGGGGACTGAATCAAATGAGAAGAATATGCATATGTGAGTTCAACATCCAATTCAGGAACATAGTAGCTACAGATTCAATTTAGCATAACTCGCCTGGTTTTGATATAGTTGGCAGGGGAATAGGAAGAATGTTTCTATAAAATCCAGCACACACCACTGTTTCTTCTTATACTGAATTATCCAATTTATGCCTTATATTAAAATAAGCTTACATGGTAAGCATTTTAAAAGAGGGAATCTAATATTAATCATAAATTACTTAGGATAAGGCATTTATATTGTACTTAGCAGCAAAACTATTTCAGAATAATTTCCTACTATTATCTCCATCAACTTTGCAATAATCTGGTATCATATAAAAAGGAAAGGGAAAATTTATTTTATTTATTTATTTATTTTATTTGATTTCTATACCGCCCTACTCCCGAAGGACTCAGGGCGGTGCACAGCCAAACAATAAAATACATACATACAAAATTTAAAAGTGGAATTAAAATCAAATTAAATAGTTTTAGCCCAAACAAATTAAACCCCAATCAATTTAAAACCAATTTTAAAATTTGAATACATAAAATACTAAAAAATATTAAAAATTTAAAAATCTTTTATAAAAGAGGGAGAAAATTAGGCCAGGCCCGCCTGGTGAAATAAAAAGGTCTTTAAGGCGCGGCGGAAGGTGCGCAGATCCGGGATCCTCCGTATCTCCGGGGGGAGCTCGTTCCAGATAGTAGGTGCCCCCACAGAGAAGGCTCTCCCCCTGGGGGCTGCCAATCGGCATTGTTTGGCCGACGGCACCCGGAGGAGCCCCTCTCTGTGGGAGCGTACCGGTCGGTGGGAGGCTATTGGTGGTAGTTGCGGTCCTGCAAGTACCCAGGTCCTGAGCCATGGAGCGCTTTAAAGGTGGTAACCAAAACCTTGAAGCGCACCCGGAAGACCACCGGGAGCCAGTGCAGCTCGCGCAGGAGGGGTGTTACATGGGAATGCCATGTCGCTCCCATTACCACCCGCGCGGCCGCACTCTGCGCCAGTTGGAGCCTCCGGGTGCTCCTCAAGGGGAGCCCCATGTAGAGAGCATTACAATAGTCCAGGCGGGAGGTGACGAGGGCATGAGTGACTCTGCGTAACGAGTCCCGATCCAGAAAGGGACGCAACTGGCGGATCAGGCGAACCTGATGAAAAATCCTCCCGGTCACGGCCGTCAAGTGCTCTTCTAAAGACAGCCGCGAATCCAGGAGGACGCCCAAGTTGCGAGCCCTCTCCGTGGAGGCCAGCGATTCGCCCCCAATAGTCAGCGATGGCATCAACTGACTATATCGGGACATCGGAAACCACAGCCACTCGGTCTTGGATGGGTTGAGCCTGAGCCTGTTTCTCCCCATCCAGATCCGCACGGCCTCCAGGCACCGGGACATCACTTCAAGGGCATCGTTGGGGTGGTCTGGGGTGGAGATGTACAGCTGGGTGTCATCAGCGTACTGGTGGTACTTCACCCCAAAACCACGGATGATCTCGCCCAGCGGCTTCACATAAATGTTGAACAGGAGGGGCGAGAGGACCGACCCTTGCGGCACCCCGCATATGAGGGGCCTTGGGGTCGACCTCTGCCCCCCTGTCAACACAGACTGCTACTGGTCAGAGAGAAAGGAGGAGAACCACTGCAACACAGTGCCTCCCACCCCTAACTCTTCCAACCGGTGCAGCATGATACCATGGTCGATGGTATCAAAAGCCGCTGAGAGATCTAACAGGACCAGGACAGAGGAGCAACCCCTGTCCCGAGCCCTCCAGAGATCATCTACCAATGCGACCAATGCCATTTCCGTGCTGTACCCGGGCCTGAAGCCCGACTGGAATGGATCCAGATATGACATTTCATCCAGGTGCTGGGGGAACTGAGGCGCAATAATGCTGGTAAATTATTTTATTCTGTGAAGGGAAACAGATTCTAGAATCAGAAGTTAACTGAATGAAGCTACTGACCACATTGAATCTATAGGAGTACTAGTTGGCTGACATGCTTTGTATTTACTTACTGGCCAGACAAAAACTGATTGGATGACAGTTATTTTCAAACCTTAGATCACAAATAGATAGACATGACTGGCACATAGTTTCTTGATGTCCAAATAGATATGGAAGTACTCAAATGCAGATGGATATCTATCTTGGGTATATGTTAAACTGGATTGAGAAAAACTGGAAGGGAGAAAAATAATATACATGTGAAAGCCATCAAGTAGGCTTTAAGAAAAGAACAACACTGAACCATAAAACCAGAACCTTACGAAACCAAATTCTTTTCATTTGCCAACATCATCATGTCACTATCTCACCCTCTGTAAATCAAGGTCATTTCCCCTCTCTCAAAGTTCAGTTCTTTGATGCTGAGATGTTGTCTATCCTTTTTATATTTTTAAAATAGCGTAAAAATATTTTTAAAACAAGCCAAATAAATTGGTTTTCCTGTGTGCAATTTATAGAATTAATCAATCTATGGCATGACACAAATAGACATTATAGTTTTAATTATGTCTTACAATTTATCATTCAACAATCAATTCAGTTAAAATAAATTCCATGAAGGGATTAATTTTCCAATATCTATTTTTACATTTCAAGCTTATCAAAGTTCAAAATAAGATATACATTAAAACTAAATGTTGAACATGTGACACACTCCAGAATATCATTGTATATATGTATTCTTATACATTAAATAAAATCCAACCACTACCTATAATCAAAGCATCACTGACAAAAATCTTAGAAGGTGCTGTGCAGTTTATATAAAGGGTTTACAATTTTACTATTTAAGAACTAGTCCTATGGAGGTGTTATCTCACCATTTATATTTTCTTCAACACTTATGATATTGCTATCACACTCTTAAAATAGGAAAACATCTACCATGAACCAGAACAAGCTTAAAGTTATATTCTCCCACTGCGACATGGTGTGTGTGTGTGTGTAAATAATATTATTATCAGCCTGAATCAATCCATTGCAGGATGGAAGTCTCATCACTGAAAGTTATGGATTGTAATATACCACACTGATCCAATATGGTTTGGCAGATTGATACTTCTTGACTTCCCATTCTAGGGCTGAAAAGGTAGGGCTGACCAAAGTCAACTAGCCAGTTTCTGTGCTTAAGAGTAGTAGAAACTAGATCTCCTATTTCCAGCCCAGCAACTATTACAGGTATATCTCTCTTTTTTTCTCAGTCACATATATTCACATTTTTAAAGCTACCATTCAATAGAGTCACAGGCACTGAAAAATATTTAGGTATTGTGCAATATGTTGGTTATTTGAATCATCTGATTGGAAAGACATATAGAAGATGTTGAATTATAAAAAAAACCCAATAAACATGTTCATTTTTAAAAAGATGTTTTAATACATTGTAATAATTATGTTGCTTTGAGTATTATATATTTAAAAATAATATGCTTATGGATATATGTAACGATGCAAATTGAAAGTACAGCAAACATTGAAAAGACTGTTCCACATTTTAGTGCAAAAGCTATTTGTTATTTCTGACACAGTACAAAAGGCAGCTTCTCTGTAGATAGATCATGGTTCAGTTAACATCACTGAATATCTAATACCTCCAACTCAATTAATTCTCACCTGATTAAGATCAGACTGATATTCAAACTAAATCAGGTCTCCAGTCAAGTAGAAATCAATATTTCTTATTTTACTTTTAAATTATAGCAACAAATAAAATATACACATCATCAGTGTGCCAGGAATGGCTTTCCTAGCCTGGCCCACTATGGCATGCATAACAGAGCTGATTAAAGAATTATTCTAATTTGATCAGGAACATATAGTAAAGCAAGATCAATCTAAATATGGCAAAGTAGATAGAAGTAATTATGAAGCCAGCAAAACACTGACATATGGCATTAATTTTTCATATATCTGATCATGTATTTGCATTCACAATAGTATGTCCCAGTCTGTGCTAATAATTGCGTACTAAATAATGAACCTTTCTTAGTAAGACCCCTATAGCAAATTGAATACATTTATCTTAACATACCCCTTCAAAGTTTGGAAAAACATGTTGACAAAGTATGTAATGTTTTAAGAGGATAGGAGACAGATTAAAATCTTACTAGAGGGGAGATGTCTTGTGATAGCAATATACTACAGCATCAGATAAAAGCGAGTTCAAACCACACAATGAGAAAACTGAGTATGTTGCAGGTTGTCCCATTTCAAGACATGATTTAAGGACATATAATTCAGTTATTTCACTGGAGCTAAAGTGGTCTGACAAGGAGGGGGGAAAAAAATCCCAGGCTGCCTTTAAAATACATCATGTCAAAAGTTGTGTCTTTGAAACACCAAGTGACTTGCAATTTCAGGCAGTCCTCACTTATGACCACAATTGGGACCACAATTACCATTAGTAAGCAAGGCGGTTTTTAAAATAGTCCCATCTGATTTTGCAACTTTTTTTGCCACAGTTGTTAAGTGAATATTTGCAGTTATTAAGTAAGCCATATGGTTGTTAAGCAAATCCAGCTTTTCCCATTGACTTTTCTGGTTGGAAGCCAGCTAGGAAGGAACCAGAAGTTGGCAAATGGGTCATTTCCGGCCTCCAGAGGGCTTCCAGGGGGTGGGGAAGGCCGTTTTCGCCCTCCCCAGGCTCCTAGAAAGCCTCTGGAGCCTGGGGAGAGCTAAAAATGGGCCTTCCATCCCAACTGAAGTCTACAAATGGGATGTTTCCGGCCTCTGGAGGGCTTCTGGGGAGGGGTGAGGAAGTCCTCGCCCTCCCCAGACTCCTAGAAAGGCTCTGGAGCCTAGGGAGAGTGAAAAACGCATTGGCCAATAGTTCCATAACCAATACAAATAGGACAGGTGAGAGTGGGCACCCTTGCCTTGTTCCTCTGGCGAGTTGTATCTTGTCTGTAACTCCATCATTCACTACCACTAAGGCAGAGTTCCAAGAATATAATTGATCTATTATACCTTTAAATTTATTTCCAAACCCCATTCTGTCTATTACCATCTTTAATGCTTGCCAGCTCACACAATTGAAGGCCTTAAAAATATCTAACGCTAATATCCCCGCTTTAAGCTTAAGATTTTTGATCTCGTGAATTACATTTAACACTCTTCCAACCAAATTATGCATTTGACGGCCCATTACAAATCCACATTGATCTTCCCTTATATAATTACTTATAAAATTATTCATTCTTCTTGCTAAAATAGTTGAAAAATTTTTTGCATCTTGATTTATTAATGATATTGGTCTGTACGAGTCTTCTGGGGAGGGGTGAGGAAGGCCGTATTCACCCTCCCCAGACTCCTAGAAAGGCTCTGGAGCCTAGGGAGAGTGAAAAACGGGCCTACTGGACCCACTGTGCCAATAGCAAGAGTTGCGCGGGGGGTCGCGAGCGCATGTGCGGGGAGTGGGGCACATCGAATTATGGGTGAGGGCACGTGCATGCACGACCCTCCTGCGCTCCCCCGGATTTTGGCACACAATGGCAAAAAGGTTAGTCATCACTGTCATAGACCATCCACAGGATTCCAGAATCAATTAAAATATATATGTAAAATCTTTTGTATATTCAAACAACACAATGAGAAGAAAACTGAGTAGGTTCTTTTGTACATATACAAAATGTTACAAGATTACTAGCAAGCACTGGCATTTTTTTTTGAGCTCATCGATATTTTAATTAAGGAGTCATTATTGTAGATCTTTCATAATTTAGGTGCTCCCTCAATGTCCTTGTATATGCGAATGTCCTTCCTAGGACACAAGGCATTCCTTCCTGGGTTATTTTGAGCCACTAGAACAAAGTCCTTTCTCATGTGCTCCAGATAGATTTGCTGTGATTGCAGATAGAAGAGAAAAATAATGTATATGTCTATGGAGCTACTCAATCATCCAGATCATGGTTGTTTTTTCATAGCCTTCTGTGACAAAAGAGGAGAGTGAAAGTCTGGTCCTAACAACTCTACCGTACTATGGACATGGACAACTGTTTTTCTTGACTCCCTTTGGCCAGGATCTTACTTTAACTTTATCAAAGTAAATTTTGAAGATTTTTCTGAGAATTCAAACAATTGCACCTGTTTTCAAAAAATCTCTCACAAATTATACCCAGCTATATCTTAAAAATATAAGGGATTTGGCACCTCAATGCTCTACCACAAGGTGGCAAGTATGATATAAAATATTGGGTGATATATGATTCCAAGAATCTCATTTCATTTTGAGCTGAAAATTCAGTCAGCTGAAAACTCACTACAGCTTGTCTTGGAAATGTTCCTAGTTTACTTCATTTGCTTTTCTGACAATTTCCAGATGATACACAGTATATACATTCCCTTCATATCCTCCTTTTTAGTAGGTTAAACAGACCCATTGGGGTAATTGTTCTCAAATACATCATATTACAGACTCTATTTCCTCACATCCCATCACCCATAACAAAAAGGCGTCTTTGTCAAGAAGCAAATTTAAGTTATGTGGCAAATATAGACCTTTTAACTATTCAGTCTTCTTTTTTCAAAAGAATAATTATCTCTGGGCGGGAAAAGATACATTTCAGTTTTGTTTCCTGCCTCTGTATAAAAAAAAAATACTTCTTTTCACCACAAGATGGAGATAAAGGAGATTAAACTTTGTTGTTGCATCTGCTTTTAAAATGTTTTTGTGCTTTAAAATTCTGCCCAAACAATCATTTTGGACTGAGCAAAGAATTCTACGATTCCCATTTTTTTTCATGAACATATATTTTCTGCTCATATACAAAGATGAAAGGCATTCCATTCACCTAGACCTGGAGCTCTTGCCTCACAATCAGGAGGTTGTGAGTTCAATCCTAGGTAGAGGTAGATGTAGGGTCTCCTCCTAGGGCAGGGAGTTGGACTCGATGACCTGCAAGATCCCTTCCAACTCTGTTAATCTGTTAAATCTTGTCACTTAGTTGAAATGGACAGCAGGCCTAAGCCTAATAGGGCTTCTGGGAATTTAAAGAAAAAAGATAACATAATTCTTTCACAGGTTTTTGAACTCAGATCAAGAATCATCCAAAAGACAAGAATGTAATTTAAATTCAATTAATTTACAATTAAATTCAATTAAATACAAAGAAAGTATGAAATGTACCTTTTGATTGACTGTACATGTAAATTCTCCAGTGTGTCCACCACATATGTTTAATATAAAACATATAAAATCATTTCACTATTTACTCATGCTTCAGGAAATCTGGGAAATGGTAGTCACTAAAATGTTCTATTCTGTGTCATATAATCTGTAGTTTGTTCAATCTCCTAAAATTGATGTGGATATCCAAGTTAAGTCCCTATACCTTATCAGTAGGAAAAGACTGTTGGAAGCATGGAAGCTTCCGGCCTAATATGGAAGCCATATTAGGTCAGAAGCTTCCATGCTGCCAACAGAAATCACTGATACCAAGTCCGATCTGACTCATATTGGTCTCCATACTGAGAGTCGATTGAGGATATGCTGAATTTTTAATTATGCTATTGAATAGTTCAGATTATGGAAAAACAGTGTGTTTGTGTAGATTACATATAATTCCATCAGGCCAATTCTATCAAATAACTGGGATAATATATTTTTTGAATGTCTATCCAGGACACATCTCAAAAACTAAGATTGACTTGAAAGAGCAACACAAGTGTGTGTTGATCATAGCATATGAAGCTGAACAAAGTCTTCAGAAATTACGTGATGTGGAATACAAGATCCATGACCATATTTTTAAAAATATTATAATTTAATATCTTAGCTTTTAAGCATTAATAACAAACAGTCCTTCCAACACTGTGATTCTTAAAAAGAAATTTATTCATTTAAAAGAGTTATAGGTTACCCATCTTAAGCAACTCTGGGCAGCTCACAATTAATTGAAATTGGACTGATCTTATATCTACATCTTATAGAATATAACTTTTTATTACTAAATTTGTATTTTTTAAAGTAATGGCAGTATTTCATCAACACAATGGGAATAAATTTGTTCAATTTTACCATGAGCATTGTTTGTGAAGAAAGTATCTATATTTTGGAAAGAATTGTGCATGTTCTTTTGGCTTAATAAGAAAGCAAGAAAATCTGTAACAAGAAAAGTTCTCATTAAATTTCTATCTGTTTTCCTCTAGCTGTAAAAACAGCAGAGGAAATTATTCAGGTTTAATGATTATGTTCATCCGTATCCGTCATTCCCTACATCACTCAATTTTTCATTCTAGGCAGAAATAGGTTTTTGGAACCTATTTAATTTAATACAAGTGCTGTCACATTTTTTGTATCAGGCTGGACTCGAAACAATGAGGCAAGTAAACAAGAATTAAGGAACTTCTGATAGCTAGATTAGAACTTTAGTACTTCAATAAGTATTAAGTAGTAAGTTTTAAAAGCTATTAAATATTACAATTTTAAATTTTATTACATCATTTTCTCCTGGTCATTCTGCATAACAAATAATTTGGTGTGTGTGAGAGATATAATTTTCACCTGTTTTTTTATCCACGTAATGGCTCGATATTGTACCAGGATGTTTATTTTTGGCTATATGAGAATTAATTTTCATGTATATTTTAGATCATATAAATCAACATACCTAAAGGATATCCTATTGAATACAAATGATTAGTTATTTAGATGCTGAAAATCCTTTATCTGATAGAATGTGGTCAAGCATATTGCCTAAGAATACAATGCACATCATGCCAGGAAATAGTGAGGAACAAGATTAAATGGCAGGATTAAACTTTCGGATTAATAGAAACCTGCTTATGAAATGCCTATTTACTTTGAATTAATTAAAACTCCAGGACCAGATAAATTGCAAGCTAGGGCACTGAAAGAACTTTTTGATGGTCTTTATTAGGACTATGCAGCAATCCATATTTGAGTGTATATGTGAAGTTCATATTGAGAGCAAATCTCGGGGGGGGGATTTCATTCTTTAATAGACTATTCCAAGTAATTAGGCAGCAAAACGAGATACAGCATATTGTAATGGAAAAGGTAAGGGGTTTGTTGGTTATTCAGTGAAGAAGGTAACAACTACCTGTTGGTTACCATTCTGCTTTCAAACAAATTCAGCCTTGTTTTCTTTTCACAACCCCAATGAGGAATGATTAAATAACTATTTTGCCTGCCACTCTTTTTCTTCCTATTCATTACTGCTAGGGCTGGACAGCTCCATACTTATAAAGGAGAGAGCTCAAGATATTACAAGCAGGAAGACTTGCAAAAAAAAAAAAAAAATACTATAGCAGCAACTATTCCTATATTCTGGCTGCATACACAGTCTATCTTATAAAAGAAGCTGATTTTGCTTCATTGTCAGTCAATCAGAAGAATGCAGATGGAATCCATATAGTGAGCTTCTTTTAATCCAAATGGACTTCATTTTTCTGGAGTTCTTTGAAAGAAGGCAAAAGAAATGGCAATGGCTTCTGCCCATCTCCCGGCTCACTACAGATACTTCTCGTTTACATATGGAAGGCAAATACTTTCCTTTTTCCCTTTCTCCTCTAATTATCCTTTCTCCTCACCTTCACTTTTGTTCCTCCATTTCTGTTCCCTTCCTTTCTTCCTCTCTGCACTTACCTCTTCTCCCTTCCCTCTTGCTATTCTGCTCATTCTTTTCTTTTGTTATATCTACTGGAAGTGTGTGTGTATGTGTGTGTGTGGTTTTGTGTTTCCGAGAAAATGAGGTCTGAGAATTATTTGTGCAGCAAATGCAGAAAGAGGATGATTTAAGTCTATAAATGGAGTGCCTCCTTTTCTGAGAAGTCATTTTAACTAACAGCTACTAATTCAATTGCCACTGGATTTTTCATTTTACCTATTGTTTTTCTGGAGTGCAATTTCTATGCAGTTATGTACAAATGTATAAGTGTATCACATCCACACATTTATTCAAAAACAATCTTCAGGTTTGTTTTCAATTAGAGTTATTAATCAAGTGGACAATGGAAGCTGGCATTATGCAGAATTTTTTATGCATGTATATTTGAGACAGAGGGAGGGAACCTTTGGCTAATCCCTACCAATTACATTTGGATAATAAGACTTCAGAAAATCTTAGGACTATTGGTGAAGGATAGAAAAGCATCCTGGAAAAAGAAAAAGACAAACCATTTCCATATTGTTGGCAAGAAAGGCAAAAGTCCATTCTACGCACTCACCTGTCACTGAGCTTGTCTCAAAGGAGAATTTAGTCTTTTTCTTTGGACTATATAAGATTTGTTCGGGAGTTTATATTGCTAAATTGCTTGCTTCATATACAACTAAACTAGTTATGTATAAATATATGTACTAATGTATGACAGTTTGCAGACAATTTATTGTTGCAAGTTTATACATAATACTATTACTGGATTTATACATCTGAAAATCTAAAAATAATTTAAATATGTTGGGGTTTAGTAATATTGTAAACTTGTGTTAATTTGTGTATCAATACATGAATATTCCATACAACCAAATTCTATGTGTTCTATTTTAAAATATGTTGTTTTATCTGAGATAGACCAAAATAATTGGCATATTACACCTCATTCTGCTAACCCTGTTCTAGGTGAGCAAGCAAATAAGGAATATAGAAGCTATTTTAAAATAGTATAGCACAAGTGACAATAAAGAATCAGAATTTGACAAATACACTATATATCTGCATTTCACTTACAAAAATTAAAACAGGAAAATTATTGTGGCTACTGAAAAAAACACTGTTTCATGACATATACTGATTTTTGTATGAAAGCTACTCAAGAAACATTTTATTATTATTCCATTTCTTAGGAAGGTGAGATTGGAGACTTGAAACAAATCCCTCTCTGTGTCCTGATTGAGGAATTTCCTTTTCAGAATTATTTGAATTTAGTTTGATTGCCTTTTTATGTGCTTTTAGATGATTGTTGAAAAATTATACTATTTAACCAAATTTTGATCAAGGCTGACTGAATTATGTTTTCTCCATGCAAAGTATGCATGTTATTCTTTTTTATGGTATTCTATCTATTGTGTACCACTTTGAGCTTTTGATAAGTTAAAGGTGTGGTTCAAAAACAAATCTGGATGATAGTTGATACAGTGTTTTAAAATGTGCGGTCAGCAGACAGCTCTTTTGAATTACTAAAAAAGCTATTCTTCATCTGTCAAATAAACATTTTCCAGGAAAGATATAAGAAGACAATTGTAATATAAAAAAAAAACACCCATTTCTACTGCAAAGTAACCCAAGGACAATGTTTAACAACTGGCATTCCATATAAATATTTCATATATATCACTATAAAGAATATACTTAGATTCTTAGTAAAATGTATTATCCAAGTATTAACCAAATTAACCTGGTCTATAACATGAAAATAGGAACCTAATGATTTAGAATACAATAAAGCACTAATAATTGTTTTCATAGTAGCTGATTTATAGCAAATTCCCTCATTTTCTGATTTTTATTTCTTTGCAAACAATTACTGGTATGTTTACTTTCTGCCACTATCATGAAAACATACCCCTGCTACATAATTTTTAGAACAGTGAAGTGGCATATACCACAGTTTTTGCCGATATTTCTATTTTCAGTTACATGTGCAATATTAATTGCTCAGAGACAAGTCCTCAAACAAGCAAAACAACAACAACCAGATAGTGTAAATAAGTAAACAAATGCTATGCATGGATGTACAAAAAGTACAAAAATCAATGAATATCATTTCTAAAAGCCAAATTCTTTATGGACATTTTTTTAAAAAATTTGATTTATATGCCGCCCTTCTCCGGAGACTCAGGGCGGTTTACAATGCGTTAAGCAATAGCCTTCATACTTTGTATATTTATACAAAGTCAGCTTATTGCCCCCACAAACTGGGTCCTCAATTTACCTACCTGAGAAAGGATGGAAGGCTGAGTCAACCTTGAGCCTGGTGAGATTCGAACTTACAGTAATTGCAGACAGCTGGTGTTAATCAGAATGGTATCAGTCTGCTGAGCCACAAGGCCCTATTTAGGGTTATTACAAAAACTCATTGACATTTTGCTTGCAAAGGAAAATGAATGCAATTCAATGGTAAAGAACCTGCTTGATATATATACTATTCCAGGTTTTATATCTCTTCCAGTAGTTGTGACAGCTAAAGGAAAAGGGAGGCAAATTTTTAAATGTGCAGCAGCTGTAGTATTTTCTGAAAACCATGTAAGGCTATAGAGAGTAGGATTAAAAACAGCTGATATATTCTAATAATTGTGAGTTTGGAAATATACCAATGTTAGGATTTCCATAATTTGGATAAGGTAAGACTTGAGAACATTGATACAATATGTTTTCATACAACAGAAATATTTTTCATCATGGTAAGCCAAAACTCTCCAATATTTGTTCACTGTTCACAGACATGATAACTAGGTGATACATTAAAACATGACCTAGATTGCACTATAAAATTTAGTGCTGCCATCTCTGATACATTTGAACACAGTCCATAGTTGTAATAGACCCATCATTACCATTACAAATATCATGAAATCCTAGATCCTAAACCAGTTCCCTTTTCTTTGAAAATTTAATAATAATTATTATAGACTGTGAGGCAGTACCTTGGCTTGGTGATTAAGACGCTGAGCTTATTAGCTGAAAAGCTGACAGCTTGGGTTCGAGACCTGAACATTGCAGGATGGGATGAGCTTCCATTACTTGCCCCAGCTCCTGCCAACCTAGCAGTTCAAAAGCAAGCAAATGCAAGTAGATAAATAGGTACTGCTCAGGGGTGGGTTTTACTTACCTTTGCTACCAGTTTGCTCGCGCATGTGCGCTTGCTTCGCTTGCATGCGCACCCTGTCTGCGCATGCGCAGAAGCTTCTGGGCATGCGCAGATCGTATTTGACGATGCCTGGATGGGTTGGCAGAGCCTCCCACTACCGCTGCTACCGGTTTGCCCGAACTAAGGCAAACCGGTAGCAACCCACCACTGGTACTGCTTCAGTGGGAAAGGTTACTGTGTTCTGTATTTTTATGATGGCCACATTATGACAGAAATGTCTGTCAGACAGTGCAGACTCCCACGGCTGAGAATCGGAGATGAATACCACTGCGAGACTACAGGGCCTCTCATTTTTCCCACAGTGCGGCATATACTTGCTACCTCTGCTTGTATGCTTGCAAGCGGCAATCTTCTCTGCTTCTCTCAGGATGCTGGTGCAGGCACCATACATCACTTGTCGGGGTTGAGCAGGGAAGCTGCTATTATGCCACTCTCCCTCACTTCCCTGAGCACAGAGCCGAGGCTGTGCACTTCCTTGCTTGGCTGGCCACTGGCAAAGAGCCACGCGATTGACAGCCACTCTGTTGTGGCTCCGTTACCGGAGCCTGGGTCATCGTCAGGAGAGGACTCCGAGAGTGAAGGGGAGGAGTTGGCAAGGCCTCCCTCTCCAGGACCCTCCTCTCTGGCAATGCCTTCGGTGTCCGCCGAAGGGCAAGAGATAGGGCCGGGGCCAAGCACGTCCACGCAGCCACAGATGGACAGTGATGAGGGTAATGAGTCTTGGCTGAACCCACGCCAGCGTCGCAGAGATAAGCGCGTGCAACAGAAGAAAGGGCATGCCCGAGATTAGGCTGAGTCACTGGACCACACCCCACAGGATATAAAAGGGAGCGTGGTGGCCAGTCAAACCTTGTGACGAACAAAGCTGAAAGCTTCCACGCCATTCTGCATTGCCGGACTTTTGTTTTAAGACTTTGCTGGAATATCTCTGGACTTTATTAATTCCGTAATTATTGAGCTGCTTTCCTTTGATGTATCAGAAGTGGGAGAAGTTATCTCTCCTCTTTGTAAATAATAAACTCTTGGCAGGCAGCCACTAGGTTGTTGCCAAGTTCCGTTATCATAAGGAAAAGGATTTTGCCGGCTGGTTTGGTCTTTAACTCCTGAACGTCTGTTGGTGTGTGTGCGTGGGGTTGGGGACAGAACACGCTCAATGCCCCATGCAGCATCGCCCAGCCGCCAGTAGGGACAGAGTGGCGAGCCCAGCTTGGGCTGGCTGGTTGGAGCAGTGCTGTAGCCGAGGCCCCTGCGCTGCAGCTGAAAGAGAAGGCCCCATGTTGGAATCTATGAACCAACAGATCAAGGCAGTGGAGTACTCAGTGTGGGGGCCCATCGTCCTGAAAGTGGGTGAGATCGAAAAGGAGCTGCGGAAGAGTATCAAAAAATCTTTCACGGAATTCATCAAGGTCAACGTTGGTGATTCGCGGTGAGCATAACTTTAGTTGGGCCATTCAAGCCGCCACTGCAGGGCCAGCTGCCTGGCGCAAAACATTGCTCAAGCAATGGCAGGGTCCGCAGGAGTCATTCCTGCCCCAGCACAGCGAATTCCAGTGGGCTGGATGCAGGTGAGAAGGGCCTGGCTCCGCAGTGCTTCCTCGCTCAATTGAACTTCATTCAACCTTTATTCATTCAACATGAGGATCTTCTCGTGTGACACCTTCTCTTTCAGATGCACTGTGGGGGCCTCGGCTGCAGTGCTGCTCCAACCAGCCAGCCCAAGCTATATTGGCCGCTCACCAGTGGCTGGGTGATGCTGCATGGGGCATTGAGCGGCTGTTGGCCGCATGGCTCTGCCAGTGGCCAGCCAGGCAAGGAAGTGCACGGTCTCGGTTCTGCGCTCGGGGAAGCGAGGGGGTGGGGCGTGACAGAGCCTTCCCTGCTCAGCCCTGACAAGAGATGCATGGTGCCCGCACCAGTGTCCCGAGAGAAGCAGAGAAGATTGTTGCTTGCAAGCAGACAAGCAAAGGTAGCAAGTATACGCCACACCGTGAGAAAAATGAGAGGCCCTGTAGTCCCGCAGTGCCTGCCATCGCTCGACTTGGGCGGAAAGAACAGGGAGACTCAGGGAGTAGATTAGGTGAAGCTGGATGACTGTGGAGGGGGGATCATGCTGCTCAGAAGCCGCCCCCGCCACTGCCAGATGTTTGGATGGTTCGGCTGAAGCACAGATCGCTCCCTCCCTCTCTCTCACACACACACTTTCACAAAAACAGAGGTTGGAGAGATCTCTTGCTCTCTTTTCCAAGCATCCCATGTGCACACAGACAGCCCATTTGAGGAAAGGTCACCCATGGCTGGGGGTGTTTCCTGGCAGGAGGAGGCGGGGTGCAATGGAGCCACCACGGCTCTGCTTGTTTAGTGGGGGTGGTCCTGGCTATAACGGGTGGCTTTGTTTTTTTTTCCACCATGATTCCACTGCTTGCCCCACCCACTGCCAGCCAGATGCCCTCGCTTCCTCCAAGCACTTTTTTGCCTACCTGATTTTCAACTCCGTCACGTTTTTTGCTATCGTATGCAGGAAGACAAAAGTTTGTGGGACTAAAAAAAAATTCAATCGATTCCAACTTCACAAGATTTTTTTTCTTTTGCGAGAAGTTGAAATTGATTGCACTTTATTTTTAGTCCCACAAAGTTTTGTTTCCCTGCACACGATGGCGAGAAATGCGATGGATCTGGAAATCAGGTAGGCAAAAAAGTGCTTGGGGAAGCGGTGCCAGCAAACTCTTCTGCCCACAAAAACCTCGTCTTTAACCGCTGACACCAAAAGGCAGAGCAAGAGCTGCCAGTAAGAAGCCAGTAGGCCTGGGAGTCTGGAATATCCTTTCTCCCCCGCCCCACCATTCTCTAACTGCCACACTCCCAAATTACAGTGAAAGTGAGGGGCAGGAAGCCCTGCCATGCCTGGCAAGGAGTGGGGGAGAAGAGGCAGCAAGAGGAGCTTTGTCTCGCTCCACATGCGCCAATGAAAGGCAGCGGCAGCCTGGCCGCTTCCCTTCCCTGCCCTCTCTGGCACTGGAAGCCAAGTGTCAGCCACACATCCAGTGGCCCATGCAGAGATCAGGTAGGCCACGGCAAAGGCAGGCAAGTGGGCTGGGCTGTGTGGGAGGCAGCTAAGGGAGAAAGATTCACCAGGCAGAGATCAGCTGGGCTGCGGGGGCCGCAGTCAAGGCAAGCAAGGGAACCAGACAGTAGCAGCAGCTATGCCACAGGCGTAACTGTAGGCATTAGTCAATGTGGGCGGGGCAAGATAAGGAGTGAGGGGCATGGCATGGCCAGCCAGCAATTTAACAACCAGTTTGGCTGAAGTGGTGCAAACCGGTTGAATCTCACCACTGGATCTAAGGAAAAACCCCCAGCTTTCCCAGCTGTTTGAGAAAAAGTCATTTGCCGCATGGCCCAGCCTGTTCTGGAACTCTGGAGATCTTCAAAAGGTGAGTGAGTGATTGATAATAGGGAGTTTATAGAAGGCCGAAGCAGCCATGGGGACCCCGAGGAAGGGAAGCAAGCATGAGATATCTCAGTGGGTGGGGGAAAGGTTTTGAGTGGCTGGACGCAGGTGGTTTTGTTTCTGCACTAGCCCCTCCATGGTCTTGCCATTCCTGAGGAACTCCATTCACACTTAACAATTTGCTCATTGATTAACAAATGCATTGGAAAGAGGAGGGATGGGACTCGTTCATTTAACATAATTCAGTTAATATTATGATCATAAGGGGCAGCCTCCATTATGGTCGTACCTTGAGGATTACCTGTAATTTAATGAAGCTAAAGATCTGCAGTTTGGGCTTCTTCTATTGCTGGAAGTATCTGAGCCATAAAGCAAAATAATATTGGGTAGGACAAAATTGTAATGTTTTCATTATAAGTGCCTGCTTGAATATTGCAAATTTAATCTCCAACAGGCAACAATAGCACAAGAACTCAGAATTATATCAGTCGTATAACAATTACCAACAGCATAGTGCAAAGGATAAAAGTCCAAAGATAAAAGTGCATAAGTTCTAAAACAATAACACATTAAGCAGAAAAATTTCACCAAAATTCAACTGCTAGCCATAAGTGAGGTTTTGCAGAGTGCCTTTCCACATAAAAAAATTTGCTTTTATCTCTTTAAACCTGAATTTCTAGCCACAATCTTTTTGATATTGACATCCTTATAACTAAGAGAGGACACATTTTTCTTTCTGGATCAGAAATAGAATCTCCATTCTCCACATTCCAAAAAGACACAATTGAAGATGTCTGTCACCCAAGAGACAATATTCCTGAACAAGCTCAGTATTATTAAAAACAAATAGCTTCCCAGGGAACTTCAGATCTTCTGTTGATGAACTCTCCAGAGGGAACATGTCATCGATTTAGAAAAGGCATGAATTAACAAAAGTTTAAAATAAGAATGCTAATAACATTTTCAAAAGCTTTTCATTTGAGAAATGTGAGCTAAAATCAATGCTACTGTCAAAACTCTACTTCTCACCAATGGGAAGAGTTATGAAAATTAAACAGTTGATTAATACACTTTTGGAACATACAGTTGTCTTTCTAGGTATAAAGATCAATGTTATAAATATTCATCAAGCAATAAAATCCCACTGAAAACAATAGGCTGTTTTCCAAGAAACATGTGATCAAGCTTCATCATTTTATAGCCTTCAAGAATATTCTGCTCTGAACCTAGATACCCATGTTAACACATCACCATATTGCTCGCATATCATCAGAATATTTAATGATAAAGATGTGCTTAATTAACAAGCTACTGTTTAAGCCTCAGGAATTGGCTGCATGTGAGTTCTTCATTTGTATATTAATGCAAATATATTCAGGGAATGCATCGGGATTAAACACCTCTAAGTGAATGGCAGCTTTAACTCAATGGCTTAACTACCTGTATTACAGTTATTAAAATAATAATGATATATTGACCTCAAATTATACAAAATGCTGAATCTTAGATAAAACTCATGACTAATGTCAATAGTTCAAAGAATTAAAAGTTGAAAAAAATTAAGTAAATCTTCATTATGTGTGCCACTTTTAGGTATGACACTGCAGAATAGGCAGTTACAAACTGTATTGAAGGTAATATCAAATTTAGAATCAATTGTAGTAGAGCAACCTGGCTTAAATTGATATTCATTAGGGTATTCCTTGTATGAATAGGAACCATTTGGACTTGGTAGTCTTTATAAGAGCCCCAGCTGGTAATGGTTGAAGGTTAATGCTTTACCCTATTCTGTTCAATTTTGTGTCCTAATTAGACATCTAAATCTATAGCTGTGAGCACCAAGTGTCTGTGCTGAAAAGAAACTAATTAATGCTAGCAAATTAGATCAAGTCCAAAGATCCAACAGCCAAACTCTTAAATGCTCCTTGTTAATAGGAAGTGTAGCTGTCAATAACTGCTGTTGGTGGCTATAATGAGGCCTCTTTCTTTCACTGAAAGTGATTTCATTTCTCTTTGTCCTCACAAAAGCTGTTCCATTCCTTTTTTTTTTTTTAAGTAGTTTCAATAAGGATGTTAGCTGCCTGACCCATTTCTTGTGATCAGCTGGAATGAAATGACATGGAAAAAACAAAAAAAAGATAAGTCTCTTCATACTCATGTTTCAAACAAGTTTCCTTGTTTGAAGCCCTGATGCTGGCTTTTGAATATCAAATTTTCTTCACCACTGAATATTTAAATGAACTGTTGTGGAATCTGTTTAGTTATTATGGAACGCAATATCCACAGGAGAAAGAAGCAACTGTATCAGAAACCTTTATCTCTGAAACACAATTTTAAGGTAAAAAAATGGAGATTCCTCACACATTGTAAGAGAATAAAGGACACTGAAGATTCAGCATAGATTTTTGCATACACAGTGACAAACGTTTGTTTCTTCAATTAGGCATATACTATGATGCATGCTCTCTGAATTCAACCATGATGTTCAACTCATACAGCTAGTTATATGATACAGCTGCATGTAACACATTTTGTGTATCTCTCATATAGCTTATTGCAGCAGTGCATAATTATTTTATGCTAGGATTATATGCCAATCCACACAAGCATGAACTAAAAGAATATCAGGGAAAAGTATTAATTACCCACAAGAGTACTTACGGTTGCAATTTCCTATTAGCAACTATGAAACAGCAATCTCCTCTCTTAGCCCTATCTATTTCCACTGCCACTGTTAGCTACCTGTCTAGCACATACTCTAAGGGAGTTCTGAGTTGAAGTTGGAGCAGTACTCTTATTGACTCTATAGTGTTGTCAAAAATACTTCCTATTATAGATAGTCCTTGACTTGCAACTATTTGTTTAGTGATTGTTCGAAGTTAAAATGGCACTGAAAAAAGTGACTTACAACTGATCCTCACACTTACAACCATTGCAGCATTCCCACGGTCACATGATCAAAGTTTGGGTGCTTGGCAGCCAGCATGTTTTATGAATAATTCACATCTTCCAATACACAAGATATGTATATCTACATTTAATGTATATATCTTTCAAGAAGTTAGGACTGTTAGTAATTTTTTAAACAAGCAAATGAAATAGAACCATGTACTCTTATACAATATGCTTACATTTACACCACAGTTACTGCGATAGGAATGGTTGGCTCATAGAATGACACAGCTTTATATGTATTCTTCTTCTAAACAGAAGTAAGAAATATAATTTTAATTGTGAAAAAACACATTTTAAAAAATACTGCTAGCTAACATATCTCAGGATTTTAGAACTGCAAGTCCTTATGCCCAATAATTTGCTCCAATTCTTTATGCTAAGAGACTAGCTTTGTCATAAACTGTGGGATACACTACAATCAGTTAATAGACTCTGATACTGTAAGAAAGCACAAGAGATGGCCACAAACCACAGCATGAGACTCTTAAATATTTCACACTTTCTCTTAATCTACATTTCTGATGAAAGAACTTAAAGTACTACTTAAGATGCCTTTGGGTACTTAAATGGAAAGTGTCAACATTTGTTCAAGCTTTGAAATTGGGTTGGTTTTTTTGTTTTGTTTTTTTAGCTCTTGATATGTCAGGTACAAGGGTCATACTTTAGTGTAGGTAGCCCCTAGAGCAACACATATGATCCCAGCTACAGGATTGTTGATTAGATAATATTTAAACTATGGTTGACACTGGCCTTATTTTACTAAGGAAGCCTGAAGTAGTGTTTCATTCCATCATCTTTAGTAAGTATCAATGTATTCCCTGGGGAGAAAAAGAATGATGGCATTTGGAAGAGATCTTTGTCAGAACACTTTCCAAATTCTATCTACATATTTCACTAAATATTTATAATTGTATGGGATTAATCAAACATAAATACTTACAAGTATTCATAATAATTATGTTCTTCATTAAAGATATTGTACTATACCGGAATGAAATTCTATCATTGATTCTTCATTTAAACAACCTTTATCCACAATGATAAAACTATCTACTTTAGAAGCTTATCAAGTAAAAGCAGAAAATTATTTACGTATTTATTTAATTTATTTCTCACCTTTATTATTTTTATTAAAAACTTCAAGGTAATGAATATATCTATTGGTTTATAGTAGATATAAAAAGTCTACACAACCATTAAAATGCCAGGTTTTTGAGATGTAAAAAAACAGATTAAGATAAATAACTTCAGAATTTTTTCCACCTTTAATGTAACATATAAGCCCGTGATGGCGAACCTATGGCACGTGTGCCACAGGTGGCACATGGAGCCATATTAGTGGGCACACCAGCTCAGCTCTGAGGCGCATGCGCGCGCCGGCCAGCTGATTTTCGAGCCTTCTGGGCCCACCAGAAGTAGGGAAACAGGCTGTTTCCTGCCTCTGGAGGGCCTGGGGGCGGGGTGGGAAGGCCCGTTTTTCTTTCTTACCTGGCTCCAGATCCTCTCTGTGTATCTGGGAAGGCGAAAACAGCCTTTCCCACTCCCTTGGAGGCCCTACGGAGGCTGAAAGGGCCCATTTCCCGACTCCCGGTCGGACAGGAAGTGATGTTTTTTCCTGTCCCCAGCCTCCAGAGACTCCTAGAGAGGCTCCCACAGACTCCTAGAGAGGTTCTGGAGGCTGGGAACAGCAAAAAATGTCACTTCCTGTCCCACCGAGAGTTGGGAAATGGGCCCTTTCAGCCTCCGTAGGGCCTCCAAGGGACTGGGAAAGGCTGTTTTCTCCCTTCCCAGATACACAGAGAGGATCTGGAACCAGGTAAGAAAGAAAAACGGGCCTACCAGGCCATCATGTGTCAGGAGCAGGGGGGGAAGGGGGTTGCGCACACATGCACGTGGGCACGTGCGCACGCGACCCTCCCCCGCCCCCCCTCTCCTGGCACGCGATGGCAAAAAGGTTAGCCATCACTGATATAAACTATACAATTCAGTTGAAAAATAAATTGAAAAAGTAGCAATACAAAATGTACAATAATGTGATTACATATGTGTGCACATTCTTAAAACTAATACTTTGTTGAAAGCACCTTTTGATTTTATTGACAGCATTCAGTCTTTTAGGGTAGGAGCCTATCATCATGGCCCATCTTGCCTTGACAATCTTTGCTCACTCTTCCTTGCAAAAGCATTCAAATCTCTCAGACTTCAAGACTGAGCATAGACTTACCTTCACAGATTTTCAAATGGATTCAGGTCCAGGCTCTGACTGGGTTATTCCAAAACTTTGATTTTCTTCTATTGAAACCATTATTTTGTTGATTTGGAGCTATGTTTTGGGTTATTGAAAGGTGAAATTCCTCTCCATCTTCAGTATTTTAGCACAGGCCTGAAGGTTTTGGGCC
The DNA here is from genome assembly GCF_059756535.1 of Pantherophis guttatus. NCBI lineage: Eukaryota > Metazoa > Chordata > Lepidosauria > Squamata > Colubridae > Pantherophis > Pantherophis guttatus. The sequence continues at coordinate 108,605,142 of NC_142066.1, forward strand.
AAAATTGACTATTATTTGGAAATGTTCATAATTCCTTCCACCTTGACCAAAGCCCTAGTTTCAGCTAAAGAAAAGCAGCCACAAAGCATACTGCTACCACCGCCATGCTTCACTATGGGTGTGGTATCCTTTTGGTGATGCGTCACAAGTACAATTTTGGAATTGTGGCCAAAAAGTTAAACCTTGGTCTCATCAAACCATAACATGTTTTCTCACATGCTTTTGTAAGACTTGGTGCAGGTTTTGCAAAATGTAGCCAGGTTTGGATGTTTTTCTTTGTAAGGAAAGACTTTCTTGATGTCTTGCCATCTTGCTCCATAGCCCAGACATATGAAGAATACGGAGATTTTTATCACATATAGTACACAACCAGTACTTGCCAGAAATTCCTGCCACTCCTTTAATGTTTCTATAGGCCTTTTGGTGGTTTCTTCTTATTTTTCATCAGTTTGGGGGGGACATCTAGTTCTTTGCAATATTGCTGTGCCATATTTTTTCCACTTGTTGATGACTGGCTTCACTGTGTTCCATGGTATATCCAATGCCTGAAATTTTTTTCCTTCCTTCTTTTCCTTCTTCTCTTCCTTCTCCTCACTGATAACTTCCAACAAGGAGATCCCTTTGATGCTTTCTAAGCTCTTTGTGAACCATCACTTTTGCCATAAGAAATAACTGAGTGAATGTCAAAAAATCCTATTAGAACAACTGAACTTTATATGGGCTTGATTAGAATTACTTTAATTAATGGCAATGAATTAAATGTCACTGGTTAATTCTGAACACAGCCACATCCCTTCTTATGAGAGGATGTGGATACTTTTACAGCCACAATATTCTAGTTTTTTTGTTAATTTCCCCCGAAAATATTTTTTGTTTCTCAATTGAATTGTACAGTTAATATGCTATATTAAAGGTGAAAACATTTTGAGGTGATTTATCTTGGTCTGACTTGTTTAAATCTCAAAAAACTGTTATTTTAGCAGGGGTATGTAGACATTTTATATTTACTGTATGTAGTAATTAAATCCTTCAAAACAAAATGGCTGACATGTATATAGAGAATGCTGTAGCAACAGCTGCAGGGGCTTGGAAAAAAGACATTGTTGTTTTAATAATTCAAAGAAAGGCTATTTATTTGGGATCCATTTCAAAATATATCTTTCAAAAGATTTCCACACCATTCCTTAACAGAAAACATTAGCACAATTCTAAAAGACATGCAAATTACTAAAAAACCTAGCTTTCTACAAGGACTTGCAGGAAAGTATTTTTGGCTTCCTGCATGATTGGTAATATGTCTGGAAACTTTGTTCTTGTTTATTGTTTTCCTATTTTAAGTTGAAGCTTCTCAGTCATTCTGGAGTCAAATAGCTTCTAAATCTATAAAAATTCAGAACTTCATTAAAAAAAATCAAAATATCACAACTTAAAAACATAACCTTCTTTTTGGGAAGGGAAGGGTGGAGACATTGAAAACAGTTGTCTACCTAAATGATCTGTTATTCTGTTATTTTCAGTAATTTCTTCCCAAGTTCAGAAACAAAAGTATAACAAATTAATCTTAGAGAAAGTGTTTGTGTATTAAAACTTAGGTTTGCCACATTATTTTATCTGTCTTAAGTATAATCAAGGGAATTTTTAAGAAGAGCCCACAAGACAGAGGTCTCTGTTCAGGTTTAGATCTCCAGGAGAAGACTGAATAAACATATTGCTCGAATACTGGTTGGTGACTTTAAAAGGACACAGAGACACTTTCTAATCACTTTCAAAAATTGCTTCTTAGCTGCTTTTCAGACATCGGGAATCTTTGGATTAATGAAGTTGAAAACCCAAAGCGACCTTCCTTCAATCTTTAGTGAAAGAAGTTTGAAATGCAAATTTAATTACTCTAAAAACAAAACTTGGGGGGGGGGGAGAGAAATAAAGAGCAAAAGGGTGTTTAGAACTTTGATTTTGGAAAGTTATAAATGAATTAAATCTTTAGATGGATTTGATATAAGTTTTTGAAATTAAATATAAAAATCTTTGCATGGAAATATTTTTATTTGAATTCTTCTCAAGATAGCATGATAAGATGGGACTTTGAAGATTGGACACTACATGGAATAATAAGGAACTAAAAGACTACAATTAAAGGAGAAGAAAATGTAAATTTGACTTACAAATACAGAATGAAGCAAAATATTTTACTACCATGTTTCCCTGAAAATAAAACCTATCTCAAAAATAAGACATAGCCTGAGTTTAAGCGTGCGCCTAATATAAGCCCTACCTCAGAAATAAGCACTAATGAAGGGGATGGGCATTGCCACCACAGAAGGCAGCCCAACCACGTATCCCCTCACAAACACGGGCAGCGATCCATGAAGCAGAGCTTAGCATGGGGGGGGGGTCCTTCCCTTCCCTGGTCACTTCATGGAGGCTTGACCCCTTAATTGCAGCCCCATGATTGGCTGAGCCAGTCAGGACCAGGAGCTGCCTCTCATTCTGTCTCTCTGAGTGCCTGGAGGTGTATCTGGCACTCTCGGCAGCCCATCCTGCCAGTGACGTCAGGCAAGCCAAGGGCCCGTCTTCCTCAGTTCACCTTGTGGCTCTGGAGCAGGCGATGACTATGGTTTGGAAGTCGGGTCTTGTTCAGGCTGCTGCTACCAACATGACGTGGCAGAAGTCTGTGTGGCACATCAGGACTGGCACCCCACTCCATGCCTCTGCCCGGCTGCTGGCCTTTGCTGCTGCCCTCATGGGGGCTCTTTGCCCTCCTGGCACAATGCTCTTGGGTTGCCCTGCTGGGCTGCTCCTGCCTGGCATGGGGCAACTTGGGCCAAATCTATGACCTCTGGAAGGCCTTCCCTGCCACCAGCCTGCCAGGTCCCCTTCACCAATGGTTGCTGATGGAGCTATGCTGCCTCACCTATCACCTACGGGCTATGCCCCTCCCCTGCTCTGCACAAGCTCCATGGTGGCCTTGCAGTGGGATGGAGGAGGGGGGGGAGATCACCCCTTCCTCTTTTGTACCCTGAAAACACATCTTCCCTGGCAGCCAAGCCCCAGGCCTGCATCTTTCTCGCTGGAGCAAAACAGGCAACTCAATTCAATGTTACCTGCGGAGACCTCCCAGTGCAACACTCTGCCGCAGCTCCAGAGCAAGCCTCCACCTTCCCTGTGCAGGATTGCAAGGCTGGAGGCCTCCTCAGTCTCTGCTGACCACTTCTACCTTTGCGGAAGGATTGCAAGGCTAGAGGCCTCCGCAGTTTTCACCGACCACCTCTGCCTTTCCTGCGCAGGATTGCAAGGCTGGAGGCCTCCACAGCCTCCGCCGGTCAACCATCCAGGCTGGGATGGCTCAGCAGCCAGAGAAAACGGGGTTTTGGGGTGCAAAGGAGGAAGAGGCGATCTCCCCCTCCCTCCATCCCACTGCAGGGCCACCACGGAGCTCATACAAGGCAGGGGAGGGGCGCAGCCATGGGTGAAATCCAGCAAATTCTGACAGGTTCACCCACCCAGACGTCATAATGGACGATCTGCACATGCTCAGAAACGCACGCACACACTCCCATTGCAAACCAATAGTAAAGGTAAGTAAAACCCATCACTGGTGGGAATGAAGATTTTGCAATTTCCTTCCCCCAGGAACGGGGAGGGAATGGGGACTTTGCAGTATCCTTCCTCTGGAGTGGGGTGGGAATGGAGATTTTGCAATATCTTTCCCCTGCCACGCCCATCAAGCCACCCCACGCCCACAGAACGAGTAGTAAAAAAAAATTGGATTTCACCACATGGCGCAGCCCAAAGCTGATGGCAGGCAATGCAGTGTGGCTCCACTGGTGACTGCTGGCGAAGGAGCTCTGGCAGACCGGCAGAGGGGAAGGTGCTCTGGAGGTCATAGATCTGGTCCGAGTTGCCCCAAACCAGGCAAGAGCAGCTCAGCAAGGCAGCCAAGAGCAGCGCAGTCAGGAGGGCAAAGAGCCTCTGCAAGGCCAGCAGCAGCAGGCCCAGCAGCCAGGCAGAGGTACAGGGGGAGGAAGTCCTGATGCGCTGCATGGCTTTCTGCCTTGTCATAGCAACAGCCTGAGCAAGACCCAAGCTCCAGTGTCCCAGGACCAGCAGGTAGGACGGATGGAGGTCAGGGTGCACTGAGAGCTTGGCCCGTTACGACCATAGGCAAGTAGACAATGGGTCAGAGGGCATTGCCGGTGGCAGCAGAGCTCCCACTCCCCATGCTCGCCACCTCCTGTAGGTGGGGAAAAAATAAGACATCCCCAAAAATAAGCCCTACTGCTTATTTTCAAACCCAAAAGAAAAAAAGACCAGGTCTTATTTTGGGGGGAAACATGGTAGACATCCTGAAGGATATCTTTGAACAATGGACCCAGAAGTTAATTTTAGAGTTTCTACCTCTTCAGACAGCCACTGTTTAAAAGAAGATATGGAAGAAGAATAATTGAGATTATTCTAAAAGTAAATTGAAAAATGACAGGCTACAAGAATATTAAAAAGATGCTATACTGGATATACAAAAGAAACTGACTGATGTCTTAACGAATAAAAGAAATATACAACAAACCAAGAGAATGACTGGATAATTTTCCTATATTGGATTTACAAAAGAAGCTTGTTACATCTCTGAAGGGACAAAAAAAAAATGAAAAGAAATCAAGTTCTAAGACATTATTTGAAGAGACTAAAGGCTGAGATTTTTAAAAATAAAAGAATGGAAAATAAAGTTGGTTTATAAGATTGTTAAAAATAAAAGAATGGAAAATAAAGTTGGTTTATAAGATTGTTAAAAATAAAAGAAAGGAGAATAAGTTGATTTTGCTGACATCAGGACTGAAATGGAGAAGCTTTAGGATTTATTTATAGATAAAGAGATGGAATATGGGAAGAAGAGATCATTTGTTCTATTTTAAGAGAAAGTGATCAGTAATTATAAAATTTTATTTGTGATAAAGGGAAAAGTCATCCATCCATCATCTATCTATCTATCTATCTATCTATCTATCTATCTATCTATCTATCTATCTATCTATCTATCATCTATCTCATGATGGCCAAATTGGGGTAGGACAGAACCTTTGGGATGTGTATTTGATTTTTTTAGTAGTACCTTTTTTAAAAAAAATTGCAATTGCAACAATAAAACTTTAAAACTTTAAAAAAATAAAAGAATGAAAAGAAAAAGTAGGGGGAAAAACTATGACAAAATAAGAATATAGTAATACACTGCGTGTGTATTATTATATTCTTATTTTTTCATAGTTTTTTATTTTTTTCCTATTTTTTCTTTTCATTCTTTTTATTTTTTTAAAGTTTGCATTAATTTTTATTGTTGCAATTGTACTTTTTTTTAAAAAAAAGATACTACAAAAAATCACATATACATCCCAAATGTTCTGTCCTACCCCAATCTTGGCCATCATAATTTAGTTAATGAAAATATCATCAACTAGCTGTAAAAGATGTATGGGTCCTATACAAGTCTTTTAGATGACTTAAAACCCTTATATTCTTTAATATTTTTCAAGCCTTCTTCCTTGCAAGGATGATTAGATATATCAGTAACATCTCTAAAATGATAACCTCATCACTGGTAACCTTATCACAAGCTACATTTCAGTTGTCTGGTTTCCATGCTATAAAATACCCATAGTCAATACAGATATTTTCCAGAAGTGCTGAGTTAAATTCACTAAATTCTGAAAAATAATGTTGAAAAATTGAATTTGAAAGTTGAAGTCAAAGAAAGATAGTTGTCAAGGCAAAATTGAAAATTGATGGTTTTGATTCAGTAAAAATATGTCAAATTAAATGTCCTATTAGTGAATATAAACATGGCTCACTGTAAGATGAAATTTGTAATAATGTATTAATATGGTATACAGGAAAAAAATCTCAGTGGAATATTAATGCTCTGTAAATAAAGAATAGAAATTTAAAATAAAAAATAAGGCCAATCATGTAAGCCAAAATGGGTTCACACACACACACACACACACACACACACACACACACGATGATGATGTCCATTCAAATATATGTATCAGTATTGAATTTTCTTTCTGATGTTGAGGAGAAAATGAAAAGTCTCTTTGTATCAAAGCAATCAGATTAATAGAAATGTATGGAAAGGGAATTCTCTTTGTTTGTGTTTTATTCACACCTAGACAACATGATCACAACACATATGTGAAAGTGTAAACTTGAATACTGTGGATTTTACAATGTATCACAATTATGGGAACACCTGTATTCAATATTCCATAGCTTTCTTAACAGATTTCAGTGCGGTTTGGAATGCAACTTTTTAATATAAGGGTAAAATCAGCATAAGAGACAGAAGTTTATATGTATGAGGGCAATTCTCACCACAGGAAATAAAGCTGTCCCGTATCATTCTCTGGGTGTTCCCCTTCAATTTTCAGAAAGAGATTTTAGAAATTATCAAAGGTTGTACCTATGCTGAGAAAACAAGGAAATTCAATTTCATACAGATAATTCTACAGTATTTGCAATGAAATTGAACTATTTATACCATGAACAGTTGTGCCACTGATTAAAAATACAACTAGAGTCCTTTCAGAAGTGATACATAATTTTTATAAATAAACAAAAGAATTTGTGTAAATTGAAAAGGTTGGCTAAGGCTTAACATCTATTCTACTATAACCGTGATGGCGAACCTATGGCACGTGTGCCACAGGTGGCACACAGAGCCATATCTGTGGGCACGCGAGCATTGCCCTAGCTCAGCTCCAGCATGCATACGTATGCCAGTCAGCTGATTTTTGGGCCTTTTGGGCCCACTGGAAATCGGGAAACGGGCAGTTTCTGGCCTTCGGGGAGGTGGGGAAGACCATTTTTGCCCTCCCCAGGCTCCTAGAAAGCCTCTGGAGCCTGGGGAGGGCAAAAAAACAGGCCTACCGGGCCCACTGGGCCATCATGTGCCAAAAGCGGGGGAGGGTCGCGCGTGCATGCATGGGGGGTGGGCACATTGAATTATGGGTATCGGCACGGGTGCGCTCGACCCCCCGCACCCCCCCTGCTTTTGGCACGCGATGGCAAAAAGGTTAGCCATCACTGTGCTATAATAATAGTAGAAGTATGTAGTAGTAATGTAGTGTATATCATGATTGTATTCTAAACCTTCTAAACTGAAACTTTGTGTGCTCTTTAACTGTAGTTATTTAAATATTTTAATCATTGTCTTATTGCTAATCATACCTAAATTTTTCTAGAACTTGTCTTAGAATACTAAAATATTTCCACAGACTACTTTAAGTGGTGACTAAACTTTTCATTATAGAGGGAGTTTTGTAGTATTTAAGTTTTTGGAAATAAAACTCCTCCTCCTCCTGTTAAATTTGTTTGTATGAATAGAGGTCTGCCAAATCATCTGAGAAGCACCTATTAGAAGTGAGTTAGTCTCCTTTTTTTTACAGTGGCAATATTTATTGTGACAGGAAAAGAACTACTGTAGTTAATAATACAGAAGTTATAAACAGGCCAAAGAAGTACAACATGGTCCTAAATCTATAGAATACCCTAAATGTATCACTGTCTTTTTTTCTTATTACGGTGTTCCAAGGCTATGTTCATGAATATGGATATTTTCTGTCAGATTAAATATTAAATATTAAATATTAAATATTAAAGCACTATGAATTTTTCTACAGCCATATGCTTGCATTATGAATTGTATGAAATTTAAATGATAGTATATATTTTATTTTATATAAAGAACTAATTGTACTGTTATATAGATCTACACATCTAAGCTAATCGTAAGAGAGCCTTGTCATTAAGGAACTATTCCAGCTATTGGACTTTCTTCTCTTGAATGAATGTTTTCAGCTTTTCTATTCTCTCCTGTTCACAGGACTTAGGTAAATTCATAATTTTTATAACATCATACTTCCTTTATACTAAACTCCAAAACATATGAGGAGTTGATCCATACAGTGACAGTTAGCAAAATGCAGAAATAGGAATCTTGTGCTATTTTTAAAGCACTCTCATTCCCTCAGCTATAATAGATAATTATAAATAATTTTTAATTTATTTTTATTCAATAACCATTGTAGAATAATGGAAGTCTAATAAGAAGACTTGTGCCAGGCAAACCCACACTACCAATTCAAGGCAATGAAGGAAAAATCAATTTTAGAATTCTAGTAGTGATAACTGTTAATATCTTATCCTAGGCAATTAGCATACACTGTTCCTTACAAAATAAGCAAAAACAAACAAGACATTTGACCTAAAGCAGCTCTTTTCTTTGCCTTCTGCAAGCAAACATATCTTCTAGCTGCAATAGAAATTTTATTTTCTAATTATTAAAGCATGCAAAATGACTAATTTTCAGAGTCCTACACTATGTCCATCTGTGTCCTGTTTTAATGTAGAATGCAATACTATTTCGAGAATCATTTCACCTAACCTGAAACTATAAAGTGCTGACTAATGGTATTTTTTATTCTTTTTTTTAGTGCGTGTGTCCATTAATGTATGTCAGAACAGGGATCACTGTATTTTAGGTTCATTGTTATAGACAGATGATTGCATTTCCCAACTTCCAAAATCATCATCTAACAAGTAAAGAAGACTGCCCCCATAGGAACTATGGAAACAGCTATACAGATCTATGGATTCTCAGAGCGGTGACAATATATAATTGAGTGGGAAACACAGTGTGACTGTCCAGTGTAAGCACAGGTTATTTTGTCATTTAACTTTGGCCACCAAATCAGGTATATCTGCTGTCAACATCTGATTTTCCTCCCACCAATGATGGTTCAAAAAGAAGGCCAAAAGAAAGAAAATATTTTCTCCCTTCCACTGATAGAGAAATACAAATGTACCTTGCATCAGGTTCTGACAATAAATCTGGAGAGAGACTTAAGCCTTTGGAAGCAGTTATTAGTTTACAATCCCTCAACACATATATTTCAATTACAATTGTGCTTAAAATAATATTTAGGATATATTAATAATACCTAATACCAAAGAAAACAAGGGTATGGCTTAAAAGGGCTAGGTTTTAAAAGAGGAAGAATGAACAGAGAATAATGGATAGGCCCATCTAAGATGGTAATTAGGCTTTAAAGAAATGCTGCCAGCAAGGCTTGATTTGATTATATAGAAAAGAAATCTGACTTCTAATATCACTCTCATTTACTTATTCATAGCACCTAAAATGGGGAAGAGAAAGCAGGTGTTTTCTTCCTGCATCTTACAATACTTTATCCCACAACTTCAATTTGTTTTCGTTCCTTAACTTACTGGAGGCTGGAAGAACTGGTTAAAAAAAACAGGATTATGACTGCATTCGGACAATAAAGAGAACTAATAGAATGGGCGTTGGTCTTACCGTGATTAGCCCTTTCTCTGTGTCATCCCAGGAGTGGCCAAGAATGGGTTGAATCACCTGTTTCCTGTTGAGACCGAGCTGTCTGTTTCTTTAGCCATGCCTCCTGCCTCCACATTCCTGCCCCAGTTTCGGCGAGAACATAGCTGTAAAGACAACTCAAGCCATCTATGCATTAGTTCCCAGATCACAGGCCAAGCGAAGCAGGATGGGGCTTGGCCACTCCTGGGACAACGCAGAGAAAGGGTGTATCATGGTCAGACCAATGCCCATTCTCCTGCAAGGTCCCAGGAGTGGCCAAGAATGGGACTTACCAAAGTCTCCCCCTATTCACGGGTGGAAAGCTGCTTGGCCAGGGCCTGAAACCTCCCCATGAACATGTAGTAACACCCTTCATCCAAACGATGCCTCAGCTGAGGCACAGACATCAATCTTATAATGACAAATAAAGGGTGAAGGGGAAGCCCATGTGGCGGCTCTGCAGATGTCCTCAATAGAGGCCTGCCTAGCCCATACTGCAGATGTGGCAGCACTGCGGGTGGAATGGGCCGCAATCCCCCTAGGGGATGATAAGGCTTGAACCTGATAGGCCATTGCAATACAAGCCCGCAGCCAACGACCTATGGTAGATGGAGTCACCTTGGAACCTATAGATGAGGGATGGAAAGATACAAAAAGAGCTTACGTCCGGCGAGACTGTGATGTTCTCTTAATATAAACCTTAAGAGCCCTCCTAACATCTAAGGTGTGCCATCGTCGCTCCAGGACATGGGAAGGTCCTGGGCAGAAATCAGGCAAGATGACCTCCTGAACCCTATGGAATTTAGAGTTCACTTTAGCAATGAATGATGGATCCATCTGGAGCACAACCCTATTAGGATGGAAAATACACAAAACCGGCTGCTTGTCGCCGCCAGATGTTCCCTCGGGATCGTCAGCTTCCATTGCCTGTTTAGAGCCGCCTTCACAACGGAATGGCGGCTCGAAAAAACTCCGTTTCCATGAGGAAACGGAGATAGAGCCGGCTGGGGTGGGTAGAACTCTCTGCATAGTCCCAAAAGTTTTTTTTTTACTTTTGGGACGGAGCGGATGAGATTCCCCATATCCCCAGCCGCTGCTCCGGGCTTTGGGAGACCTCTGCTATATGCAGAGCCAGGCGACAAGAGCAAGCCTGCGAATTTAACAGATTAATTAAAGAAAATGTGAGCTGGACCTGTGATACTGAATCGCAAGTATTTTACTTATTTTTTAAAAAATTATTTAAGAGAAAAAAAGGAAAGGAAAAAACTTTTAAAATGGCGTCTGCCGCGGCTTGAGAAGAGGCTGAAAGGGAAAGTCCTTCCGTTTTCTATTATTACAATGTAGCGGAATAAATACCATTGGCTACAATTGTAGACAAAACTTCGCTCCTGTGTTTTTTTCTCTCTCTTTTTTCTCTTGGAGATCTGATACTGCTTTTGGTTGGAAAGAAGTCTTTTTTCTTTTTTTTAACAAAGCTTGCCTGGGCGGAAACATGGCACTGAGACTTATAAAGTCAGACAAACAAGTAGTGGGGGGGGGATTCCCCCACTAATAACTTAAAGGAACAAGTTTTAAGTCTCCAGTCTCAGAAACCTGATTTTAACATAATAGAATTTCTTTTAGAGGAGATTGAAAGAAGGGATGAGATTGTGAATCAGCATCTTGAAAAATTTAAGCAGAAAATAAAGAACTGGTGAAATCTAAGTTTGATTTTTTGGAGCGAAAAATTTTAAAAATGGCTAATGGCTTCTCAGAATTTATGATACAGTTGGATACAAATACTAAGTTATTAGAGTCTAAAATGGAAGAAACTCAAGATAATTTGGACAATAGAATTCAAAAAATTGAAAATGATTTGATAAATACTCAAGATAATAGCTCAGAAGAAAAACCTAAAATGGAGGTTGATCAAAAGACTGGCAATGTAGAAAATCTGCAACAGAGGATTGAAAGAGAGGTTTTAATGGTACAATATAATTTCACTGAATATGCAATAAAACTGAGAGGTTTGCAGGAAAATAACAGAGATGATTTAAGGAAAAGATCTTCTGAAATTCTAGCTGGGATTTTAAAGGTTCAACCTGAGGAAGTGTTTTCTAGGATTGACAGAGTTTACAGAATAAACTCCTGGATTGCAAAGCAAAGGCAATTGCCTAGAGATGTGGTGATTTATTTTACAGATAAAGAAATTAGGAATAACATTGTGCAAAATTCCTTCAATTCTAATTTGCAATTGTATGGAAGAAAGATTTGGATTTACAAAGAACTCCCACCCAAGATATTAACGGAAAGGAAGAAATTTGGTTTTCTGGTGACTGAGTTAAAAAAAGAAATATCCCATTTAGGTGGGACGTCCCAGTTGGTATTATACTGAGATATCAAGGAGAAAGATACCAGCTAAATACTGTTGAAAGAGCGGAAGAATTTTATCAAAATATTTTGAAAATGAACTTAACATCTTTAAGCATAATACAGGATAAGCAGAAGGAGTTGGAAATAAAGGGAAAATATCAAACTACAGAGACTGCACTAGATAAATTGCCTTTGGATCTTTTGGATACCCCAGCTGGATTATTTACAAATTTGAGAGAAGTGGCATCTGACTCTAACGTGATGACTTATCAAGTCAAAGACAAGTATGGAAACCAATTAGATGATATACAAGGGGCAAAAAAGAAACATGAGATACAAAAACAAAACTAACAAGATCAACTTATAAAGCAGAATGAAAATCGATTAGTTGATACACAACCTGCAGAAAGGAAACCAGGATGGGAATTAAACCCACAAAAAGAAAAGAAAAAAAAGAAATAGGTCGCACAAAAATAGAAATTTCTAAATCAAGCAACAGTGAAGCCAGTGACTTTAAAAAATGAATGAATATGTGAAAAGATAGCTGAGGCGAAGTATTGGTCAATATTATCCTGAGGACAGTGACAGACCTCTGCATTGCCGTAATTCTGGGATATGAAAAGAGCCTTAAACTGTTGGATTTGAATTATCTACTTTGGATATTTTTTTTTTTTGTATCAATAAATATATTATAACTATCTTGAGTTATAAGGCAAGAGAGTTACGTTGGGGCATGCAGAAGATCTGGCTGTTACCCACTAGGATGATGGGAATCAAAAATCCTGATGAAAGCCACAATTACAACTATATGGAATATAATTATAATGTCACTCGGGTGGTTGTTTTTACTTTTATATATATATGAGGATATTTACTACTGATGGGGGCAGATATGATTGAAGATTTTGAACAAACTGTTGCATCAGGAAGCTATGTTACCCTATTATGGATGATGGTTTTAATAATCCAGTGGAAAGACTTCAAAGAAGATATTATATGGACTATAAATTTAAAGTCATTGTCTTTTCTTTTCTATTTAGATATAATGGAATATATACGTATATATATATATGTATATATATATATATATATATATATATATATATATATATATATATATTTATTTAAGCAGAGTGGGCAGTGAATCAAAGATATTAAGAATTGTTGTGTATGGTAATTTTGCAGGAAAGTGGGTGAATAAGCTAATTTACAGACTGATTAGTTTAAGAAAAGGGATGTTTAAGTGATATATTTAGGGGAGTGGAGGAAATGGATAGAGTTGAATAAATGTTAAATTAGGTTTTATGGGGAAGGTCGCTTTGAAATGTTATATTAATATATATAAAAGATTAAATGTTAAAGTAGGATTTATTGTATAGTTTTAAAGTGGAAGGTGGTTTTGAATTGTTGTAATAATATATAGATATAAGTTTGGGAGAGGAGAAAAAGGGCAGATTATTGCCAAATTGGGAGTTATAATAATACTATGCTAAATTAGAAGTTATCATACAATGTTATAGTATAATGTTTTTCTTTCTTTCTTGAAATGTATGGCTAAAGGGGGATGTTATAATATTAATAATATTTCTAGTAAGTAAAGGTCAGTATTTAGAGGTGGGAGTAAGTAATCTGTTATGAATTAGGTTTTTGGTTATGAAGAAGTCACAGGGGGGGATGGGTAGGGAGGGGGGGTTAGGGAGGAGGAGGGGGAGAAAAAAGGGGGGAAAATTTGTATTTGAAAACTTTTTCAATAAAAAAAAAAGAAAATACACAAAACCTGACGTACTGAAAGAGCAGCCAGTTCGGAAATGCACCTGGCGGAGGTGATAGCCACCAAAAACACTACCTTAAATGTTAAGAGGCGCAAGCTCACAGTACACAAAAATTCAAACGGGGCTGATATAAGGACCTGAAGAACTCGAGATAAATCCCATATGGGGTAGTGATGGACCACCGGAGGTCGGAGGTTAGCAGCTTCCTTAATAAATTGCCTAAGAATAGCCAATACCTATTGGCAGCTTCCAGGAGACTTTCTTTTTCGGGATACCGGACAGCTGACAAAGTGATTCGGAGAAAGGGAGAGGAAGTCCAAGCTGAGGCTGAGCCTCAGTGTATTGAGGATCCAGAGGTCGCTCGTGATCATCTCCCATTGGGGCGCAAAAAGAGCCAATCGGCTGCCAATGGGTGCGCTTGGCATGTAGTCATTGTGGTCTAGGAACGGCGCGACCTCCTGCCCCTCGAAAGGGCCATTTGCTCTGGAGGGTCTGCCTAGACTGGGTACAAAACCCTGTCCTATCTGTTTGGCGGTCAGAACTTTGAGGAAAAGATCGTTGAGACTGCTGAAAAGAAGAGCTGGAATCAGGCTGATATGAAGACCTGCGATAATAAGGAGCCGTGCGCCTCTTGCCCTTCTTAAGGGAGGATGGCAGGACCTTTCTCTTGTCCTTATTCTCGACTAATACAGGCTCCAGAGCCTCCCCGAAGAGGGAGCCCGCTGTATAAGGGGCCAAGGCCAACCGCCATTTGGACTTGGCCAATTGCGGAGCCAGAGCATCCTCCTTGATGTGATGGAGGAGGCCAAAGATCGAGAAGCATACTTAGCCGCAGATAATGTTGCATCTGCAGAAAATTGTGTTGCTGCAATCAATTTATTCAAGTCCTGGTGGAACCTGGTTTCACTGGGTGGAACCCTCTGTTGCATCTGCTGGAACTACAGTAACGAAATGCAATTAAAAAATGAGGCTGCATATGCGGCCTTAATCACCCAGGCTGAGGACTGGTGCGCCTTGCGCAATGTCAATTCCACTTTTTTATCCTCTGGTTTCAGCCCCTCCGCTATATCGCCAGATACCAATGAGGGGGAGACAAGAGATGCCACTGGAGAATCTACTGTGGGCAAAAGCAGTTGGTTTTCCAATGCTGGTGCCAGCTGGTAAAACTGACATCTGGTGTTGGGAAGGATGCTGGTAGCACCCATTGTTGTTGCACCACATCAATGAACAACTGTGGAGCCGGAACATCCTCCTGTACAGTGGCCGGCTTAGAGAAAAGGAGGTCACTGGGATTTGTGGGTCCTGATGAGCTGAGAGAGGGGTCAAACCCCATCCCTGCTGTCACATGTGCCTTATGAAGAAGAGATTTAAACATGGCAGGAGGAAAGAGGCCGGAAAAGGCCAGCACATCAGGTGTTAACTCTTCATCCTCCGATAAATCCACCACTCCTTGACTCTCTTCTTGTATAAGTGAATCTTCACCATTAGAAGATTCATCCTGCGATTGGGACTCCTGCCTGTAAGACGGGTCTCTTGCCAAATGCTCTCCATGGGGAAGACTGGTGAGAGCCTCAACTGGAGGGGCTACCGGCCTGGGAATACTGCTCAATTTATCCGCAATTGCCTGAGAAATAGTTTGTGCAATGAGCAATTTGAGATCAGCAGGTAAATCAGAAGTATAGGTCTCACCTTGTCTCAAACCAGCTGCAGCTGGTATGAAGGTGGCTGACACTTCTCTTCGAGGAGTTGAATGTTGAGTTGCAGCAGCAGTAGTAGCAGCAGCAATAGGAGCAGCCGCAGAAGCTGGGCAGAAAACAGAATCTCGCACAAGAGAATCATTAATATTAGGAGACAAGTTAAAGGAAGCCTCACTTGCACCCTCTGGTGACAAGGGTGGAGCAATTACAGGCTGATTAGTCAGCAATCACTCAGAGGAAGAATAGAAAGAAGCTGGGCGAGAAGTACCCTGTTCAGCCCTAGATTGGGCGTGTCTGCTCTGTGAAATTGTTTTTCCAGAGCCTTATGTCTTCTGCTGGCATTTTTTTCAGAAGCTTTGGAATGCCTTTGCTTCCCTTGGGCCCCAGTTAGGGGAGTAGACTCTGGAAGCATTGCAACATTAGTTGCCAGATTTGAATTACTGGAACCTTGCTTCTTGGCTCTATGCCCAGTAGCTCTTCCCTCCATTTTGCAATTTGAAAAATGCAGCCATTACAAACTGTTTGCAAACTCCTGTAGCCCAAAACCTCCTGCAATCACTATACCTAGCCAAGACCAGGCAGGGACTTAAAGCCAACCAGGCTAGGAGGGAATTCTGAGTGTGCCTAGCCAAGACTAAGCAGGGATTCCAATGGCCTCCACTGCAATCAGTATACCTAGCCGAGACCAGGCAGGGACTTAAAGCCAATCAGGCTAGCCGGGAATTCTGAGTGTGTCTAAGAGACACACTCAAACTAAGCAGGGACTCCAATGGCCTCCCCTGAGGCTGTGGCTCTTAGGTATGCCCACAGCTGCTGGGTAGGGACCACGCCTCTCTTGAGGCCACTGCCACTGAGTATGCCTAGCCAAAAGTAGGCAAGGACTCCCTCTCGCTTCAGTGAGGAAAATGGGCCCTCAAGGACTGTAAAGTCCTTAAAGCAGCAGCTTTAAAAGCCAGCCGCCGCCTCTAATCCTTAAAGGAAGGCAGAAAAATAGAAAAGGAGAAAAAAAAATTATAAAGCTCACGATCCTGAAGATCAGAAGTGACCAGGAATGCTTTGAAATGTCTCATTCAGGTTAAGGCCAAGCCGAAACTGGGGCAGGAATGTGGAGGCAGGAGGCGTGGCTAAAAGAAACAGACAGGTTGGTCTCAACAGGAAACAGACGATTCAACCCATTCTTGGCCACTCCTGGGACCTTGCAGAAGCTTGTTTTGTTATAAGTTCTTGTTACAATATCAATCTCTAGTTTTAGCTGCAATTTACAAAGTTACCAACAGAAAAATTCCTTTAATCTACTAAATATAATATAGCACAATTATTATTTTCTATTATCTTCCATGAATGAAAACCTGTATTATCTTTTCCCATAATGTCTTCCAGACTTCAGTCTTCAATGTGACATCCCAATTAACATCCTCATGAAGAAATGTGCTCCATGGTCATTTTTATACAGATTTAGCCAATTCAGATGTTCCAGATTGATATATTAATTGGAACTAATGCTGAAATATGCATTTTTAGAATGCTGTTCACAACTCCAAATCCATACCCAGGTACCCATACATATATTATAAACACATGCACTAACAATGCATCTCCTAGATAAAATGCATTGTATGCATGTAATACAATGTTTATGCATAAAAATATAGGTGCATTTTTAATTAGATGGTTGATTCTCAAATGGAAATGCCAGTATGCAGTTTTGGTTGAAAAATTAAGACTTTGAAGAACTTACTACTCTTAGTTACAACTAAGGAAATTATTTTGACAAAATATATAAACCTATCATCATCTTACATAATAATGAATTATCAGTACACATAGATTCATTGCTACTGTAGCAATCTGGCCAGGAAAGAAAACAGTAGAAAATTAAAATTCAGGTCACGTAAATTCTTAGATTTGATATCTAGTTGAATTTCACTCTCACCTTTCACTTGTTCAGAACACAGCTCCTTGGCTTTGTCTTTCATTATTTTTGGAATCAAAATATCCTTTTCTACATGTCTCAGCTTTGGTTCCCCTGAAAGAAAAAAATATACATAATATTTCCAACCATTAGATAAAAGTCACAGCTGAATTCAAAGACTAAGATGCAACATGTGAAGTCCAAAATTTTGAACAAGAAATAAATATAGTTTCTATTACCGAGTTTTAATCTATTTTTAATTTCTCATAACTTTCATTTAGAAATTCAGAAGTTTCACTAAGATTTTACTACATTTGTAAATAATATATCCAAGAAGGCCACTGGCTAGGATAATCCCATTTTATCTTCACACAATTCCTGGCTTCACTATATCTGAGCAGTAAGCAATATCTGAACTCTGATTTTGCCAGTCAAATTCTACTACAATACACTAATTGCTGTATCACTTAGGTTCATGATTATTCACAAATAATAGGGTTTTCAGAATTATAACTCAATAAATATTATACTAAAAAGGTGATATAAAAACAATTATTTTAATATATTTAAATACAATGCAAAGCTTTACTTAGACCGTTTCCATTATTTTAGCTAATCTGATACAGGCAGAAGCATGCATTATAACATCTGAAGCTATTACTGAAGGGAAGGATGACAAAAATTAAGTGAGGAGAGCAACTTAGTTTCTTAGTATGATTTAATTGCTTATTTAGTATCCTATGACTATCACTAAGTGTTGTATCCTATGATTCTTGATGAATGAATTTTTTATGTACACTGAGAGCATATTCACGAAAGACAAATTCCTTTTGTGTTTAATCACACTTGGCCAATAAAGAATTCAATTCAATTCAATTCAATTCTATCCCATCCCATCCCATCCCATCCCATCCCATCCCATCCTATCCCTAACCCTATCCCTATTCCCAGCAGCCACAACTCTCTTTTAGTTTCTAAACCTATAGTGCAGGAGACCAGAAAAACTTCTTTTAATGACCACTAGTTATATCTTTGACTGCTTCAAAATCTAAGAATTGAAGTTCCTTACTATATAGAAGACATCACTTGATGAAAGCAGCCTTAAAGGCTTTCTCATATCAGATCAAAAAGTCAATATTCGTTGAGCATTGAATTGAAGAAGACAGATTATTTCTGACAAAGAGTAACTTTTCAGAGAGCAATCTATTACCTACTGCCTGTTTCTTTAATGGAAGACCACAACAACAGGAAGACTCTAAAGCTATCTCCAACATGTAAACATTTGCTCTACTTTAATGCTAAGTACTCCCTCTTTCAAATAAACAGTAGATAATATAAATTGCAGTTTATGATTCACTGGGAGAAATGAGAAGATAAACTATGCAAAACGTTACTTCTGTATATTTAAAAAAAATCAATTGATCACATAAGAATGAGGCAAGAGGTGATAGATTTGGATCAGCACCTACAGAATTTCAAGTCAGTCTCATTTTAAACTACTTATAAGAAATCTTTAATAAAAATAAAGAAGAACAACTACAATAAAAAGCTGGTCTGGCTATCAACTATGGAAGCAGTAATATATCCGAATGTGTTGGACTTAGACAAAATAGCAAGATACAAAGATATATTAGATGATCAAGGAAAAGTAAAAACGAATCAAGAATTAAAAAACCAGGGAATTGATACAGATTGGTGGCCCTATTTACAAATCCAGTCGAGATACAAAAAAGACATGGTTTCTATAGGGAACTACAAGAGCTGGATAAAATACTACAGGGGACGGAGGAAAAAATGATTTAAAAAACATAATTATTTACTGAGATTCAAAATGGAAGAAGAAACAGTTAAAGAAACTATGATAATCTGGGCAAAAAAATTTGGCTACACCATAGAATTAGAGAACTGGGAAAAACTGTGAGAAAAAAAATTATAAACTGACAATGGTGGCAGGATACAAAGAAAATTTATATAAAATGTTTTACCACTGGCATTTGGCCCCAGCAAGATTAGCAAAAATGTTCCCAAATAGACCAGCGGAGCGCTGGAAATGTAAACAGAAACAAGGAACATACTACCATATGTGGTGGACATGCCCAGAAGTAGAGAAATACTGGATAAAGATAAGAAAGTGGTTAGAGACAATTACCAAACAACAAATAGATCTAAAACCGGAGTTATTTTTATTAGAGATATTAATAGGAAATTACAGTAAAAAAAAACCCTAATATGTAATGCTACATATAATAACAGCGGCCAGAATTGTTTACGCGTATAATTGGAAGAATGAAAGTATACCTTCTAATGGAATGGTGATAAGAAAAGTGCTAGAATGTACGGAGATGGATAGGCTGACTATGGAAATAAAAGAAAGAGGAGAAACTGAATATTATCTATTTGGAATACATGGTACAACTGGTTAGAGAATAGAAGTAAAGTTTAAGGATGTTAAAGTAAGATAAGATGTGATAAAAATGTTATATATACAGGTGAAACTCGAAAAATTAGAATATCATGCAAAAGTTCATTTATTTCAGTAATGCAACTTAAAAAGTGAAACTAATATATGACATAGACTCATTACATGCAAAGCGAGATAGTTCAAGCCTTGATTTGTCATAATTTTGATGATTATAGGTTACAGCTCATGAAAACCCCAAATTCACAAACTCAGAAAATTAGAATATTGTGAAAAGGTTCAATATTCTAAGCTCAAAGTGTCCCACTCTAATCAGCTAATTAAGCCATAACACCTGCAAAGAGTTCCTGAGCCTTTAAATGGTCTCTCAGTCTGGTTCAGTAGGAATCACAATCATGGGAAAGACTGCTGACCTGACAGTTGTGCAGAAAACCATCATTGACACCCTCCATAAGGAGGGAAAGCCTCAAAAGGTAATTGCAAAAGAAGTTGGATGTTCCCAAAGTGCTGTATCAAAGCACATTAATAGAAAGTTACGTGAAAGGGAAAAGTGTGGAAGAAAAAGGTGCTCAAGCAGCAGGGATGACTGCAGCCTGGAGAGGATTGTCAGGAAAAGGCCATTCAAAAGTGTTGGGGACTTTCACAAGGAGTAGACTGAGGCTGGAGTCAGTGCATCAAGAGCCATCACACACAGACGGATCCTGGACATGGGCTTCAAATGTCGTATTCCTCTTGTCAAGCTGCTCCTGAACAACAAACAACGTCAGAAGCATCTTACCTGGGCTAAAGACAAAAAGAACTGGTCTGTTACTGAGTGGTCCAAAGTCCTCTTTTCTGATCAGAGCAACTTTTGCATCTCATTTGGAAACCAAGGACCCAAAGTCTGGAGGAAGAATGGAGAGGCACACACTTCAAGATGCTTGAAGTCCAGTGTGAAGTTTCCACAGTCTGTGTTGATTTGGGGAGCCATGTCATCTGCTGGTGTTGGTCCACTGTGCTTCATTAAGTCCAGGGTCAACGCAGCTGTCTACCAGGAGATTTTGGAGCACTTCATGCTTCCTTCTGCAGACGAGCTTTATGGGGATACCGACTTCATTTTCCAGCAGGACTTGGCTCCTGCCCACACTGCCAAAAGTACCAAAACCTGGTTCAATGACCATGGGATTACTGTGCTTGATTGGCCAGCAAACTCGTCTGACCTGAATCCCATAGAGAATCTATGGGGCATTGCCAAGAGAAAGATGAGAGACATGAGACCGAACAATGCAGAAGAGCTGAAAGCCGCTATTGAAGCATCCTGGTCTTCCATAACACCTCAGCAGTGCCACAGGCTGATAGCGTCCATGCCACACTGCATTGAGGCAGTAATTGATGCAGAAGGGGCCCAAACCAAGTACTGAGTACATATGCATGCTTATACTTTTCAGAGGTCTGATATTGTTCTATGTACAATCCTTGTTTTATTGATTTCATGTAATATTCTAATTTTCTGAGATTGTGAATTTGGGGTTTTCATGAGCTGTAAACCATAATCATCAAAATTATGACAAATCAAGGCTTGAACTATCTCGCTTTGCATGTAATGAGTCTATGTCATATATTAGTTTCACCTTTTAAGTTGCATTACTGAAATAAATGAACTTTTGCATGATATTCTAATTTTTCGGGTTTCACCTGTATATATATATATGTTTTCGTAGATTTTCACGGGTAAAGGTATGCAAGTTTTGGTGTATTCGGGTCCTTTCCCGTATAAGATTGAGAGTATCTTGGCAACTTTTCGACGAGATCCCACTCGTCATCTTCAGGCTGGTATCTTCGGCTTCATGCTTTTGCGAGGAAAGCAAAATTTAGCTCATTGCATTTTTCATCTAGATTGATATTAGGCTGCATTTGAATAAAGTAGGCATTTTGACTCACTTCTGAAAATTGAAAAAGTCTTCACTTGCTTTGGAACATTTTAAAAAGATAGAAAAGTTACCACAGTGAGGTAAAAGTAGGCCTGCATGGAAAACAGCTATTCCTTTCACATCTATCCAGGTTAACCCCAAGAATGCTTGGAGAGAGGAATGTTCAGACTGCTTCTTGCAGCCTGACCGTTAGTTATTTTTCTCTACCAAACTACCAGATTTTAATTTGGCTCGCTCTATCTGGACTAAACTGAACAGAGTTAGATGTGACACTGGAAGAAGTGCCTCTGCCCTATGTCAATTGAGCTGGAAAGATTCCCCTGTAGCAACTGTGGGGATAATATGCAAACTGTTAAATATATTGTGCAAAACTGCCCACAGGGTGCATTTTCTTGTTTCCTAAAAGATCTGCATGAAGCAACACCAGAGGCGATTGATTGCCTGGATAACTGAATTGTACATGTAGGTGTAATGCCACTGCTATACCTCTGTAGAAGTTTTATGTGCGATTATGTGGATTGTGTGCATATATTTACTAATCTTTGTCTTGTTCTCATCATATACTAAATGAATAATAAAGTGAAATAATATAACAGATTTGGAAGGGACCTCTGGAGGTCTTCTAGTCCAACCCCCCCTCAAGAAGACGCCCTATACTTATATAAATTAGTGATAATTCCTTTTTCCTTTTCCACTACATTCTTGCAGGTTTTGATCAAATAAAGTATAGCAACTTCTTAGTTATCTGTAGTGAGAAAGAAATAACAGATAATCAGCTGATCCTTGTTCTCTTTTGTCAAAACATCCATATTTTATATAGTATTAATAATTGTGTGAGCAAATAAATCAGTATAGCTTGGTGGACTTGGATTGATTTCTAAACCCCACTTTAGTGGCAATTTTTGAGATAAGGGAGCATTTTACCAAACTAATGCTTCTACATGCCGAAACTGTTATAAAGACTTTTTTTTAGTGGAAGTGTGATGTAGCTTTCTTAGATCATTAGGTAGCATCTGAGTAGTAGGTTGTTTTACCTTAGTCAAGCATTAGACCCAAATGATTATGTTTAACAATTTCACTGCTTTATTAGTCTTGCATTTATCTGATTAATAATTATGAAACCAAAAAGAATTACTATATACAATTGCTTGGGAGTTAGTTCTTTTAAATTAGGTAAGATTAACAGAACTCAAATTCTAAGCAGTTTGTTTCATTTTCTACCTTATTTATTTATTCATTCATTCATTCATTCATTCATTCATTCATTCATTCAATTTCTATGCCGCCCTTCTCCCAAAGGACTCAGGGCGGTGAACAGTTAAAATAACATACATATAAAATGTGAATATAAGATGATTAAGCCAATTTGGTTCATCGGTTAAGAATTTTCAACATAAAGATTTAGGAAAATTAGAAGAGATTTATGCCAGCCCGGCTTGGTGAAATAGAAAGGTCTTAAGTGCACGACGGAAAGTACGAACATTTGGGATCATTCGTATCCCTGGGGGTAACCTGTTCCAAAGGGTAGGTGCCCCCACAGAAAAGGCTCTTTCTCTGGGAACGACCAGTCGACATTGCTTTAGTGATGGCACCCTGAGGAGGCCCACCCTGTGGGAGCGTGCTGGTTGGTGGGAGGTTATTGGTTGCAGAAGGTGGTCTCGTAAGTACCCAGGTCCTAAGCCATGGAGCACTTTAAAGGTAAGAAATAACACCTTGAAGCGCACCCGGAAGACCACCGGGAGCCAGTGCAGCTCGCGTAGGAGAGGTGTTACATATGAGCGCCATGTCGCTCCCAATATCACCCACGCAGCTGCATTCTGGACCAGTTGGAGCCTCCGTGTGCACCTCAAGGGGAGCCCCATGTAGAGAGCATTACAGTAGTCCAGACGGGAAGTGATGAGGGCATGAGTGACTGTGCGTAAGGAGTCCCGATCTAGAAAGGGTCGCAACTAGCGAATCAAGCGAACCTGATAGAAAGCTCCCCTGGCCACGGCCGTCATATGCTCTTCTAAAGACAGCCGCGTGTCCAGGAGGACACCCAAGTTGCAAGCCCTCTCTGTGGGGGCCAATGACTCGCCCCCAATAATCAGCGATGGTATCAGCTGGCTATATCGGGATGCTGGCAGCCACAGCCACTCAATCTTGGAAGAGTTGAGTCGGAGCCTGCTTCTCCCCATCCAGATCCTCACGGCTTCGAGGCACCGGGACATCACTGCAAGGGCATCATTGGGGTGGTCTGGGGTGGAGATGTACAGCTGAGTATCATCAGCGTAAAGATGGCACTGCACCCCAAAACCACGGATGAGCTCACCCAGTGGCTTCACATAAATGTTGAACAGAAGAGGTGAGAGGACCGACCCCTGCGGCACCCCACAAATAAGTTGTCTTGAAGTCGACCTCTGCCCTCCTGCCAACACAGACTGCGACCGGTCAGAGAGATAGGAAGAGAACCACTCCTCCCACTCCTAGCCCCTCCAGCCGGTGCAGCAAGATACCATGGTCAATGGTGTCAAAAGCCGTTAAGAGATCTAATAAAATCAGGATAGAGGAGCAACCCCTATCTCGAGCTCTCCAGAGATCATCAACCAATGTGACCAATGCCGTTTCAGTGCTGTAACCAGGCCTGAAGCCAGACTGGAACGGATCTAGATAGACAGTTTCATCCAGATACTGCGGGAGTTGATGTGCCACCACACTCTCAACAACCTTTGCCAGAAAGCGAAGGTTGGAGACAGGACGGTAGTTTGCTAAAATAGTCGGGTCCAGAGAGGGCTTCTTGAGGAGGGGGCCTCACCACCGCCTCTTTCAAGATGGAAGGCAAGAAACCCTCACACAGAGAAGCGTTTATAATCCTCTGGAGCCAGCCTCGTGTAACCTCTCGGGAAGCCAGTACCAACCAGGAGGGACACGGGTCCAATAAACATGTGGTTGTGTTCAACTTCCCCAGTAACCTGTCCACGTCTTCAGGGGTCACAGGGTCAAACTCATCCCAAATGATATCCTCAAGACTCGTCTCCATCGCTTCGTCTGAACTTACCCAGTCAGAGTCCAAGCCTCCCCGAATTTGAGCTATTTTATCGTGTAGATATTGTGCAAAGTCCTCAGCTCGACCTTGCAAGGGGTCTTCCCGTGCTCCCAGATGGAGGAGGGAGTGGGTCACCCTAAACAAGGCAGCTGGGCGATTATCTGCCGATGCAATAATAACGGAAAAATAGTTATATTTTGCTGCTGCTATCGCCACTAAGTAGGTCTTAATATTTGACCTCACTAGTGTTCGGTCAGATTCGGAACGACTGGCTCTCCAACTACTCTCTAAGCATCTTTTCCGGCGTTTCATTTCCCTCAACTCCTCGGAAAACCAAGGAGCTGGGCAACTTCAATGCCGGGTCAGAGGCCGCAAAGGCACAACCCGATCCAAGGCACCAGCGGCCATCCTATCCCAGGTTGCCGCCAGGTCTTCAACCGAGTTGTGAGCTAGAGTCTCAGGAAATGACCCAAGCTCCATCTGGAATCTGTCAGGATCCATCAGGCACCTGGGGCGGAACCACTTAATCGGTTCTGCCTCCCTGCGGTGGGGTGTAGCAGACAGAAAGTCAAGCCTAAGGAGAGAATGGTCTGACCATGACAAGAGTTCGATGACTATATACCCTATATCTAGGCCATTCAACCACTGGTCAGATACAAAAATCAAGTCCAGAGTGTGTCCCCCTGTGTGAGTAGGACCATGAACTAACTGGGTCAGGTTCATGGCCGTCATGGAAGCCATGAACTCCCGAGCTGCCTCAGATGTTTCACCGATGGACGGCAGATTGAAATCTCCCATGACAAGAAGCCTAGGAGTCTCAACCGCCACCCCGGCTATTACACTGAGGAGATCAGGCAGGGCTGCTGCTACGTGGCAGGGAGCCAGGTACGTAATCAGCAGGCCTATCTGTAACCCATGACCCCACTTCACAAGGAGGGACTCACAACCGGCTGTCTGAGGAACAGTGGCTACCCTAGGATCAAGACTCTCCTTTATAATAACCGCCACCCCTCCACCCCTACCCTGAGCCCTTGGCTGATGGAATGCGCGGAAACCTGGTGGGCACATCTCTACCAGGGGGACTCCCCCTTCATGGCCCAACCAGGTTTCTGTAATGCCTGCCAGGTCCACTCTCCCCTCCTGAATTAGTTCACAAATTAGGGGAGCTTTGTTAGCCGTGGACCTGACGTTGCATCACATCAGCCTAAGGCTCGGGCCCTGAGACTCTGAGCAACCCAGGGAACGAGAAGAGCTTTGGGGGTTGGAGCGTGACACCGCTTGAAGACAACGGTTGCGTGCTCCCCTAGCATGATGTGGCCCCCTGCTCCCACCATATCTGCCCCTCCCAACCATGACCTTGATGGAGCAACCTCTTTCCATACAGGTATTAAACCCCTCCATTCCCAGATCTGCATATCTTATGGTATAATTCTGTGCCGGATCTGGCATCCTCTTTAAAAAATCATATTTTAACCCCTCCCTCTGTGGGTTGCCCCCCAAATCCCACCCCGCTCCCATCTACCCTCTTTTTAGAAATCTTTAAAATATTGGATAAGAAATTAAATAAAAAGACCCTCAACCCCTTCTTTGCAACATGCCACCTCTCGGGATTCCAAAATCCGTCATCAAGGTAGGCCCTCGATAATGTGGAGGGCCAGGTCTGTGAGAGAGGGGAGTCTCGCAGAGCAAGAATCTCAGCCGCTGAGTACATCCGGTGACCAAGGAGTGATCTTAGAATGGCCAAGAAGGGGCGTTGGTCCTACCTGAGACGCTCCTTCTTGTTGGGTGGAGACAGCAGCCAGCATGGGTAATCCTCATCCAATCAGCCTGAAGAACTGGGTCTATCCAAAGCTTAAATCCTGCCCTTGTTGCCGGGTAGACCAGCTTTTGGCGAAGACTAAGGAAAGACTCGGCGTGTGGTCAAGCGAAGAAAAATCCAATAAATAAGTACAAGGACAGCCTGGCACAAAATAACGGGAGGGTCTGGCTGCTGTCTCCACCCAACAAGGAGCTCAGGTAGGACCAACGCCCCTTCTCCATTGTGGGTGGAGACAGCAGCCAGCATGGGACATACCCAAGTTCACTGTCCCGAGACCTGGGAGGGGCCAGGCTGGACCGGAACATCCTCCCCATCAACATCCCTCTGCAACACCAGCCGACCAAATGCTGCCTCAGCAGAAGCAAATGAGTCAATTTTATAATGCTTAATAAATGGAGCCGGCGAAGTCCACGTGGCCGCATGACAAATCTCCAGCAGAGGAGCCTGAGTAGCCCAGGCTGCCGACGTAGCTGCGCTGCGCGTAGAGTGAGCAATCACATGAGGAGGTCGCGGCAGGGAGCGGAAGTTGTAGGCGGAGGCAATGGTCTGCCGGATCCAGCGACTGATAGTCGAAGAAGATACCTTGAGACCCAAAGAAACGGGCAAGAAGGAGACGAACAAAGCTTCTGAATGTCGAAAGGATGCTGTGTGTTTAATATAGATGCAAAGGGAACGGCGAACATCCAAAGTGTGCCAACGACGTTCGCGAAGGTGAGAAGGACGAGGGCAGAAATTCGGGAGGATGAGCTTTTGGGAGCGATGGAAGACAGAGTTGATTTTTGGCACGAAGGTTGGATCCAGACGGAGGATGACACGATCCGAATGGAACACGCAAAGATCCGGCCTGGTGGACAAAGCAGCCACTTCCGATATGCGACGAGCCAAAGTGATAGCCACCAAAAAGGCGACTTTACACGACAACAAATGCAGACATGCTGTCCGTAGAGGTTTGTAAGGAGGCCCCATGAGAGCTTCTAAAACAAAAGGTAGATCCCAGGTAGGATAGCGGTGCAAAACAGGAGGGGACAAGTTCGTGGCCCCGCGAAGGAAGCGTCGAATTAGGGGATGTTGCACCAATGATGAGAGGGCTCCACAGGTAAGCACCGAAGAGATGGCCGCAACCTGGCATCGAAGAGTGTTTGGAGAGAGGCTGTCCGCAAAACCTCGTTGGAGGAACACCAGAATGTCCACTATCGAAGGCTGTAGGACAGGGACGCCGTTCCTGTCACACCAAGAGCAGAAAGACCGCCAAGTGGCCGAATAGATTCTGTTAGTAGAAGGACGACGGGAGGCCTGGATTATCTGTATCACATCGGCCGGGATGTTAGCCATGCTCAAAGAGAGCCGCTCAACCGCCAAGCAGTCAGATTGAGCCACAGTAGATCAGGGTGGTTCAACACCCCTTGAGTCAGAGTATCTGCCGCAATTGTGATGCGCCATGACGGAGCGATCGAAAGGGAAATCAAGTCCGCAAACCATGCTCTGCACGGCCAGTGCGGAGCCAGGAGAATCAACTCCGCCCGTTCGTCCAATAGCTTGCGGATCACTCTGGGAAGCAAGGACGTTGGGGGGAATGCGTATAGAAGGCCGTGAGGCTAGGGAACTCAGAGGGCGTCGACGGCTTCCACTTGAGGGGCCGGAAACCGGGTGAAAAAACGAGGCAACTGAGCATTCGCTGGAGTCGTGAAGAGGTCCACGACTGGAGAACCGAACTGAAGGACTAGGCTCTGGAAGATTCAAGGATGGAGCCGCCACTCCGCATTGTCCACTTGTTGCCGGCTCAGCCAGTCCGCCTGAATGTTGTCGACGCCGGAGATGTGCTCTGCCCGAAGAGATCCGAGATGATGTTCTGCCCAGAGGCTGACTTTCAAAGCCACTGACAATAGGGACTTCGACCTGGTGCCCCCCAGTTTGTTCAGATGTGCCTTGGCGGTTACGTTGTCCGTCAAGACAAGGACATGAGCTCCGGCTAGTAGTTGACGGAATGCCCTGAGGGCCAGGAAGATGGCCTGTAACTCTAGCCAGTTGATCAGGCGGCGAGCATCCACATCGTTCCATACGCCCTGGGCGAGCTGACCCTGACAATGAGCCCCCCAGCTGTGGAGGCTGGCATCCGTTGTCACCACCACCCTCTGGGGCTCGAGAAAGAGGGAACCCGCTGAAAGAGCTGGGGACCGCCACCACCGAAGGGATCTGCGAACAGCTGGAGGAAGCAGGATCTGTCTGGATGACGTGCCTCTGCCCGCTTTCTGTAAGGGTAAAAGAAACCATTGGAGCTCCCGGGCGTGGAGCTGCGCCCAAGGAACAATGGCAATGGCAGAAATCATTTTCCCCAGGAATTGGGAAAGAACATATGGGGAGACCCTCCGAGATCCCTCAACTTTGACCACCAAATCCCTCAAGCTGACCTGACGCTCAGGGGAGAGGAAAACTTTACCTTGAAGCGAATCAATGAGAGCCCCCAAATGAACCAGAGAAGTGGAGGGAGACAGATGGCTTTTCTCCAGGTTAATGGAAAAACCATGAGCCGCTAACGTCCTCAGGGTAAACTGAATGTCCCAGACAGCTTGGCGAGTGGAAGATGACAAGATTAGAATGTCATCTAAATAACAAAGGAGCCGGATCAAGGAGAGCCTAAGATAAGCTGCCAATGCTGCCAACACCTTAGTAAAGGTGCGGGGAGCGGACAAGAGCCCAAAGGGCAATGCCCGACATTGATAATGCACCCCCCCATAACAAAACCGCAAATAACGTGTGAGAAGGGAGAACGGGGATGTGTAAATAGGCCTCAGTCAGATCGATAGAAGAAAGGAGATCGCCCCTCCTAACACCGTCAAGAATAGATTTAAGAGTCTGCATCTTAAATTTCCGATACACCACGTATCAATTTAACCATTTTAGGTCCAGAATGGGTCTCCACCCCCCCGAGGACCTAGGTACCAGAAAAACTCGAGAATAGAATCCCGTCCCAATTTCACCTGCAGGGACCAGTTGGATAGCCCTGATGGAAAGGAGGTGATGAATAGCAATGTCCATAAGAGCCCTCCTCGCGGAGTTACGAGAAATGGGACAGCAGACAAAGGTGCTCGGGGGAGGGGAAAGGAATTAGATGGCCAACCCCGATCGTAAAGTGGCCAGGACCCAATTATCCAAAATAGACTTCTCCCAAATGGCTGCGAAGAGAGCCAATCTACCGCCAATGGGAGGGTCAGAGATGCGACTAGTGACGGCGCCGGTAGGAACGACCTCCTCCCCCTCGAAAGGGCCGTTTGGACATGAAGGGTTTTCCCCGGGACATCCTATCTTGGGAACCCCGAGACCTCCCAAAATTGTTGAACGGCCGCGGAGGAAGGAAAAAGGCGGAAGAAGTAGAAGGACCCCCACCATCAGAGGCCCGAGATTGAGGCCGAGTAGGATAAGATACATAACGAGAGTCCCCCCTACGAAAAACAGGAGCCAAAACATTCTTTTTGTCACGAGTCTCGGTCAAGAAGGGTTCCAAAGCATCCCCAAACAATCGGACCCCTCCGAATGGAGTAGCAGCCAACCGCCACTTATGCCTGGCATCCGCCTGCCAATGGTGAAGCCAGACCAAGCAACGGGCAGCCACCGACGATGCCAACGACTTTGCCGCAAAACGGGCGGCACTCAGAGCTGAATCTGCAGAAAATTGAACTGCTGCAATAATCTTGTTGAGGTCTTGTTTAATCCGCGCGTCGTCCGGGGAAAGCTTCTCCTGTAACTGGCGGAGCCACAGCAAGGTGGTGCGATTAAAAAAGGATGCCGTGGAGGATGCCTTGATAGCCCATGCAGCCCCCTGGTGTGCCCTCTGGAGAACCAGGTCAGAACGATGCTCCTCAGGTCGCAATCCCTCATCAGGGTCTCCGGGAACATTAACATTAGGTAGAAGGACAGCCACAGGAGCATCCACAGACGGTAACTGCAATAGCGAGTCCAGGTCAGAAGCGACATTAAAATTCTTCCTGTCATTAGAAGAGGGCAGGGGAGCCGAGCCAGGAGAGGCCCACTGTCGTTTGACAGTTTCCAGGAATAAAGGTGGAGCAGGAATAGAATTAACCTGTTTAGTCGGCTCTGCGAACATGGGATCCAGAGTCCCGGGAGGAACAGATGCAGAGGGCTGGGCCACTGGAGATGACAGTTGGGCCGTATTAATGGCCTTAAAGAGCAAGGATTTAAACAGAGCCTGCGGGAACAAACCAGACACGATGGGCTGATCCGGAGGAAGGTCATCATCATCAGACAAGCCGGAAACGTCAGCATCCTCCATATCAGACAATGTAGACTGTTGAGTGGCCTGTGAAACAGAGGGAGAAGAAGGCTGTCCGGAGATAACCTGCTCTGTAGAGTGACGTCGTTCCGGGGAGACCGATCGCACCAAACTGGCCCTGCTCGGAGGGTGAGATCTAGCAGCCAAAGATTTTTGTACTGCCGCTTCGATGAGCTGCTGTAAAAGGTCAGAAGACAACAGGTCCGGTAAGGCCGAAGGAGCAGAAACAGCAGCTTCCTGCGATACCGCTGGAGTCGGGGTGACGGTCGCAGTGGAAGGCTCAGAACCCCACAGGTCAGAAGTGGATATTGCGACTGGACAATCCCGAAGAGACAATTGGTCAGGGGTCGCAGGGCGAGTCTCATGCGGGGCCGTCACATCTGCCGTTGCCACTTGTGTCACACCCATAGAAGCACTCCGCTCAGCACATGCCCTATCACAAAGTTTGGTAAGCACTTTATCTCGGCGCTTTTCCACTTTAGAGGAAGTACCGCCATGTTTTTTATGCCCTTTGTGATGCGAATGCAACCTTGGGGGTGGAGTTGGGGCTTCCACAGAAGCCTGGGCAGAAACTGGCCGGGTGCCATGTGCTTCCTCTGAATGGCCAGCAGAAGAAGCTACGGTATTGCCACCGTGCTTTGTTTTAGCGACTGCTTTGGGCATGGTGCTACAGAGCAAGTAGTCAGTCAAAGGTGGTGAAGGAGTTAATGGGGGAGCGCGGAAACTCCACAAAGACCTTCAGTATAGGACAGGTCAATTCAGCCAATCAAGGGGGGAGCGCGGAAACTCCACAAAATGGCCGCCAAAGCAGTCAGTAATCAAAACAAAATGGCGGTCGTCAGTAAGCAATGGAGGAAATATAGCCCAATCGAAGGTGCCTGTCACATCCACCAATCGTGAGAAGTAAGGGCAGCACAAGTCTCCTGGAATAATTGGAAGGCAGTTGAGGGCGAGCAGGGGAGAGCCGAATGCCAAATGAAAGGGAAAAAGTCCCAGCTGACAGGTGGTAATAGGACGGCACGCCACACGGCCGCGCAAGCGTGCAAACTGTAAAAGGCTGCAGGCAGGTCCCCACGCAGCAATTTAGCAAACAGAGGGGTGGAAACTGCAAATCCAAGGTGCAGACGGCAAAACGAAGCAAGCAGGCATAAAACGAGGACGCGCTGCACCCCCGACGAAAAACAAAATGGCGGCCGCCACTCAAACGGTGCGAAAAACGGCCGAAAAACAAAGGAACAGGGTACCAACAGTGTTAAGATAATGCAGTTCGATAAAGTCCCCCAACAATCTCCTCTACAAGTTCAGAAAAACGGCAGAATAAACAGGGTAATGGAATTTTTCACCGTTTCCCCAGGGGAAGGCCTTTAGACAAGGGGACAGCCCCCAGCCACCAGGAACAAACTCACAGTACAGTCCAGTATCACCAAGTCCAAAGGAAGATGCAGAAATCGTAGTCAAAGGCAGTCCAGAGTCAAATCACACCAGAAGAGACAAACAGTAATCAAAATCCAGATAATGAGAGACAGCTAGAGACCACACCCCAGCCCTGACTGAAGGACTGAGTCAAAAGCTGGTCTACCGGCAACAAGGGCAGGATTTAAGCTTTGGATAGACCCAGTTCTTCAGGCTGATTGGATGAGGATTACCCATGCTGGCTGCTGTCTCCACCCACAATGGAGAAGATGACATAAGTTCTGAAAGTCTTAAAATTATTCAGAAAATTGCATATATTTCTATTATCCTTAACTTTTAAATTTTGAGATTTTACTACTTTACATTTGCAGCAATTCAAATTAAGAGAGAGAGTAAGGTTGACACTACCAGGAGAAAAAAATTCAAAGCTTTAACTTCTCACCATGCTATCATCACCTTGAAGTCAATTTTCACCTTTTTCACTGGCTGAATCTGTTATCTTACATTTTGCTTTGGGGCTCATGTGTTCTTGCAATATAGCAGTACTGGATTATGAGAATTCTGACAAGCATGTTTGCTATAAAAAAAAAAATCACAATGCTTATATTCTTGAAGGTAGAAAAGCAGATTCCAAACTAATTCTATAACAATTGGTGAAATAAACATAAAAATATGAATACAGTTTGAGAGCAACTATAAAAACAAATCAGTGGGTTCAATTAGTCAAATATAAAAGTGAATAAGAATAATCAAAAGAAAAATAAATATATCAACCATTAATTCTGACTTTTGCAAATACGGTTCTGTCTGTTCAACAAGAAATGAGAGATCAGTCAAATCTTTGAAATGAAAAGAAACTACAATAACTAAAATGCAGGGACACAAAGGAAAGTATGGAATCACAGCTTGCAAGAAAAGAATTAAATTTTCTTGCATGGTATTTTGATGTAAGTTCTCCTTGTGTTCAGTATTAGTTAAAAAGCATTACATACACTCCATGTAAAGTAATAGGTCAACAGGCTTCCAATCACAGAGATGATAAGTTAATCTTCTGCATCATATTCTAATTAAAGCCGTGTGGTGAAATATCAGTTAGTTTTTAACCCTAGAATTTAAACTAATTCTATCAAAATTAATTTAGGATTTAAATCATTTTAATTTAGTTTAATAACAACAATACTTATATCAAATGTTTCAGATTAAAGTACTTTTGTTCAGAATTTCAATTTCTCAAATATGCCTTGTATCTTACCATATCACTTCATTCCCCTTTCTCAACTTTCCAGGATGCTATATAAATATCAAATATGGTATCTCTTACCATAATCCTTAGCTACTCCAAAGGTAATGTATGCATCTCTGAACATAAACATGAATGTAATTATGGAAATGCAAAATTCCACAGTTAGAGAACAAACACACTATTAGGATATAGGTGATTCTCCAAGGTAGTTATCATTCAAAGATGCTGGACTATATCTCCCATAATCTTATTCACTGGTAATACTTGTTTATATTAACACAACTAGAAGGTGCCAAGTTAAAAAAGAGGGACTTGAACTTCATAGCTGTTTTACTATGTACCACGCAGAGTAGGATCTTCCAAAAGAACATCTTTCCATTATTTTAACTCTACAAAAATAAGGTGGTGGTGGGGGGGGGTTAGAAAGACTTAGAAGCAAAATTAGTATTAGTAATAAATTGTTTATAATTATATTTCCCAGTGCTGTGGAGTCGGAGTCGGAGTCGGAGTCGGAGTCGAGGAGTCGGAGGAAATTTTGGGTACCTGGAGTCGGAGTCGGAGTCGAAAGTACAAAAAAACCCCAAAAACTGAGGAGTCGGAGTCGGAACATTTATCTCCCGACTCCATAGCCCTGACAGTGCTGTGGAGTCGGAGTCGAGGAGTCGGAGTAAATTTTGGGTACCTGGAGTCGGAGTCGGAAGTACAAAAAAACTGAGGAGTCGGAGTCGGAACATTTATCTCCCGACTCCACAGCCCTGATATTTCCCACTATTAAATTTTACAAAATTATTTTCCTAGGAGTCAATTGAAGAATTCAGAATAATATATAATTATAACTAATGCAGCATGTATATAAAATACTTTGGAGTCAAAGGACTGCATCCTGGAATGTCCTAATCAGAGCTCCGGATTGACTATTCTGCTTGTTCCAGAAGTGGTTCTATCTCAAAATAGCTATCACAATTTATTTCATGTTCAAAATAGCCATTCCAAAGTCAGACCATTTCTGGCACCCATGAAATATCTTGTACACTTCTGTAGTATTAACTATACAGAATAATTGAGAAGTGATATTATATACTGATTAAGCAAAATGGAAAAATTGCTACTTAATGAAACCATAAGTTCCTGAAGTAACAAAGAAACACAGGAAGGGGAGATCCTGAATGCCCCCAACTATTGAGGCTTTTATTCAAGTTACGGAAATGTTCAGATTGCTGAATCCACCAACATTTTCCCAAAAAAAATTATATATGTAAAAGGCCCATATAAAGGAGTGCCCCACAAGTGAAAATGCTCCTCAACCAAACATGGCATCAAGAACGCCACAAAAATTGAAGTATTTTATAGAGAAAGTGAAAACATAAGACAGAACCTTTATACCTACGACACTGTGTGGAGTATGGAAAATCAAGATAAACATATGAGTTAATAAAACATGTTTCTAGAATCCTTATGGGAAAAAGATAGATGAAATCAACAAGTTCAACAGGTAGAGGATACACTATATGGTTAAAATCAGTTTAGAACTAGTATGGATTTCCTTTAAATTTAAAGCTAATCAATTAGTTTTTCATCTGTTTTTTATCATTCAAGCCAACTTTAGGTTGAATTATTTTTATTTTAGACAGGGTGGATATAAATGTCTTTACTTTAGCTTCTGTAAATTGGACTCAAAACATCTCTTCCTAGAGCTAAAATGGGAAAAAGTATAGAAGTAGGAAGAAGTTGTTTCTCAAAATAATTGGGAAATATGATATGTCTATCAAGTAAGCATTAAAGACTTTTTTATGAAGTATTTTAAAAATATATGTAATATCTGTAATAAAATCATGTTTTTTGTCAGTGTATAACAGTTCATGAATTGGAATAGACATGGTAACAGGTCAGCCAATAGGGACTCTTTGGTGATTCAGACAGTTTGGAGCCAGGGCGTGGCGTAGCTTGACTGTTATGTATAAAAGAGTTGGTTTGTCCTTGCGTTATTGCATTATTGCTTCTGTACTTCTGGAGTCTAAGTTCTGGTTCTGGCTTCTGCTGTATGGGCATTGTATACATGTATCATGCTTTATATTTCAGATATAAAGAGGTTTCTTTTATACATGAATCCTGCTGATTTATTTACTTGTATGTTGGTTGGATTGCTGCAAACTCTAACAGGTTATGGGCCCAGAGCACACCAGACACAGTAAAACTGAATTGTAATTAAGTTGCAGGACAGCCTGGGTTATAAGTAAAAGTCTGAGAAGGCTTGCAGGATAGCTGTTGATTTCGAGGAGAGCTCTCTGTCTCGATTGAGACAGAAGAATTAAATTATTTGGGCTGCAAAGATGGAATGCTTCCTGAAGGCTAAAGGAGCTCTGGGATATTGTTATTAATCCACCCCAAACACCATTACTAGCAGCAGATCAAAGGCACTATGATAAGGCACTGGCCTACATCATCTTAAGTTTAGAAGATGAACAATTCCTGAATGTAGCTAATTTAAAAACTGTAAAGGAGGTGTAGGAAGTTAGCACCCACCCCTCTCCTAGGAAAATGAAATATTCTAGGAAATATTAAAAATGCAGAATATTATATTTAAAGGAGAAACCAAGGCTGGGTCAGATTATCTACAAAACAAAAGACATGGCCCTCAGAACATGATAGGATTAGCCCTTACTCAAAATTCAAATCATGAGACCAGAAGCATTGCAGTGAGACTGGCTAGAAAATAGCAGGCTCCGATGAGCTCCATGAAAATTCAGCCAGACAAACCACTGTTGGGGGGTCTTCAGACCAGACCCCTCCTGTAGGGACAGTGAAGAAGGAGAGGCACCTTGGACAACCAAGAAGAACAGGTACGTTTCTTGAAAGGTCGGAGGCAGTTCTTCAAACTGGCAGCGGGGGTGGCGGCCATTAAAAACAACCGCTTTGAAGCAACA
The DNA here is from genome assembly GCF_059756535.1 of Pantherophis guttatus. NCBI lineage: Eukaryota > Metazoa > Chordata > Lepidosauria > Squamata > Colubridae > Pantherophis > Pantherophis guttatus. Next base: position 108,641,301 of record NC_142066.1, read on the forward strand.
GGAATAAGATTTTGTGCAGGAGCGATATCTGAATGGAGTACTGGTACCAGGTGAGTGATTGGCCAACTCATAGGTAAAAAAGGAAATTAAAAAAAAAAACTTTAAAAGGTGTCCCGGCAAGGAAACGAGCAGCTAATTGGCACTTGGGAATTTTAATGGAGGGAGAAGAACAAAGAGAAAGTTAAAGTATTAAAGCCCAAAAAAGAAAACTTTATATTTGGATTTAAAATTTGATTTGGAGAAATTAAAACTAATACAAGAAAAAGAAACCCGAGGGAAAGCACTTTTTAATGAGGATTTGAATTATTCTTGGCAGTTTTGACATTTGAAGGAAGAACAAAGAGGTCAAAACCCCTAGTTACTCCCATATAACACTTCTCCTACGTGAGTGCACTGGTTACCAGTGGTTCTCCGGGTCCGCTTCAAGGTGCTGGTTCTCACCTATAAGGCCCTACATGACTTAGGTCCGGGATATTTGCAGGACCTTCTTCTGCCTGCCTCTCACCGTCCTGTTCCCTCACATAGGGCTGCTCTCCTCAGGGTTCCGACAGCGAGCCAATGTCGTCTGGCGGCACCCAGGGGTAGGATGTTCTCTGTGGGTGCTCCCACCCTCTGGAATGAGTTGCCTACTGAGCTCCAGATGGCTCCTGATCTCCACTCCTTCTGTCGGGACCTGAAGACTTGGCTGTTCAAGCAAATAGGCTGACTCTGATTCTGGGTTTTATTATTTATTAGTTAATTTGGTTTAAAATGGGATTTTGTTGTACATGTTTTTAACTTATGTTCGCCACCCTGAGTCCTTCTGGAGAAGGGCAGCATATAAATTCATGAAATAAATAAATAAATAAAATATTAAAGCCTAAGAAAGGAAATTTTACAACTGGATTTAAAACTGATTTTGGAGAAATTAAAAACACTAAAAGGAAAAGAAAGCTGAGAGAAAGTATTTTCTATGTGGATTTAAAATACTTTTGTAAGCTTGATACTTTGTTGTTCTGAGAATTGTGGATTGGAGAGAGACATCTGTTGGTGGAAAGAAAGCACTATAATGACCAGCCTGAAAATTGAAGGAAATAAATAGCAGTGACCTTGATCACTAAGAAAACTGTGAGAAACTTTAAGGAGTGTTTGGTTTTTTTAAAACTGCTCAGTCTTGACTTTTAAAGGAGGTGAAAAACAAAAAAGCTTTAAATTGGAGTGGATTGAACAAACATTTGAACTGGATATTATCTGGAAATAAAAAAGAGACTATATGGACTTAAATCTTAATTAAATATAAGTTAAAATATCAACAATTTTTTTAAATTGACAACATGGAGTCTTGGATGTGCGTGGAATTAATTGAGATGTTTAAAAACATGCATGAATCATTAAAGGGCAATAAAAAGTCAGAAACTTTTTATTCAGAAACACATAAAACAGGAAAAAGAGAATATGAGAAGCAAGAAAGTAATATTGAAGGAAAAGGAATTGAAGGTAAAAAGTTAGATGATTACACTAGGATTTACAGTGTTAAAAAAAGAATGGATAGGGGGGAATATTCCCCAAAAAATAATCCATCAAAGAGAAAGAAATGGAAGAAGATTAGGTAAAAGCTTGGGGAGAATTATGCGAGTAATAGACTCAAAAGTTAGAGAAAGGATTCAGGAGAAAAGATACAATAAATAATATAAATATAAATAGAAGTAGAAGTAGAAATAGAAATAGAAAAGAGAATTGTATGAAGGGAGAAAATTACTAAGAAGTGGAATTTTGGAGATTCCAAGAGAAATCTGGTTAAAAGGGGAAGAATAGCGGAAAGGAGGAAGGGAAATAAAGTATATAGTAGTAGATCCAAGGAAACTGTATTAACATTAGTAATTGTGAATGTAAGAAGCAAATATGATGATGTATATTGTTTATTGTAAAATGGAATAGCAGATGAAATATGAAGTGGCAATTTGGTTCAATTATGAAAATAACTGAAATCAAGAGACAAAATTGAAATGTTAAAAAGTGTGATGAGGATTTTGAAAAAATATGTTGTAAATGATGAAATAAAATAAGTAATTGATGCTATAATAAGAAATTAGGAATTAAGAACAGATAGTGATATTGCTTATTATGTACTAAGAAGAGATTAAGGTAAGATATGGAAGATCAATTAAGTTAAAGGGTTTCAATGTAAGAATTGAATAAGATGAAGTATATTGTTTATAGCCACAAAGTATGATTGGGATTTTGAGAAACATATTTTATAAATGGAGAAATAAGATAATTAATTGAAGTAATGCTAAGAAATTAGGATTTGAAGGGCAGATGGTGAGATTGTTTATATATTATGTATTAAGAAAAGATTAAAATAAGATAAAAAAGTAGGGGAAAGAATATTATGGCAGAAATTGAAATATGTAAATTGTATTTGGAAAAAACAGAAAAGATTGGAATAGATTATAAAAAATAATATATAACTATGTTATAAGTTGTATAAGATGTGACACGGTCAATACTCTGTTCATAAAATATGAATGTGAAAGAAAAATTTAATAAAACTTGTTTAAAAAAAAAAAGATCCAAATCAGGACAAGGCTATTAAGCCATAATAGGAATTGCCCCAAACCCTTTCATTACATCATCACTAAGCAAGATTCAACCAGGCCTGGACTCAAGACAACCTACAAAGTTACCCCTGCGTGGCCCCATGGGAGTCTGACAACCAATCAGAGTACATTTCTTACATAGGAACAGGAAGCTTCAAGGTGGGCCCCAAAAGAGGATATAAATCTCTCTCCCCTTCTCACCCATGTGCTCTTTTTTGCCAAGAACCTCAAACCATGTGGTCCTGTCCACCATTAAACCATCTTTCCAAGCAGTCTCCATGTTTCCAGTGTAATTCTTCCCACTTGGAATTGAACCCAGATGGACGTTTCTTCCAACAGAGGTTTGGCTGAAATTAAGAAGTGTACATGTGAGTGTGTAAGCATGCAATATTGTGCAATTATCAAGACAATTGTACAGAGCCAGACTGTTACCACAAGAGAATGTGGAGAAGCATTTGCTGCAAATGCAAACTTTATTTATTGAATTGGAACAGCGTGGAATGCAGATTCCTGAGTCTCAAAAAGTACTGTCGGTGTTAAATAGTCTTGATGAAACGTGGGACATTGTTTCAGCTGTTTTTGAGTGCAAACCAGAACAGGACTTAAGAATGGAAGCCCTTAGAGCCTGTTTGATTTCTGAAGAAAACAAACTCCATTTTTAAAAAAGCCACGAGGAGAAATTCCTGAGATGGGGGCCCAAGGAGCCCATGATAAGACTCATCTAAAGAAAGACTTTTTGCAAGGAAGAAAGACAACAGATAGACAAGCTGCTGTTGCAAAAGTTAGCTATTGTAATAACAGGGACAAATGGTTAATAAACAGTGGGACTAGTCAAACAATTATTAATAATTCTAAATTGTTTTTCAGAATGGATCCAGCTGGAGGAGATGCAGTAGTCTTAGCACTGGAAAAGGCAGTGTGCTGATTCCATATCTGGAGGAAAAGTTTAGTAACATATTATGTGTGCCTGAAATTGAGCATAATTTGCTGAGTGTTTCTAATCTAGACAAACAAGGTTATGAGACCACATTTGTAAATGGGAAGTGTCTCATAAAACAAAATGGGAATGTATGTACACAGGGCATAAAACAGGATAATCTTGGTGTGTTGCAGGGACAAAAGGTTCAATGTGCCCAAACATTTGGAAATGTGGCACAACATGATCCATGCATTCATATCTTGCATAGAAAGCTTGGCCATGCCAGCTTCAGAGTTTTGCAAAAGATGTAACAGTTTGGAGAAGGATTAAATTTAAAAGGATGTAAAGCATACTTGGACTGTGCAGTATGTAAGTCATTAAAGTCCAAGGCATTTCCTGTAAGCAAGAGTAGCACAAGGAAGACAACAAGAACTCTAGAGCTGGTACATGTAGATTTGGTGGGGCCAATGCAAGCCAATTTGGGAGGAGCAAAGTACTTGCTGGTCATTGTAGATGACTACAGCAGATTTGGGTTCTGCTATTTACTAAAGAGTAAAATAGAGGTCCTACAGAAATTTAAGCAATGGGTAAGCTTTGTAGAAAGAAGGTATAAACAACAGGTATGGCAGCTGCAAACTGACAGAGGTTTAGAATTCATGTCAGCAAATTTTCAACAGTGGTTGGGACAGTTAGGAATAAAACACAGGCCGATTCAACCAGAAGCATTGTGGTGAGACAGTAGGGGAATAGCGGGCTCTGATGAGCCTTGCGAAATCCCGGGATGACAAACCGCTGTTGAGGGGTCTTCAGACCGGATCTGTCTTGTAGGAACAGAGAAGAAGGAGAGGCACCTTGGACGACCAAGAGGAACCGGAAAGTTCCTCGGAGGTCGGAGGAAATTCTTCGACTCGGCAGCGGGGGCGGTGGTCATTGTGGCTGCCATAAAGTGGGGGCAACCGGACCAAGTTCTGAGCAGAAGCGGTGATTTGGACGGAGTATTGATGCCAAGTGAGTATTTGCCAGCTCACAGGTAAAAAAAAAGAAATATTTTTAAATTGTTAAAAGATGCCCCAGTGAAGAAACAACAGCTAATGGGCGTGGGGGACTGTGAAGGAAGGAAGAAGAACAAAATGGAAGTTTAAAGTCATAAAGCCCGAAATGGAATTTGATTTTTGGATTACAATGTGTGGAGATAATTAAAATATTAGAAGAAAAAAACCATAATAGATGAGGAGAGGATTGGGAAAAAATTTAAAATTCTTTTTTGACCACTGAAGGAAGAATAGAGGAATATAAAATTAAAGGCCTGTAACAGACTATTTTTTAAAAAATTGGATTTGGAACCGGATTTTAAATTGGACTTTGGGGAATATAAAATTAAGAAGAAAAAGATAGAAATTGGTAAATATCGATAACGTGGATTTAATAAATAAAATGGATACTTTCTGTTGATTGGAATTGTGGATTGGAGAGAGACACCTACAGGCACTTGTATTTTGGGGAAAAAAAACTTTCTAAAGTGATAAGAGCGGTGGGAACATTTGAGGAGGTTTTGTTTGCTTGTAAACTGTGTGACCTCGACAATGAAAGAAGGTGGATTATAATAACTTAAAATTGGAACAATGACAACTCGGAAATAACAAAATGGAAATTATTAAAAAGATGCATATATCATTCAAAGCGGAATTAAATGAAATGATTATAATGATGCATGGAAAACCTAAAGCTGATGAACAAATTGTGTTAGAACATATCCAGGTGGATAAAGAAACTATGAATGAGAAGCAAGAAAGTGACACTGAAGATAAAGACGAAGATATTGATTATGAAAAATCAAATGATTATGTGGGGAGTAACAATGAAAAAGAGGCGAACTGGGAGAAAAAGGATAAGTCTAGGAATAAAGGGAACTTTAAAGATTACATTGGGATTAACAATGACAAAAATAGAGAGGTTGGAAAGAGACAAGGAGAGAAAGAAGGGGGAAAGAGAAAAAATAGAAAAAACTTGAAAGGTTACACTGGGATTAAGAGTAGGGAAATAAAGCTGAAAAGGAGAAACAGGAGAGCAGATGGAAATACAGGGCAAGCTAGGAGAGTAAAGGACTTTAAAATTAAGGGGGAAGAAAAAATAAGAAAGTGAGAAAATGAGATAAAGGAAGATAGGAGTATCTGATAAAAGGGAAAAGGAAAATATGTTTCATATATTTAGAACTATAAATGAATTGAAGTAATATCTATAAGTATAAATGAATTTTAGTAAGTTCAATATATGAGATAATAATACTTGAATGTTTTTAATTGTAATAATGGAATTTAGTTAAAGCATCTGAAATTATAGTTATTGTGAAAAGGGATCAATGGATTATTAAATAAGAGGAGAAGGTAAAGTTGAAAATTAACTTTGTTTAAATTATATATAAAGTAAGGGAAAATTATTTAGAATTATAAATGAATTGAAGGTATATGAAACTGTAATACTTGGAATGTTTTTAATTGTAATTATGGAATTCAGCTAAAGCATTTGAAATTATATTGTATTGTGAAGATTAAGTTTGTTTATTGTTTAACAAGAAAAGATTAAGATACTATTGGCAATAATTTAAATTAACTTCTAAAATTATTATTATGGTTTATTATGAAGAGGTGTAGACAATATATATATTTGAAAAAGCAATTGAAAAATGGGTTTATTTTTTAAAAAACAATGGGAATTGAGAAATAGAAATGAATGACTTAATATTATAGACTTAAGTGAATTGTAGTAAGGTATTTGATTGTAGTATTTGAATAAACTGATAAAGAAATGGAAAAGAGGGAAGGAAATGGATTATGAACATATAATATCTGTGATTGGAACAATGGAATTTAGGGAAAACACTTGAAATTATATTATGTTGTAAAAAAGGAGTAATAGGAAAATATTTGAATAGGATGATGTAGAGTTAGGGTTAAGTATTAGAAAAATGATTGATTTTAAATCAAGGGTTTTAATATGGAGAGCAATTTAATATGGAGAGGAGGAAAAGAAAAAGAAAAATTGACTAAAATTAGAGATTAGGGCGAATGGTAATATTGGTTATATATCAGAAGAAACAAGGAAAATAAAATAAAAATTAGAGAGAAAGAATGTTATGGCAAAAAGTGAAATACATCAATTGTGTTGGGAGATAAGTAAAAACTGTAGAAATTTGTGACTTGGCCAATACTCTGTTCAGAAAAAATGCATTGTGTTTGTTTGTGTATGTTTGTTAAAAAATAAAAAAAACTTTTATAAAAAAAAAAAGGAATAAAACACAGACGCACAAATCCGTACACAGCAGCTGAGAATGTTGTAACTGAGAGGGGGAGCGGTATCTTACAAACAATGAAGGACTCCCTGCTGGAGAATTCTGATCTGAACAGGTCATATTGGGGTGAAGCTATGTTGACCACTAATTATTTAATCAATAGGCTATGGAGTTCCTCAATTAATGATACTCCGTATGCAGTGCTAAATGGGAGAAAGCCATCTCTGGCATATTTAAGGGTGTCTGGAAGCAATACATGGGTGCATATTCCAAAAGCAATTAGGAAAAAATGTCAACCAAAGGCTAGAAAGCTCAGGTTTACAGGTTATGAGCCTAGCTCAAAGAGTTATTGCTTTAGTGATGGGAGCAAAAGAATAGTTATTTCCAAACCTTCTAGTTTTGCAGAGCAAAATTGGAACAGAATTGATGCCAATTTTTGGGATGATCCACTTAGTGATGGTGACTCACTTAGTGATGGTAACTTAGTGATGATGTCAGCGTTCAGGGAAGAGAAACTGAAAAAGAACAAGAAAAGGAGTCAGGAGAAGATGATGACCTGGATATGAAGCAAGAGAGGATTGGAACACAAGAGCAGTCAATGCCATGCAGGTCAGAGTGATGGAACAAGGGGATTCCACTTGACAGGTATTCTGCTGGTGAGGTTAAGGTGTTTAATGTGTGGTATGAGCCAAGAAACTATCAGGAAATATTGGCACTACCCAAAATTGAACAGGTAAAATGAAAAGAAGTCATGGAAAAAGAAATGCAAGCCATGGGTGAACATAAAGTATTCACATCTATGACTTTGCCACAAGGTTGCAAAGCCGTAGGATGTAAGTGGGTGTACAAAAAGAAAGTACTACCCAACAATGAGGTACAATATAAAGCAAAAATAGTGGCACAAGGTTTTTCACAAAGGAAAAATGTGCAATATGATGAGGTATTTGCACCAATGGTGAAGAGTGAAAGCATAAGGTTGGCACTAACATTGGCAGCGGCATGTGGCCATAAAATTTGGTATTTTGATATAACTACTGCATTCCTCAATGCAGAATTAGAGGAAGAAATTTATATGGTTCAAGCACCAGAGTATGAAAGCAAAAAGCCTAACACTGTATATAAATTGAACAAGGCCATTTATGGGCTGAAGCAGTGAGCCAGGAATTGGAATATCTGTTTATATATGGTATTGAAGGATCTTGGGTTCAAGAGTTGCAAGGCTGATGGTTGCATATATACTGGAAAGTTACAAGGTGGGGATTGTCAATTATTAGTATTTGTGGATGATCTCTGTTTCATTGCAAAAGATTTGTCACAGATAAAAGAATTTGCTAATCAATTAGAGAAAAAAATTGAATTAAAAGATTTGGGTGAAATAAAAAACTATCTTGGTGTAGAGATACAAAAAACTGAGAAAGGTGGTTATTTTCTCAGTCAAAGAAGAAAAATTGAACAGCTGTTGGAGAGATACAACATGAAGGATTGTAATTCTGCTCCAACACCTATGAGCACAGATTTTCACAACAATTTGGGTGAGGACAAAGGTGAAGCCTGTGATCAAGAGATATTATCAGTCTGCAATAGGGAACCCTGTCACAGTGGTCCAGGTCAGACATAGCTTGTGCAGTAAACATTTTAAGTCACTTTACTGCTACACTAACACAATCACATTGGATGGGTATAAAAAGGATTCTCAGGTATTTGAAGGGAACTGTGAACTTGGGTCTTCAAATACAGGTCTCTGAAGAATTGAAATTAAAATGTTATGTTGACAGTGATTATGCCAATGATGTAAAAACCAGAAAGTCTAATTCTGGAATTGTGGTATTGTTTGGAGGGATTTTAATTGGTTGGAAGTCCAGAAAACAAACAACTGTAGCCATTTCACAACAGTTCACAATGCAGATGACACAACAGTGATTGGTCTCATTTGAGACAATGATGAATCCGCATACAGACGGGAGGTTGAACAATTAGCCTCGTGGTGCGACCAGAACAATCTGGAACTGAACACACTCAAAACTGTAGAAATGGTGGCGGACTTTAGAAGAAACCCTCCCATACTACCACCTCTTACAATATTAGACAATACAGTATCAACAGTAGAGACCTTCAAATTTCTAGGTTCTACCATATCTCACGACCTAAAATGGACATCCAACATCAAAAACGTCATCAAAAAAGCACAACAAAGAATGTTCTTTCTGCACTAACTCAGAAAGCTCAAACTGCCCAAGGAGCTGCTGATTCAGTTCTAAAGAGAATTATTGAGTCCGTCATCTGCACCTCTATAACTGTCTGATTTGGTTCTGCAACCCAACAAGACAGACACAGACTTGAGAGGATAATTAAAACTGCAGAAAAAACAATTACTACCAACCTGTCTTCCACTGAAGACCTGTATACTGCACAAGTCAAAAAGAGGGCTGTGAAAATATCTACAGACCCCTCACATCCTGGACATAAACTGTTCCAATTCCTACCCTCAAAACGACGCTATAGAGCACTGCACACCAGAACAACTAGACCCAAGAACAGTTTTTTCCGAACTGCCATCACTCTGCTAAACAAATAATTCCCTCAACATTGTCAAACTAGTTACTAAGTCTGCATTACTGTTAATCTTCTCATTGTTCCTATCACCCATCTCCTCCCACTTATGACTATATGGCTGTAGCCTTGTCCTTAAGATTTATATTGACTGTTTCCTTATGGCTATCATTAAATGTTGTACCTTATGATTCTTGACGAATGTATCTTTTATGCACCGAGAGCATATGCACCAAGACAAATTCCTTGTGTGTCCAATCACATTTGGCCAATAAAGAATTCTATTCTATTCTATTCTATTCTATTCTATTCTATTCTATTCTATTCTATTCTATTCTATTCTATTCTACAGCAGAGGCAGAATTTATCGCTCTGTCTGAACTTTGTTCAGAGGTAACTCGGTACATACAGCTGTTAAAGCATTTAAATATAAAAGTAAATGAAGCTGTAATGGTGTTTGAGGATAATAATGCTTGCATAAAAATGGCAACAGGTGACAGAGTAAAGAATAGAAGCAAGCATGTGGGTATTAAATATTGTAATGTAAGAGAAGCCATCAAATGTAAATTAATTAGCTTGCTTCACTGTTCTTCAGAGGACAATCTGGCAGATATAATGACCAAGCCATTGGGTGGAGTGAACTATGGGAAGAATATTAAGTAATTTGGTTTTATGTCTATTCCAGTCATGAAGAGAGGAACGTCAGTGTATAAGAGTTCATGAATTGGAATAGACATGGTAACAGGTCAGCCAATGGGGACTCAGTTTGGAGCCTGAGCGTGGCTTATCTTAACTGTTATGTATAAAAGAGTTGGTCTGTCGTTGCATTATTGCTTCTGTGATTATACTGATTCTGTACTTCTGGATTCTGAGTTCTGGTTCTGGCTTCTGCTGTGTGGGTATTGTATGCATGCAAAATGCTTTATATTACTGTATATAAAAAAGTTTCTTTTATACACGAATTCTGCTGAATTATTTACTTGTGTGCTAGTTGGATTGCTGCAAATTCTAACATTTCTCCCATACAAATCTTTCTTGTATCCTACCGCTTAATAAGCCAGACTTGTGAACTGCATGCATTCAATTAATGTTCAGTACTTTTTAGTATTTAGTATTTAAACAATGAGTGGACAAGAAAAAATATCTTTTCCACATGACCCTGATAGAAATCAACTTGTGAAGCTGCTGTTTGCACAGTAAAACGTATTTCTATTACTAATAATGGAATCTTTTCTTGCTACATAAATAGCTACTTCCAGGATATTTTTTTTACATAAGAATATAATTATTTTTTCTCTCCCACAGCTTCCCATTTTTTTAAAAAAAGTATGCTAATTGCTTTTATTTGGTTAATATTAAATTCATTAATGTGAGCTAAAGTTATTTGATAAGCTTTGGGGCTTTGTTCAATTTGCTTCTTTAATAAGCACTGATACACAATGTAAAATTGGCATTAGCATTTATGAAACTGTAAGATAGTTTGTTTTGTGTTATGTAAATGAAAGAATATCTAAACCAGCCATAAAGGCCTGGGATAATATTTTAAATAAAGATTTAAAACAGCCCTTGCAATCTGTTACAGAATGTATATAAATATAAATAAAATAATTTGCAAGCAAAACATATAGATATAAATGCAGCCCAGTGTTAATAAATCTGATTTTCAATTCAACAATTTTTCTGTTTGTTCCAAAAGATTGTATGTGTAGTTTCAATTCAACTATTTTCAGGTTTGTTCCAGAAGAACATATTTGTGTCATCTTTTGTTTGACTAACAATTGTCAATATGGAATATGCATGATATAGCTAATATTAAATGCTTCATATTACATACATGAATTCAAGCTAATTCAGAATCTTATGCTTACATGTACTAACACATATTGGTTTATGTGTATACAAGGCCAGAAAAAGAGAAAAAAGTTAACTCCTAGATAGGTGTAGGCCAACCGCACTCTCCACCTTCTGTTTTGACAACTCCTTTGGCCTAAACCCTCTGCCACTTTTCTTTCAACATCTGGCACTCCCAGCAACCATGATTGTGAAAAGCCAGTGCAGGTTCTCGCCATTAGAAGCATGGTACTACCCACAACTAATTCCACAATCCTAAAGTAGCATGAACAGAGCATAACATTTTGATATTTATAACTGGGAATTGAGAGGGAGAATCTATTCTCCACCTATCCATTTGACATGGCTCCATTTACTTTGTATTTTATGTCACCCTCTGATAATCTCAAGTGCATCAAGTACAGATAGTCTTTGTTCAATAACTGAATTGGACAGTGACTACTTTGGACAGTGATGAAAAAGTAACATTATAATCAATGGCCACATTTATGACTTTTGCAGCATCTTTTAATCATGTCAGTTAATAAGTCCTGTGCAAAATCATAGGCATAGTTGCAGTTGTGTAATTTTTCATTTAGTGATTGAGGATGGCTTAGAAAGAAAGCTAATTATTGGGGTGGCTTTCATCGACCTAACTACAGCACATGACACCGTTAAGCATAGGATATTTCTACACAAGTTAAATAATATCATCCAAGGTATATAAAAATCGATGATTTTTTTTAAAAAATAAAAAAACAGATTTTTTAAAAATTTAAATTGGATTTTTTAAATTTTTATCAAATTTATTTTAATAAAATGTTTTTGGAGTAAAAATCTATCTAAAGATAGTTTTCTATTTAAGATACATTAATAATTTAGCTCATTCAGTATGAAATGGAGCTTAGTTATATAGCATGAGCTATATATTCTGCAATATTTACATTTTTGATAAACACATTCAATGAATCCAAGCTCTGCAACCTGAGATAACATGCACTGCACTGATGCATTCACACAACTTCACAGTAACCATGAGATAAATCATAGAACAAAGTTCAGGAATATTCCTTTATCCCATTGTTTTGCAAATCTATGTACACTACAAACTGTATGATTGTTTGAAGAGAAATACATCTGTACCACCAGGCTCTAAATGTGAGGAAGGGCAAGCAATAAAAATGAAAGTGAAACCTTCTAAGCAGTTTATAAATATATTAAAGAGCACCTGTGATTTCAGATCCATCATGACGCCTGTTAACAGGCATCCACTCACCTGCTGCCCGCCACATCCCTCACCTTGTGGTGTCACTGCTACATCACTAGCCATCCCATTAAAGTGAATGGGACTGTCAGTGAGTCAACAGTGGTCAGAGGAGCCGCTGTGGGACAGTGATGACAGTTACTCTTTAAAAATTATGATTTAAATTGAGTTGATTTAAATCAAGCCTTTTTACTAGTGATTTAAATCATGATTTAAATCAAATCCACCCTGATAAAATCAGAGATAATAAGCTTACCAAGGTCATTAGCAGCTTCCTCCAGAACCGGAGATTTCATGTGATGGTAAGAACAGTAGATGGAGGATGAAGAAGATGCCAGAAAGAAGTGAATTGTCTCCAATGTTGTATAACATATATATGAACAATCAACCAATCCCTGACAACACATATTTATTCATCTTTGTGGATGAAACAGCAGTGGCAGCACAAGGATCAACTTTTGATGAGGTAACCAGGAAACTTATGGTAGCACTTGAACAATTAGGACCTGCTTTAATCCCTGCTGCAATTAAGCTTTTTCTGGCCTTGTCGCTAGCATAGCTTCTTTATGGGACCTTGCTCAGACCATCAGCTTTGTGTTTACACCATTAGAAATAGTTCAATCCAAATTTATTAGATCAATTCTCCAGATGCCGTGTTGTGTCTCAAATGCACTTCTGCACCTGGAGACAGGATTGACAAAAAACAAAGCAAGAATCTGTATAGTGTCCTTCAATCTCTAGCTAAAGCTTCACTTCTTTCCACAAGGGATTGCTCCATAAATCCTCAAAGATAAATTCTGCTCATCATGGATCAAGGCTGTCAAGTCCAACCTTGCCAAACTAGGCTTCTCCCCAGCTTCAATACTCAAGATGGATTATGACCTAGCAAGACAGACCTTGCAGCAAAGGGTGGAGGACATCGAGAGGCAGGCAGATTTAGGGAAAGCTCTGCTGTTTCTGGCTCCAGATGCCATTAGATGTGTTGTTGCTCCTGCCAGCTATCTTAGTCAGTTGGAGTCAGCAAACAACCAGAAAGCATTTTCGCTCGTACGGTGCCATGCACTTCCATCGGCCATCCTGTATGGCATATAAAAGGATACCATTGACAGAAAAACTCTGTTCCTGCGGCTCAGGAGAGGTGGAGACTGTGGATCACATGCTCCTTAGATGTTCCTTTTACAGAGAGATTAGGAAAAAACAGATTCTGACAATAACTGCTAGGTATCCTGGCCATTCTGACACTACCTATCTTCAGTTGCTGCTTAAGGATGAACAGTTCATAACTACAGCGCAAGTGGCCAGATTCTGCGCAGCAGCACTGGGGATTCGTCACAAACACATGTCTAATCCACTATAGTTATGTTATATAGGGGGTTGGAGTTTGATTTAAAGAGGGATGTTCCATCAGTATAGTGAGTGGAAGGGGCAGATATGCCGGAAGCTGGGGACCACGTCATGTTTGGGGAATGCGCACTCGCTATCTTAGAGCGATTGCGCACTCCAATCCCCAATGCTTTTCTCGTTCCCCAGGCTGTCCAGATTCTCAGGGCCAGAGCCTTCGGCTGATGTTATGCAATGCCAGGTCCGTTGTTAATAAAGCCCCCCTCATTCACGATCTTATTCAGGAGGGGGAGGCAGACCTAGCGGGCATTACGGAAACCTGGTTGGGCCAGGAGGGGGGAGTTCCCCTCGTGGATATATGCCCGCCAGGCTTCCGGGCATTCCATCAGCCGAGGGCTCAGGGCAGGGGAAGGGGGGTGGCGGTTATTATAAAGGAAGGTCTGGATCCAAGGGAGACCACTGTTCCACAGATAGCCGGATGTGAGTCCCTCTTTGTGAAGTGGGGTCGTGGAGTACAGATGGGCTTGTTGGTCACGTACCTGGCTCCCTGCCACGTGGCAACGGCCCTGCCAGAGCTGCTTAATGTTATAGCCGAGGTGGCGGTGGATACCCCCAGACTTGCTATCATGGGGGATTTCAACCTGCCATCTATCGGTGAAACGTCTGAGGTGGCTCGAGAGTTCATGGCTTCCATGACGGCCATGGACCTTACTCAGTTAATTCATGACCCCACTCACACAGGTGGACACACTCTGGACTTAGTTTTTGTCTCTGGTCAGTGGTTGAGTGGCCTTGATATAGGGGATATAGCCGTCGAACCCTTGTCATGGTCTGACCACTCGCTCCTTCGACTGGACTTTCTAACCGCTGCACCCTGCCGCAGGGAGGCGGGACCGACCAGGTGGTTCCGCCCCAGGCACCTGATGGACCCTGATAGGTTCCAGATGGAGCTTGGGCCATTTCCTGAGACTCTGGCTCATGACTCGGCTGAAGACCTGGTGGCCGCCTGGGATAGTGCGGCCGCCGGGGCTTTGGACCGTGTCGTGCCTTTGCGGCCTCTGACCCGGCACCAAACTCACATAGCTCCTTGGTTCTCCAAGGAGCTGAGGGAGATGAAGCGCCAGAAAAGACGCCTGGAGAGTAGTTAGAGGACCAGCTGCTCCGAATCCAACCGAACACTGGTGAGGTCTCATATTAAGACCTACCTAGTGGCGATAAAAGCGGCGAAATCTAGCTATTTTGCCGCTCTTATCGCATCATCAGATAATCACCCGGCCGCCCTGTTTAGGGTGATCCGCTCCCTCCTCCATCTGGAAGTGCGGGATGACCCCTTGCAGGGCCGAGCTGAGGATTTTGTGCAGTATCTGTATGACAAAATCGCTCAGATTCAGGAAGGGCTGGCCTCTGACTGGGTATGTCCGGACGGGATGACTGAGGCAGGTCTTGAGAGCGTTATCTGGGAGGAGTTCGATCCTGTGGCTCCCAAGGACATGGACAGGGTCCTGGGACAGCTGAACGCGACCACATGTTTATTGGACCCGTGTCCCTCCTGATTGGTACTGGCTTCCCGGGACGTGACACGAGGCTGGCTCCAGAAGATTGTTAACGCTTCTTTGAGTGAGGGGGTCCTGCCGGCTGCTTTGAAAGAAGTGGTTGTGAGGCCCCTTCTCAAGAAGCCCTCTCTGGATCCGGCTGTTTTGGCTAACTATCGTCCAGTCTCCAACCTTTGCTTCGTTACGAAGGTTGTTGAGAGTGTGGTAGCGCAGCAGCTTCCCCGGTACCTGGATGAAGCTGCCTATCTAGACCCGCTCCAGTCCGGCTTCCGGCCTGGGAACAGCATGGAAACAGCATTGGTCGCGTTGGTGGATGATCTCTGGAGGGCTCGGGATAGGGGTTGCTCCTCTATTCTGATCCTGTTAGACCTCTCAGCGGCTTTTGATACCATCAACCATAGTATCATGTTGCACCGGTTGGAGGGGCTGGGGGTGGGGGGCACCATTTTGCGGTGGTTCTCCTCCTACCTCTCTGACCGGTCGCAATCTGTGTTGACAGGGGGGCAGCGGTCGACCCCGAGGCACCTTGCTTGTGGGGTGCCACAAGGGTCGGTCCTCTCGCCCCTTCTGTTCAACATTTATGTAAAGCCGCTGGGTGAGATCATCCATGGCTTCGGGGTGGAATTCCATCAGTACGCTGATGACACCCAGCTGTACATCTCCACCCCAGGCCACCCCAACGATGCCCTTGAAGTGATGTCCCAGTGCCTGGAGGCCGTGCGGGCCTGGATGGGGAGAAACAGGCTCCGACTCAACCCTTCCAAGACCGAGTGGCTGTGGCTTCCGGCGTCCCGATATAGCCAGCTGACGCCATCGCTGGCTATTGGGGGCGAATCACTCGCCCCCACAGAGAGGGCTCGTAACTTGGGCGTCCTCCTGGATGCACAGCTGTCTTTAGAAGATCATTTGACGGCCATGGCCAGGGGGGCTTTTTATCAGGTTCGCCTGATATGCCAGTTACGCCCCTTTCTAGATCGGGACTCCCTACGCACAGTCACTCAGGCACTCGTCACGTCCCGCCTGGACTACTGCAACGCTCTCTACATGGGGCTCCCCCTGGGGTGCACCCGGAGGCTCCAGCTGGTCCAGAATGCGGCCGCGTGGGGGATTGTGGGGGCGACGGGGTGCTCCCATGTGACACCTCTCCTGCGCGAGCTGCACTGGCTCCCGGTGGTCTTCCGGGTGCGCTTCAAGGTGTTGGTGACCACCTTTAAAGCGCTCCATGGCTTAGGGCCAGGGTATTTACGAGACCGCCTTCTGCGACCAATAGCCTCCCACCGGCCAGTACGCTTGCACAGAGTGGGCCTCCTCAGGGTGCCGTCCGCCAGACAATGTCAGCTGATGACCCCCAGGGGGAGAGCCTTCTCTGTGGCGGCGCCCACCCTCTGGAACAACCTCCCCCCAGAGATACGTACAATAACAGACCTCCGGATTTTTCGTCGGGCTCTGAAAACTTATTTATTTCAACTAGCTGGGCTGGCTTGAGTTAAATTTTAAACTGATTTTAAATTGGGTTGTTTTAAATTACAGCCAAAAATATTTAATCATTTTAAACTGCTTTTAAATTTTGTATGTTCTGTTTTTTACTCTGGCTGTTCACCGCCCTGAGTCCTATTGGAGAAGGGCGGTATAGAAATGGAAACAAATAAATATAGAAATGGAAACAAATATAACCAATGTGGCAAACCCTTAGCACTGCTTAATCCTTCTCCTTTTAGCATTGAACCTACAATGGGCCATACAGTTTATGGATTGTAATTGTAGTATAGTTAGACCATGTATAATTGACAGATTGGATTTTATTATAGATTTTAGTTGTTATTTATTATTTTATACTAGAATTTTTAATTGTATATATACTGAAAGCTTTTATTTGTTCTGGTCTCTGATCTAAGATTGTAATAAATTGATTGATTGATATATTTGTTTCATAGCCAGGCTAGCTTTGTACAGGATATTTCTTTCAGCAATGGCATTCTGGCCTGGAGAAAAAGCATGATGAAAGTCAAGTAAAACATATAAATAAAATCTTAGCAACAACTTAGAAGATAAAGCAAGATGAAGGTAAAAACAGTCCCCAACCAATGTAACATGTTCAATGTTATCACAGCATCATAGTGTTTATAAATACTTAGGGACATTTGTAGCATAGAAGCTAGCATACAAACCCGAAAGTTATTTGTTTAAGACATGTATCTATCATTGCCTCCCTTAGAAATATATTATCTCTGAATCACCATTGCCCTCAGCCACATTCTAGTCCTTTACCTTCAACCAACTCTAACCTGATGAAGATCATTCCCTCAGAAACTCAAAAGTTTGCACAGGACAGTTGTTTTTATATTTTTAGGTTAAATTGCTGTATTGTTTAAAGAGTAAGTAATGCATGTTCAGATTCTGATCATTTGGGAACACAAACTGTTTAAAACTATTGCATTCTGATTTAATTCAAATGAGAATAACCTTCCTTGGTCAACATTCTTCAGCATCATTTTTGCCCACTAAAAAGTGAAATGTATGGGGGCACTAAAACGGCTCACAAATCTATTGTCAAAAAGCAACATTGCCTCTTTAATATAACTTAAATCTTGAATAATTTAACAATAATCCAGTTTCAAGAATGGAACGATGAATCCGGAAATCTGCTTACTCGGAAAAGCATCGGACATTTAAAGCATTGCTTTGATAATCTCATCTGAAATAGTGAGATTAGTCTATCTCTAAGAATTTCCACCCAGCCTGGTCTTTATTCCTCGCTGGCTGGGAACCGTACCCCCAACCTATCTGAAAAACTCCAGTGTAAAGACAAAGAAAAATAAAAGTAAAATTACAACATATGAGACGGAAAGGGCAGGTGGTGCTGATTGTAGAAGCCCTCCACCACATTGTGAGTCATGTGCATTAATAGCAGGGGAAACAACTGCCCCTACCTGCAGTACTACAGACAGACTCCATCAGCAGCTTCTTCCCTTAAGAAGCAGCTACTGCGCGAAGCAGGAAACAACCCATACGGAATCTCACAGCCCCGGAAACATGACCTCTACAGCCTTCGTCCTCCACGTCACCAGACAAAAACATCCTCCTGTGCTCATAGCGCGCCTGCGTCAAAGAGCTTCTGCAGCGAGCAGAGAAGAGCGGTCCCTAGAAAGTGCGAAGCAGCGGCCCCTAAGTATTGGAGGGTATTGACCTGGGAGATCGAGTGCTGTAACTGGAGTCGCTCCGGGCTGTTTCGTTGCGTTTCTTTAAAAAGGGGGAACAAGAAGACCTAAAGGTGCGTTTTCAAGAGGCAACTGGACTTTCTGGTTTTTCTTTGAAGACTTTTCTCTTCTCATCCAAGAAGCTTCTTCAGGGAAACGTCTTCAAAGAAAAACCAGGAAGTTCAGTTGCCTCTTGAAAAAGCATCTTTGCGACAATTATAACCTGTATGACTGAGAATCTCCATAGACATTAAGCTGAGAACAAGAGGAGTTTCAGGAATCAATCTGGCATCTTCTCCCTTTTCAGGAAAAGTCCCCGGATGTCTGTGTGGATTGAAAGACTGAGAGAAGTTGGCACTAAGAACTTTTCAGGGGATATACTTTAAGGACAAACCCATGCAGTTTCTTATGCAAGGAGTTGTCACCGTCTTCTGGATACTTTGTTGACTTCCCAACTTAGCTTACAAAGTTAGGTAGACTCTATAGCCTGACCTTGCTTAGGGTTTTCTTTTCTTTTCTTTTTTCTTTTGAAATCACTTTTCATAGTCTATTTTAAAAAATCCTAATTTTTCAGGATTATCAATTTCATCAAATTGAAGGGTTCAACAAATGAATTTATTTGTTATCTTTTCTGTTCAATTCATGTAATATATTTGTTTTGCAACTCAGATTTAATTCTCTGTATTTCAAACCAGGTGAATCTATTTAGCATTGACAGCCATTTTTCTATTCACTGCATATTCATTCAATACCCATTTATTCTTAATTCTTACCTTTCTTTGTTCTACATTGTTTCCTCACAAGAAACCACATAATACAGAATGTAATTTACTTGCTCTTGTTTCTTGTATACCTTGTATTTTTTCCTTTCTGTGAAACACAACTATTGCATCTTTCAAACATTAACTTTTGGTACAATATTTCTTATGCAATACAGTATCCTTGAGCATTAATTTTTTGGTATCTTATCTCTTACTGTATCACTGCAAATATCAGGTCTCAGTTAACAGCACAGTACTTCTGCATAAAAAATACACATATATTCATACCCTCAATTTACACACTACTAATAAGCACCTTTCACAGGCACCACAACATTTGTTTTGCATTTATTTGCATTATAATATATACATTAAGCAGTCAGGGAACATCACACATTCTTGTTTTAAAGAATTATTCTCAACTGAAGTCCAAGGCAAATTTTTCCATATGATGTCAATCCCAGTCTATGCTCTAACCACAAATACTAAGGAAGCCTATACTAAATAGTTCTATGCTAATTTGCAACACAATATCAGTACAGTACAAAAAAGCTTAACATTAATTACATGTAAGGCTAAAATTGGTAGTAAATAATCATCTGGAATAACAGAAAAAATGGGATTTTATATATGAAACAAAGTGTTTAATAGACTAGCAATATTGTGCAAAGATATAGTAATGCGATTTCTCTTGAAAATCCTTTTTTCTCATAACCTAAAAGATAACTTTATATAAAGAGATCATCAGATGGATATCAATGGAAATCAAATGGATGTCCCAAAGGTGCTTTTTCTGAAGAGGTTGAAGAAGCTTCTTAGACGAGAAGCGAAATGTGTTCAAGGAAACACAAAGTCAAGTTGCCTTTTGAAACAACCATGATCAAGATAACTGAGAATCTCCATAGAAATCAAATGGACTACATAATTCGAAAGAAAATTCAGAGGAGCTTTATTTAATCAACAAAAAGCCTCACATTCTGGAAGTGAAGGTACATGGGCCCTAGAAAATGTTGTTAACAAAAGAGCTTCAGAAGTTGATAAAATTCAAGGTAACTGTTTAAAATCTTACACAATAATGTAATTAATGTGCTTCATATAGTTTGTAAATATGTATAGAAAAAACAGTGCCTGAGGGACGGGGGGAGGGGGAATCAAATTTGTTCAAGTTTCATTCAAGGTATTTTTTCCAAGTTATGCTGTAATATCAAAAAAGATAGTATAAAGAATGCTCAAAGAATTGAAGTGTTGCCCTTATCTCACTAGTAAGATAACACTCAGGATTTTGCAAGGTAGGACACTTAAGATAGAACTGCTATCATCATCTATCATAATGAATGATGGAAACAGCAGAGGTTCCAAAAAGACATCTATTTCTACTTAATATATGGCAACATGCCTTGAAATAGAGAGGGGGTTATAGGGGGATTTCAAAAATCTGTTACATGCTCTAATCAGGTATGAAAGTAGTCCTAAAAATTTTGAGATGTGCACCAGTATTGTTTCTAACTTGTGAAACTCTACACAAAATAAACAATTCCACTATTGCTATCCTCTTTGATGATATTGTATACATACGCACACATATGTACATACACACACCAATATTTCTTAGCAACTCCTGTTTGCTGACCTTGTTTACCTTTAAAGTCTGGACAAAAACTAACATACTCTTGCCTGCAACCCACCAGGTAAGAACTATATACAATCTACAAACATGCTCAGGGTGTGTGTGCATGTGTGTGTATGAACATATGTGTATATATACATGTGTTACTGGGTACATATTCCATTTACATGTTTCATATATTGAAACCCATATCTTATTGTTGTCATTAGCAGATCTTATCTTTCCTAATACATCTTCATAGCAGGCAGAGATATAATTTTTCTTTGGAAGTGATTCATTTGGAATTGAATGGCTGGTGTACGTCTCCCCCCCCCCCAAAAAAATGCCCAAGGCTACCACTATCCAATTTCCTTAAAGGGATATTTGAAGTAACCATCATTGTAGAGAGATTCTTACAAAATTCTTACTGGGTATTTGGTGAACCTGCAGTTGAAGAAGCTCTCTCAAAAGGGAGAGCAACAAAAAGAAGACAAAAGAGAGTTGGAGGAAATAACAAAGAGAGAAGGAACAAAGGCAAAAGATAAGAGAGAAACAAGAATGACCAGAACAACAAAACCCACCTATAAGTAAAACCATGGAAGAAGAAATAAATTACTGTCAATAAATATAAATGGATTGAATTCTGCTATAAAGAGGAAAAGGACTTTTAGTAAATTAGAAAAATTAAAGTTGGACATAATTTGCCTACATGAGGTTCATATTAAAAAACAAAATAAAAACTCTTGGAATATTCTAAACTTGGGAAATTATATACCTCTCTATCACAACGTAAGAGGAGAGGAGTAGCTCTTTGCATAAAAGAAACAATAAATGTTAAGCAAATTTTCACAGATGAAGGAGGAGGATTTTGATGGTGGAGATAACAATGAATTACAGATATTTTGGGTAGCAATTTATGCTCCAAACAGCAATCAAGAGGATTTTTATGGTAAACTTCATAAGAAAATAATAGAATTGGAGTATGAAAATATATCTGTAGTAGGAGATTTTAATGCAATTGTGGATGCAGAATTGGACTATAAAACTAGGACAGTAAATAAAAAAAGCTAAGAAGACACTTTCAAAAGCTTTTCTTAAAATGACAGAAGAATTAGGTATTCAAGATGTATGGTGTGAGGTACATCCCAAGGAAAAGCAATATTCATTTTATTTAAAACAGCATATGTTTTGGTCAAGAATAAATACGGATGATAGCTGAACTAAGATCTAATGTACAAGGAATAGACATAGAAACAAGTAATTGGGCAGACCACAATCCAATAAAAGTTAAATGGAAAGGACAAAAAAGGAAATTAAGATGGATGTTGAATCAATATTAAAAGACAAGGGATTTATTCAATTCATGGAAAAAGAATTAGACTTTTTCTTTAAAGAAAATAGAAAAGAAGAGATCTCATTACAAAATGTATGGGACACATATATACTGTATTAGAGGTCAGTCATAACTTACATGGGAAAGAAAAATAAGAAACAAAATTAAAAGATATTAGAAGAAGAATATAAGAGGTTAGAGATGGAATTACAAAAAGAACCACAAAAAGTCTTAAAAAATCAAATGGAATTAATAAAACATAAGTTGAACTTAATAGATAAAGAAGAATTAGCACAAAAAATTAAAAGTGCTAAACAATTTTTTTTTTGAAAATGCAAATAAACCAGGAAGATGGCTGGCATATAAATTGAAAAAGGAGAAGGAAAAAAAACCTAATGCATCAATTAATCGACAAGGAAGGAAACCTTCATCATAGAAATGACAATAAAAAGAAAGTGATCCAAAACTACTATGAAAAATTATATGATCAAGACAGTTTCAGAAGATAAAATAAAACAATGTTTAGAAAAAGCGGAATTACCTAAAATACCTGAAACAGTGAGAGCTATGTTAGATGAACATATAACAATGTTGGAATTAACAGAAGCAATTAAGAGACAAAAGAATGGCAAAACACTGGGCCCAAATCATCTACCAGCAGAACTCTATTAACACTTACAAAATATTTTAAGTATACCAATGTTGTAAGTGTTCAATGAAGTACTGCTAGAAGTAAAAGTACCAAATTAATGGACGGAAGCATATATTGCTCTCATACCAAAGGAAGATTCAGACTTACAACAGATAAAAAATTACAGTCCAATATCCTTACTGAATGCTGATTATAAAATACATGGCTCAATAATTGCAGAAAGACTAAAAAGGTTCATAGATCAATTTATACATTCAGATCAAAATGGATTTTTACCTAAGAGACAAATTAACAACAATATGAAAATAATTTTAAATACACTGGAGTACTACGAAACACATCCAAGGAAGCAAATTGATTTTTCTAGATGGACAAAAAGCATTTGATAATGTGAATTGGCAGTTTATTCTAGAACAATTAAAAGATATGGATTTGGGGGAGAGATTTATTAACATGATAAAAGTGATATATTATAAACAAACAGCAAAGGTGATGGTAAATGGAGATATGACAGAGAAGGTTAACATTAAAAAAAGGTACAAGACAAGGATGCCCCTTGTCTCCTCTATTATTCATATTGACACTGGAAGTATTAAACAGAAATATTAGACAAGATGCAGAGATAAAAGGTATGGAAATAAAAAAGGAAAAATATAAACTACAGGCATTTGTAGACGATTTAGTCTTCATTCTGGAAGATCCACAAGCAACAGGGCCTAAATTAATTTTAAAAAATAGAGGAATATGGAAAAGTGGCAAGATTGAAAATAAATAGAGAAAACTAAGATATTAGTTAAAAATCTTACAGATGTGCAGAAAAAAGTGAATGAAGAGAATAGATATTCAGATTACTAAGAAAGTGAAATACTTAGGGATTCACCTGACAGCAAGATGTATAACTATTAAAGAAGATACTGTTATAACTATAAACTGATGCAACAAATTAAAGCAGATCTGGAGAAATGGAAAAATCTGCAATTATCATTAATAGGAAGAATAGCTACAATAAAAATGAATATATTACCGAGATTACTATATCTATTTCAAACAATTCCCATAAAAGTGGGGAAAAAATACTTTGAGGAACTCAATAAAGTAATATTAAGATATATTTGGCAAGGGAAAAAAGCAAAAATAAGTTTTAAAATGCTGCAAGATCAGTGGTGGAATTCAACCGGTTCTCTCTGGTTCGGGCGAACTGGTAGTGGTGACTGCGGGAAGCTCTGCCCACCCGCCCAGATGTAATGCGTGACCAGTGCATATGTGCAGAAGGCCATGCACCTTTTACAGAGGAGGCGCATGTGAGTGAAGCCATGGGTGCTCACGTTTGCAAACCGGTAGGGAAGGTAAGTGAATTCCACCTCTGTGCAAGATGCAAGGAAAGGGGAGGCTTTGGGCTACCGAATTGGGAATTGTACTATCAGGCTGTGGTACTTACTGTATATGGGTGAAAGAATGGATTGTATTGAGGAATACAAGACTATTGACTTTGGAGGGGCACGATTTGCAATTGGGGTGGCATGCCTTCTTGTAGTATGGGAAAAATAAAATACATGGTTACTTTCAAAGACATTACATTAGGAATGCATTATTGTTAGTATGGGGAAAAACTAGAGAATAACATTATTTGAGGATACCAATTTGGCTTTCAACAATGGAAGCACTGATTCACCCAAATGTTATTAACATGGAAAATATTGTTAGGTACAAAAATACCTTGAATGAAAAGGGGGAACTCAAAACTAAACAAGAACTGAGTGATCAAGGGATTGATATGACATGGTACTCACAAGTGCAGATACATTCTAAATATGAGAAAGATGTTAAACTATACGGATTTTATAAAGAACTAACAGAATTGGATAAGATATTAATGGGGCAGAAGGAAAATTGATAAAAGAAAACCTATGGCTACTTAGTGGGCATTAAATTGGAAAGTGAACAAGTGAAGGAGACGATAGTATGGGCAAAAATCTTTGTCTATACAATAGAGTTAGATAAATGGCAGAAACTGTGGGACAGGAACTATAAATTAACAATGTCAACTGCATATAAAGAAAATTTGTATAAGATATTTTATAGATGGCATTTTGCACCAGCGAGGTTGGCAAGAATGTTTAAAGATAAGTTGGCTAAATGCTGGAAGTGCCACCAGAAACATGGCTCATATTATCATATGTGGTCGATATGATCAAAGGCAAAAAGGTATTGGACAAAAATACATATGTGGTTGGAAAAAATGATAAAGAAGCATTTTTACTTAAAGTCAGAAATATTCTTGTTGGGGATTTTACCCGAAAATATAAGAGGAATGCATATTTAATTATTCATATATTAACTGCAGCTAGAATCGTATTTGCACAAAATTGGAAAAATGAAGAGATTCCTACAGATGAGAATGTGGGCAAGAAAATATTAGAATGTGTAGAAATGAATAGACTAACGCTAGCAATCAAAGAAAAAGAACAAACTGAATATTACATGACATGGGACTTATTTTATCAGTGGTTAGATAATAAAAACAGAAGTTAGAAACGGAAACAAAAAAAAATAGTGAAAGTAGATATGTTAAGAGAGAGAAGCAAATATTATTATGATTATGTTTAATATCATTTTAATATTATATAATTAATTTTGATTATTAAGTTACAAAGATATCTGTACCCGGACGACACACTGTTTAATTGAAGATAGAATTATTATATTGAAAAATTAAAAATTTAATTTAAAAAAAGCTGCAATTTATAAATAATAATGAATACATTTCACATGGACAAAATGTGGCTGCTCATAAATAGCTCCACCTTGCAGTCATTTTTGTGTTTGTCTACCATTCATATTGTCATTTGATTAACTAATCACCCGTTTTCTAAAGTGCGAATGTGTTTTTACACTTCAACCAAGACAGTGTTAACTATGAAACTATAGATAGCAAAAGACATTAATTATCTATTTCAGAAGTCTCCACACCTTCTGTATCTGAGAGAAAGAAAACTATAATCTGTTTGATGTGTGGTTAACAAAATAAAATAAAATAAAATAAAAAGTCAAATCACTCAGGACAAAGATTTCAACAATGTTTAATGAATGTTAAAACTTTTTAAATAAAAAAAACAATATTTAATGAAATTGCAAAACATAAACTCTATGTAACTTGTTTTCTAAACCTCAGTTTATTAAATGTATTTTCCTCTAGTCAATCATGAAAGAACTGTAAATAAAAAACAAAAGTAATCAATGTTAATGGCACTCAAAGGGAAAGGAGGTTGGGAAATTAATTACTACTTTTCACAAACATAGACTATTATTTGGAAGTTTTTCATGTTGGTTGTAGGTTCTTGATTCTTACCCTGTTTCCCCCAAAATAAGACATCCCCTGATAATAAGCCCAATTGGGCTTTTGAGCACATGGCAATAAGGCCAAGCACTTATTTCAAGGTTCAAAAAAATGTAAGACAGGGTCTTATTTTCGGGAAAACACAATAGTATAATGCTTTCTCTATATGGTATGGTGGTATAGTTAAGAGTTCACTAAAGATTTATGAGGGCACTGAAGAAAGCATTGTTTGGTGAACATTGTAAGTGAATGTTAAAAAGTTCTGCCATGGTTATTTTAAATACACTGCTCAAAAAAATAAAGGGAACACTTAAACAACACAATGTAACTCCAAGTCAATCACACTTCTGTGAAATCAAGCTGTCCACTTAGGTAGCATCACTGATTGACAATCAATTTCACATGCTGTTGTGCAAATGGAATAGACAACAGGTGGAAAGCATAGGCAGTGAGCAAGACATCCCCAATAAAGGAGTGCTTCTGCAGGTGGTGACCACAGACCACTTCTCAGTTCCTATGCTTTCTGGCTGATGGTTTGGTCACTTTTAAATGCTGGCGGTGCTGTCACTTTAGTGGTAGCATGAGACGGAGTCTACAACCCACACAAGTGGCTCAGGTAGTGCAGCTCATCCAGGATGGCACATCAATGCGAGCTGTGGCAAGTCAGTGTCTGTCAGCGTAGTGTCCAGAGCATGGAGGCGCTATCAGGAGACAGGCCAGTACATCAGGAGACCTGGAGGAAGCCGTAGGAGGGCAACAACCCAGCATCAGGACCGCTACCTCCGCCTTTGTGCAAGGAGGAACAGGAGGAGCACTGCCAGAGCCCTGCAAAATGACTTCCAGAGGGCCACAAATGTGCATGTGGCTGCTCAAACGGTCAGAAACAGACTCCATGAGGGTGGTATGAGGGCCTGACATCCACAGGTGGGGGTTGTGCTTACAGCCCAACACCGTGCAGGATGTTTGGCATTTGCCAGAGAACACCAAGATTGGCAACTTCGCCACTGGCGCTCTGTGCTCTTCACAGATGAAAGCAGGTTCACACTGAGCACATGTGACAGACGTGACAGGGTCTGGAGACACCATGGAGAACGTTCTGCTGCCTGCAACATCCTCCAGCATGACCGGTTTGGCAGTGGGTCAGTAATGGTGTGGGGTGGCATTTCTTTGGGGGGCCGCACAGCCCTCCATGTGCTCGCCAGAGGTAACCTGACTGCCATTAGGTACCAAGATGAGATCCTCAGATCCCTTGTGAGACCATATGCTGGTGTGGTTGGCCCTGGGTTCCTCCTAATGCATGCAAATGCTAGACCTCATGTGGCTGGAGTGTGTCATCAGTTCCTGCAAGACGAAGACATTGATGCTATGGACTGACCCACCCGTTCCCCAGACCTGAATCCAATTGAGCACATCTGGAACATCATGTTTTGCTCCATCCACCAACGCCATGTTGCACCACAGACTGTCCAGGAGTTGGAGAATGCTTTAGTCCAGGTGTGGGAGGAGATCCCTCAGGAGACCATCCGCCACCCCATCAGGAGCATGCCCAGGCATTGTAGAGAGGTCACACAGGCATGTGGAAGCCACACATACTACTGAGCCTCATTTTGACTTGTTTTAAGGACATTATATCAAAGTTGGATCAGCCTGTAGTGTTTTTTTCCACTTTAATTTTGAGTGTAACTCCACATTCAGACCTCCATGGATTAATACATTTGATTTCCATTGATAATTTTTGTATGATTTTGTTGTCAGCACATTCAACTATGTAATGAACAAAGTATTTACTAAGAATATTTCATTCATTCAGATCTAGAATGTCTTATTTTTGTGATCCCTTTATTTTTTTTGAGCAGTGTAGTTTCCCACAAAAGAGATTTTAGTAATCCATTTAGACTTCCAGAGCATAAATCACTTCAAAGGTAGGTATCTGTTTAGATAGATAATCATTAAGCAACAATTGGACAGTTGAGATACTGAATCCAGGAGTATGATGAAAAATAAATTTGAAAAGTTAATTTAATCCTACAATATAGAGAGAATACAGTATTTTCTGCAAAAAAAAAGGAATAGAACAAGAAAAATGAATTGGAAAAATGACCCATTGAGTCACAGTTGATCAGATTTATTCCAAACCATTACTACTGCTTTTGTTATTGTCATGCAAAAAGAGAAGACAGGTTCATGCATTGGTGGAACCTAAATCTTATGCACATATGAACTATGATGCCCACAAAGAAAGCATTATTTGCTTTTGGATTTCAAACAAATTGCTAACATGTTTTATACTTTGAAGAATTTAGAATTTAGAATAAAAGTTTGTTCAAATGTAATATGAGAAGGTATTGATAAATTTTTCCCTGCATGTATTATAATCTGGAAGAGGTGGAAAAATGAGAATAAAGGAATCATCTAAAGCCATTTTTTATTGTAAATAAATGCAATGACACTTTCCTTAGCTAATCTAAATATTTGATGCTAATTTAACTTTCCCATTTCTTATGAAACATATTTATTTAGATTTAAATAAATGGAAATTTATGAAGGATAGCAGAGATTTGTTCTGATCTCCCCACCTTCTATCTTCAATCTGATTGATTCGTTGGAGGAGGCTATTGTTGAAGACAGTCTCAAGGTTCGTAGTTATAATTTTATCATGTTTACTTGAATGTGGTTACATTATTGTTACAGATTTTCCCTGTCAAAAGTTTGCCCCTTCAGTGAATAGATTGATTCATTTTGAGATTTCATAAATATATCATTAGAAACAGAGCTTTACCTGGTCAGATTTCCCAGTAAACTTGGTGATAGGATTCTTACAACTCATTGTGATAGGAACTAACCATAGATATTAAGAACATTATCTAAACTGGCAATACCTATCTATTTGAAAACAGTATGGACATATTTGCACAACACTCTAACCACTTCTTCATTTAATTGTGGTTTTCTCAACCAATTTTCTGGATTTTCAGAATATACTGAATCATGGTCTAATTATACAAAATGCTTTGTAAAGCATAGTAGGCCAAAGTGGTTTAAAATATAATTTGATACCCACTATAATCCCTTTTATAGTACAAATCTTCCCTCATAATTTTTGGGATTAAATATTTGGAGCTTTTTTTGCATATTTTAATTCTAAAAACTTCCAAAGGACTTACTATACAAACATAATTGAAATATCAACTTTATCTGGTAAATTTTTTGCTCATTTTCCAGAGGTACATTATCTCAGAGGTACATATAATATTGATATGTCTGATAAGAACAAATAAAAAATCAGTTATTTTGTTCATAAATTTTATTAATTTTGATAAGTATAATTTCTAATAGTTAAAATAAGCATTTCTTATATCATTTACTTCTTTGAATAGATGTACCGTATTTTCCGGCGTATAAGACGACTGGGAGTATAAGACGACCCCCAACTTTTCCTGTTAAAATATAGGGTTTGGGCTATACTCGCCATATAAGACTGCCCCTCTTCCAATGCACACCAAATAAAAATTAAAAAACATCAACTGGCTCACCTACAATGTAAAAGCAACTGTGCTAGACCCAAAATGGCCCCTGTAACAAGCAGGAACCTCACAGAGCCACAAAAAGCCCCCCCAAAAAACTTTCACACTCTAAACACACACAACACAACACAACTGGCTCACCCACAATGTAAAAGCAGCTGTGCTAGACCCAAAATGGCTCCTGCAACAAGCAGGAACCTCACACAGCCACAAAAAGCCCCCCCAAAAAACTTTCACACTCTAAACACACACAACACAACACAACTGGCTCACCCACAATGTAAAAGCAGCTGTGCTAGACCCAAAATGGCCCCTGCAACAAGCAGGAACCTCACACAGCCACAAAAAGTCCAAAAAACCAACTTTCACACTTTACACACACCAAATTCCACATACAGCTTTGTGAGATTTTGTGTGTTTGTGTAGTTGGAGTGAAACACTACAGAAACACACTAAATCTCAGAAAGCTGCACAAATATTATTTTATTTTATTTTATTTTTATTTTTATATGAAAGCTAAATTTAAAACTTCCTAAACTTTAAATGGCTAGGTCTAAAAAAGAACAACTAAAAAAACCCCAATTGACTATTTTTTTTAAAGCTCCCAAAGGGGAAAAAAACTTACCCAATAGAACAGGGGTCTCCAACCTTGGCAACTTTAAGACTTGTACACTTCAACTCCCAGAATTCCTCAGCCAGCTTTGCTTTGCTGGCTGAGGAATTCTGGGAGTTGAAGTCCACAACTCCCTCCTTGCTTGATTGCAGGCAGGGAGTTGCTTGCTTGCCTGAATAGATTCAGGCAAGCAAAGCAAGGCAAGCGTTGCGACTAGCAGCTGAGGTAAGCAAGCTGGAGGGGGAAAACTTTTTCCCTTTTACATGGCTCTGGCCATCCCAGCTGAGTTGCAGGGAACTCAGCTGGGATGGGATCGACCGTCAGAGCCATGGTTCTGGCGATCCCAGCTGAGTTGCAGGGAACTCAGCTGGGATCGTCAGAGCTGGGATCATCAGAGTAAAAGGGAAAAAACTTTTTTCCTTTTACGTGGTTTCTGGCGATCCCAGCTGAGTTGCAGGGAACTCAGCTGGGATTGTCAGAGCTGGGATCGTCAGAGCTGGGATCTCCAGAGCCATTTAAGGCTCGTTAGAGCCTTTCGGGCTGGTCTGCCTGGTTACAGGAGAACGACACCCGGCGTATAAGACGACCCCCGACTTTTGAGAAGATTTTCATGTGTTAAAAAGTCGTCTTATACGCCAGAAAATACGGTAAATACAATCTCATTTTGACCATTGTAAAATTCTTATTTGACCCTTTGTTGAAATAAAAATTACTATGTAATACAATTAAAAAGGTTGGTAGGCCAAATTATAATTATCTAGTTATGGAAAAAGAGAAAAAGAATTTAAGTCTCATTTACAGAAGAGGTATTTCTTGTAAAATACCTGGATTTCAATTTTTAGAGTTTAGTGTTTTCTTTAAAAGGATCTTATTTCATAGCCTACCTCTTATCAGAATTGAGAGGTGTAGAAATCATGTTATATAATAAAAATTCTGACAACATTCTTAAATTGTTGCTGCATTTTTGGCTTTTAGTGATAACTTATCAATGAATCTGGTCAAAATTATAGAATTGTCCATCAGGATTCATTTTTTAAAAAAACCTTAAATCCATGAATAATAAACTCAAGAGTTGTCTCACATTACCAGGCATTTTATTAGATTACTATTATTGCATCATCAGAAACCAAGGTTATGAAAGGTTTTATTTGACCTATAGCTACATTGTGTCTTCATTCTCACTTACTGATGCTTCCCATCAATTATGTTTCCTTGATTTTCTTGTAATTTTCTTGTTGTGAGCCAGAGTCATTGATAGTCTAATGGCGTACAAGTTTCATAAACTATGTGTGGGTAATCTACTGTTAGATTCACAATCTGAGACTGCTGGAAACTTAATTCAATACTAAGCAAGGACCTAAAAATAGAGGAGTTGCAAGCAGACTAGCTTTCTGTAAATTTAGGAGGTTCAGGTTCGATAAAGTCAATATTGCAGTAATTATTGTTGCTATCAAAATAATGGATCATCATTATCTTGTATGAGTATGGAATTTTGAAGAAAGCACTCATCAGTTGCACTTACATGTTGTATTATGTCATGTATATGAACTTAGTAGGATTAGGAGCAGTGGTGGGTTTTAATTTTTTTTACTACCGGTTCTGTGGGCGTGGCATGGCATGGCATGGCTTGGTGGGCGTGGCAGGGGAAGAATACTGTAAAATCTCCATTTCCACCCTACTTCAGGGGAAGGATACTGTAAAATCTCCATTCCCTCCCCAATCCAGGCAAAGTTTACTGCAAAATCCCCATTTCCTCTGGATCAGCTGGCACTTGAAAGGCAGAAAATAGATGGGGGCGGGACCAGTCAGAATTTTTACTACCGGTTCTCCAAACTACTCAAAATTTCTGCTACCGGTTCTCCAGAACTGGTCAGAACCTGCTGAAACCCACCTCTGGTTAGGAGAATCTTTGCTCAGATTAATCTCTTGCATTATTTGGACTTTTTTGTGTCATGAGATCCTTCTCACAGTCACACATGGCTTATTCACCTCTCTTTAGGGCTATTGAATTGTACTGGGAGGTTATCAGATGATTGGCTTCCGGCATCCCGGTATAGTCAGCTGGTACCATCACTGACAATAGGGGATGAGATCTTGCTCCCCACAGAGAGGGCCCGCAACTTGGGTGTCCTCCTGGATTCACGGCTATCTTTAGAAGATCATTTGATGGCCGTGGCCTGATTCAGGTTCGCCTGATCCACCAGTTGCATCCCTTTCTGGATCGGGACGCCTTGCGCACGGTCACTCATGCCCTAGTTACCTCCCGTATGGATTACTGTAATGCTCTCTACATGGGGCTCCCCTTGAAAAGCACCCGGAGGCTCCAACTGGTCCAGAACGTAGCCACGCGGGTGATTATGGGCGCAGCTCGTTACGCTCATGTAACACCTCTCCTACGCGAGCTGCACTGGCTCCCGGTGGTCTTCCGGGTGCGATTCAAGGTGTTAGTTATCACCTTTAAAGCGCTCCATGGCTTAGGACCTGGGTATCTACGAGACCGTTTTTTGCCACCAATAGCCTCCCACCGACCAGTTCGTTCTCACAGGGAGGGACTACTCAGGGTACCGTCAGTCAAATTATGTCAACTGGCGACTCCCAGGGGGAGGGCCTTCTCTGTGAGGGCTCCAACCCTTTGGAATGAACTGCCCCCGGAGATACAGAATATCCCTGATCTCCGTGTTTTCCACCGTGCCCTCAAGACCCTGATGTTCCAACAGGCGGGGCTAAACATATGAACATGTGAATGATTTTTTAAATGTGATCTAATTCTGGGTTTTATTTAATTGACCAAACTAAGTAATAATTTTAATTAGCAATTTTATGATGTTTGTGTGTCTATATTTTTCTTGACTGTACACTGCCTTGAGTCCTACGGGAGAAAGGCGGTATAGAAATATAATAAATAAAATAAATAAATAAATAAATAAGATTAGAATGCAGTGATGCAAGCAGTTAGGGTGAGTTTTGATATAATGTGATACCTCTGCTATATGAGATGCACTGGTTGCCAGCTGTCTTCTGGATGGAATTCAGTGTGTTAATGGTCATTCTTAAAGCCTTTCATGTTAGGCTCTGAGTATTTGTGGCACTGCTTCTCTCCAATTGTCTTTGTATACCCCATAAGGATTGGCTGAATTGTCATGCTTTGGATCTTCTTATTGAAAAAATATCAGTTTATGTAATATAAGAAATGTCCCTTCTTTGTAGCTGCTCCTGTCCTCTAGAACAGTAGTCCTCCTGAGATCCACATGAACCTAATCCTGAAGTTTATAAAGACCTGACTGTTCCAACAGACTCTAGTTATGCATTTTGTAATTCAGCTAGTGTGCTGTGTTTCCCCACACCCATCCCACCGATAATTATTTGCTATTTAGTTTTTCTTCCACTGTTCTATTGAGTATTTAACATAGTCTGGAACTGCTATGAGTTGCTTGATGATCAGCCTTACAAATTCAAAAAATTATTTTTTAAAAAAATTATTACTAAATTATTAATAGTTATTAAATTTAAATTATTAAAATATAAGATTAAATTTAAATAACATTATTAAATGTGACTGGGAAGTAATTATACTTTCTATATTTATATTAAGCAGAACAATAAATATAAAATCAAATTTAGTTTTTCTCCTGGTCTTACCCACTATATTCTGAAGTGTGTGATCACCTGAAAAGTGTGCAAGCCTCAGACCAGGGAAATTTGTGATCTCTTAGTTTATGAGTTATGTTTAAAGCAGGACAGTATGGCTTACTCCGCTATAAATTGGGTCAACACAATCTGTTTACCTAGCCATTTACCCTTTCACACATGGGCAAACAATTTCAAAAGCTGTGGTTTGAAGAAAACACATGCCATGAATAATCCTGCCAATCCTGTTTTATTGCAAGGGAAACATTCCTTCAGCGTACACCTCACATAGTCCTGTATTTTCTATGTATCATCTGTATTCTCTTTCTGCTGACTCAGATTCACAAAGATGGAAAATTGCTGGTATATTATAGTCTGATAGTTGCTTCCATGCATAATAGAAAATACTTCAATGGAAGTCTGATTTTATTATGGTGGACAACATTCTTGTAGTGATGGTCTCTCTTAGATCTTTTTCTTCTTCAAATAATAAGGTAGTGAGGTTGGTTTAAGAAAAAAAAAGATAGGTTACAGGATTCTTTGGCAATTTGAAGGCCACGTTTGATCTTTTAGGCAGGCAGAACATTAATGTTTCTCTCAGGCTGGTTTTTTTTTTTCTTTTCCCTTCTTTTTTTGTTTGTAGATTTAAACCCACCTTAAAGAAGGGAAAGGATTAGCTTTCTAGCGGGTTTTGCTGTAGGTAGGTCGCCTGTTGTATTTCCTTGGCATGACTTGCCTCAGGGCACTTTGCACATCTGAAGAAATGATGGAAGGACGCCGATCTTTTCTTCTCAGGCGTTCAGCTTCCCCAGAGACTTTTCTGTAGATGCCATCCACATAAGAATGCAGCATGCCCCAAGCATCTCTGGTCATTCGGATCTTTCTGGGTTTTAATCTCTTTGGCAATTTGGAAGTCATTCTAGTTGAGCGGATGTTCCTTCGGAACCTTTTCTTATTCCTCATCCTTCTCTTTCGGACAATATGTCTTCTCCGTCTGGCTTTTACTCTGTATCGTGGTCTTCTACGCATTGTTCTCCTTGAAGCCATT
Source organism: Pantherophis guttatus (assembly GCF_059756535.1). Taxonomy (NCBI): domain Eukaryota; kingdom Metazoa; phylum Chordata; class Lepidosauria; order Squamata; family Colubridae; genus Pantherophis; species Pantherophis guttatus. The sequence goes on from NC_142066.1 coordinate 108,676,324, forward strand.
GTTTCATATACCAAGATTGCTTGCTTGCTTGCTTACCTGTCTGCCTGTCTGCCTGCAAATGCCTGTGACTTCATCCTAGTTGTACTCTTTTATAAGGGTAAGAATTCAAATGAGTACTTGCTTCTCTGACCAGTGATTGGCTGCTTAGAACAAAGGCCCAGTTCCGTATGTCATACTGCTATACTATGATGTAGCTTGAAATGAAGCTCATAAAAGCTCTTCGCCATATACAAAAATGAGTAGGTCATGAAAGGCATATTTTCCCAGTATATCCTTTAGTTTTTGAAGCCAAATTATATCCTTGTAAAATAATTTTTATTTTAACTGAATATGTTCTGTGTATTTTAATACAACAAACAATTTTCCCCTACACAATTATGTACCAATTTTGGTGGGGAGGGAATATGAGAGTGAAAATTTATTGAAATGGCTTTGAATCAGAAGAGAATAGGAGGTAGTGAAATATGAGTGGTGTTAATTATCTAAATGACTAACCATAATGAAAATAAAATAAAATCATGGTTCAAATATTCATTTAGCCATTGGAGATCATTGTGTAACCTTGCCCATTCACTATTTTATCTAACTTATTTTACAAAGTTACACTGACAATAGGGATTTATATAATTTTTCCATTAATCAACCTCTTGTTTCACCATACTGACTGACCCATATGTGGCTAGATCTTCTCATTGCTTTCCCCACCCCACTTTTTTTTTACTCTGCTTGCTAGTCCCCTTGCTTTGCCTAGTTTCTTTCCCTAGTGTTTGGGTGAATGGATTCCTTCACACCTTTCCCAAATTCTCTCTTCTGACATAAATGCAGACCTTTTTTTCTTCCTTACTATACATTTGTTGCTCTCAACAGTAATTAAAGCAATTAAAGTATACAGGTCTTTCTTTTATTCTTATATTCCAGATTTTCTAGCCAATCAGAGCTGGAGCTGTTACTAAAATGAAAAAGGACTTGAAAATGCTGGCAAACAGTAGTTTTGAAACAGGTAGAGAGAGTGCTTTACAATTGACCAGAGTGAACATTGTCACTTGTTTCTACATTTAAGCAATCAGTTGCCCATAGAAGTACTAGAGCAAGCAGAAAGTGCAAATTTATTTTGAATTTTAGTTATTTATTCAACAACTTGTGTTTAATATCTGCCTCACTTTTCCAGAAAGTAGGGATCAGTAGCTAGCTTGATTGTACAGATAGAAAAAGAAATGAATGAATGATAAAAAACATGTACATATTTAATAGGGAATTGGAAAGAAGGGAGGAATACAGATGTATGGTTAACTTGTTATATCTAGTTTTAGCTATCCAATCCTGAGTCAGGGTTCCAGCTGGAGGCTTTACTTTCAGCTAATATTGTGATATGGGATTTGCCTAAATATTATGTGTGACAGAATGGTTCAAGCTTTTCCTTTGTTATCTCGCTGCAGTCCCCTCAGTCCCAATTCTCTCTCAACAACCGTTCAGAAAAATGTCCTTAGAATGTATTTGTCATATTCTTTACAGCTGCTTCAGTTCCCCCTGGCAGCTCCAAAGATCTAAACATTTCTATAAGGAGAGATTTCACTGAGGGACAATGCTGTACAAAGTTTTATATACAAGGAGAGGGCAATTTTAACTTGTGAAAATAATGAAAATAATGAAATATATAATTAACAGGCTCCAAAGAATTACAACTAGGATTCAGCATTTAATAAACTAAAAATCAATTTCTTTTCTGTAATTCAACAGATGGTGTATTTTTGTTGTATTTTGCTATGTCTGTATATCTAATATTTTAGTAGGGGTGTCAAACTGGCAGCCTACAAGCCGGATGTGTCACATGCAGGCCACACCCACCCCAGTTCCATGAATGGGAAAAACAACACGAAACGTCAAGTGATGGCAATGTGATGTGGTGAGTTTGACACCTGTGCTTTAAAGATTTGAAAGCCATAGCAAAACTTGGTCTTGTAGCATGGTATATAAATATTTAATATATGTAAAAGTGATTATATCTAAGAATTGCTTCACACACCAGGTACCTGAGCTCAAGGTATTTTTTATGTTCCATTTTACTCTGGAAATTGTGACTCAATAGGAAAGACTGGGAAGAATCCCAGGAACAAAAGGGATTTGGATTGCATTAGTTATAAGTATCCATGAATCCTAAATTAAGTTAAGATGCATAGCTCCATTGATTAGATACACAATGTAGAATGTGTATTGCCTAACTAAGTACTATTCCACTTGCCACCAAAAACAATGAAAACTGAACTTTTCAATTGGCTAAATTAAATTCAATTGCTGGGAGGAAGCAATCCCATTATGAATTGTATACCTCTGCCCAAATCACAACAGTTCATGACATCATAAAAGCTAGTATGCAGCACAAGGATGAGAGGCTTACAAGCCTTCAGATGTTGCTGAACCACAACTCTAGCCAACTCTTATTACTGATGATGTTTGCTAGGATTGTTGACTCTGTAGTTCAGCTCTTCCAGAGGTTGCCCACTCTTGTGGATCTCTTTCTTCTTTCTATTTTCCTGTCCTCAGACAAGTGTGCAATCAAACAAGTTATTAAGAATTTCTACTCAACGGCCAAAATTTATATTTGCTGTTTTTTGTTCACCCAATGAACAAAACATTTAGTCCTTTCAATGTCACTGTTTGGAATTCAGTAACTATACTACACTTGAGTCCAGGCATTTGTCCACTTTTGGTCAAACTTGCTGTGTTTATATTGTATTTTCCAGAGAAATTCCAAGACTTCATTTTGAATTTCGTGATTCTTATCTAGCATTGTATCCCATGTTTTTCTTGTCCCTATCTAGATTTCCCAGATAAAAATATTTTTGTGGATTTTTACTTGCCTCACTACCCTAATCCCCCCCCCAATAGCTCTTTCTTTCTGAACAAACAGCTGCTTCATCCACATGGTTACATGCTTGGCACTGTTAACATGTTCTTGACTGTTTAAAGAGGAATTTGATCTGTGATGGCCAATTAATTATAATTATTGGTCATTGACAAATTTGTTTTTAACTCTGATACTTGGATTATATAGAATTTGACTATGTTCAGAAATCTATAATATCGCATATATACAAAAATGTCTTCCAAATGTTCATAAATAGTCTTGAATGCTTTTTGTGTGTCTGGCGTGGTGTTCTAAAACAGATATCTATATCTGTTTTAGATATCTTGACAAACTGCTTCTCTTGACAAACTGTTTCTCTTTAAACTATTTTCTCCTTCAACCTCTCTTTTTCATAGCAATGGAGCTTCCCCTGCTCAATTTTGTATCCTACTTTCCTTACTTCTATGCTGCTACTTTTCTTGCCATATTTGGCAAATGCTGCTTTCTTTCATTAATTCAGATGTTTCAAATTACACCTGCTGAAGTTGAACAAAGTTGGTTTTTTTTCTGTAAGTGCTTGCATATGCTGTCATGTTTGTTGTGTTAACAAACACAACAATAATACTTATTTAAGCAGGAAATAGGAAAAAACAGGGCTTATTGTGTGCATGCCATACTTCAGATGAAGTTTCTCTAGAAAGGCTTCAGATGTTAAGTTTCCTTATACATTTGCTTGTGCAGGGGGATCAAGGACCTTCAGTCATTCCACCCAAGTTCATCTCCCAAATCTTCCCTCTACTCTCTGTCAACTCTTCAGAGAAGATTAGAAGGTATGCAGCAGATACAGAGGAAAATAAGCAGCTTTGTATAAAGATCTCATAATTCTGCTTTTGGAAACTTGTGAATTCTCACTGTACGCTTGAGATTTTTCAAAATCTGTTTCTTGATTTCTTTTTCAGATGGCATGAATCACTTGTTAACTCATTAAGGCAATGTTTCTTCCTCTTACATGTTCCACTTCCCTCTCTTAGTAATTGTGTATGCTGTGACATCTAATACAAGAAAATGACAATTACCAGAAAACAATAATTTGCTGCCAACAGTGAATTGAAAATCAAGCTTTAAAATAGGCTTCCAATTCTGACTTAGAAACAATTTGTGATAGGTAATTTGCTTGATTTTCTTGATTTGATTTGATTTGACCTATAGTCCAAATTATAATTATTGCAAAGCAAGGAAGAGAATTAGATACTAAGGACAAGTTCATAGACCTGATAGATGGGCTATGGATCAGCTGAAATACTAGAATCACATCACTCTTAATTAATCAGGAACTAAATTTACGCAGCCCAGAAGAGAATACAAATAAATAACATGCTAAAATCACTATATGTCAGATGTTGATTCTAAAATGATTGTGGACTGTAAATTGGTTGCAATTATACTCTATTAAAGTAATGCTATCAAATTCTTTTCTAGTTAGCCAGACTTTGTCATTTAACTTGTTGATGATTATGAACAACAGTACTATAATAAGCACAGCCAAGTTTGTATATGTGTTCTTACTTTTTTGGTTTATATTGGATCACATAATCCTATTTATCTATTACAACTTTAAATTTACTTCAGGGTAATAAAAAGTAATTTACAATAAAATACAATAATAAACAATAGTGTTCATTCATAGTTTACTACATCTGTTAATGAATGCAATAGTATAGTGTTTGAAAAAATAGGGGAGGGGTAATTAAAAACCAGGTGCACACCATAGTTACATAGCATGACATATAATTCTACAACTGCTTTTCCCAAATTAATACTGTATGCAATGACGACTCTTATCAGGCTCGGTCGAACTTAACCGCAGAACATCAAGCATCCATTTGAGCGAGGCTGAGCTAGTGATTACTTGAGTTAAGACTTCGTTGAATTAAAAGTAATCAAATAAATAAATAACCAAGAATATATGAACATGAAATAGCTAAGTTAAAATATATTGATTTAAAATAAACTATCAAGCCTATTTGCATTTTAAACTGAAAAGCCAGATTTGTGCAATTAACTTATAATCAAGAAACTGATTTTTGGTTAGTTTGGTAAAAGATTACTGCCAAGCACACCCATCATTTCCAATTATGTCTTTTTAAAACAGCCTCATAGTGGTAACCTTGATGTTGTCATTGCCAAAGTAAATTGAAGAAGAGAAAGCGAAGATTAAGACTATTTGTAGTTTTTTTTTTACATTAAGAAAAAGAAAATGGCCTTAATCCAGTTTTTAAATAATCTTTTGCAAATCATCTTTATGGATAATTGGTATTGGAGCTAAAGCCTATCACCAGTCAAATCTATTTTTCTTGTGCATCCTCTTTATTGCACAAACATGTAAATCTTTTCCAGGATCTTAATCTGTATTCAGATAAGATCCAAAAGACTGATTGAAGTGCGATGAATCAATTCCCATGATAAAAGAGGCATAAGCTTGTGGATGCTGAATTTCACCACTGCCTGGAAATATAACATCAGATTATGGCGTAACATTTAGATATGAACATATACATATTTACAGCAAATAATTTCAGTCCACTATAATGATATTCCTAATAATCTTTTCTGTTACGAAACATTTATTTTTCTTTCTTTCTGTCTGTCTGCCCATTTATCTATCCACATACCTTCTTTTCTTAAATTACCTACCATAATTGTACATCGAAATATAAAAGATGAAAACTAATTTTTTGCTTAGCAAAATATAATAACTGCCTTTGTGAATTGCTTTTATTACTGAAGTTTGACTTTTGTTAAAAAAATGTTTTGCCATGTATGTCTGAGCCTTGCCAGCATTTGTCCTCTGTTCCATTCTTGCCAGTTGATCCAATTTATACAACCAAGGAATTCTGCAAGGTCAGAGAGCTTCTCAGGCATTTAAGAACATAGGAAGAGTCATGGTGGATCAGATAAAACCCACCTAATTCAGTGTCCTCTGTCTCATTGTGGACAAATATGGGCAAGAAAACAGTATGTTTCTTTTCCTTTTTAAATTTTTAAAAATCCATCCTTATTATTTTTATAAATAACTCAAAGCTGTGAACATACCTAATACTTTCTCCTCCTCTTATTTTCCCAACAACCTTACTTATTTTTTTACTTCTTTAGCTGTTGCTTTCCATCAGCTGGCACTTAAGGTTGTTGCATTTGATTTAGACAATATACAAATATCAATACTAATAACTATTGATATTAGTGACTAGTACTCCAAGAATTTGTGGACCCATTTCCATTTCAATGGAGTCCATCCACCTTGTTGCTGGATGTCTTCATCTCTTTCCTTCCACCTTTCTCAGCATTATGGACTTTTCAGAGGACTATAGTCTTTGTCTAATATGTCCAACATATGCTAATTTGAGCCTGGTTATTTGTGCCTCAAGGGGGCATCCTGGATTGATTTGTTTTATGATCCATTTGTTTGCTTTCTGGGCTTTCCATGGTATTCTCAAAGAGTCTTCTTGATCACTAAAATGTAAAAACCTTAAAAAAAATCTGTTCTACTTGTTCAGAAGCCAACTTTAGCTTTTCATGTCACAGGAAAAACTATTGCCTGCATGGGTTCTGATGATGGTTGATATAGACACATCACAATATCTGATTATCTTTTCCAAAGCTTTCATTGGTGCTCATCTGTGCTAGTCTGTTATATAGTTTTTGACTGCTGATTTCTTTACTGGTGGTAGCCAATTCTGAAACACAGAAGCTAGACCCCACTTTGATGATTTATTGGATTGGTTGCTGAACCTGTTGTCATTAGCTTGACTTTCTTTATGTCAGTATCATTTTTACTTGACTTTTATTACTGGAGCTTCCAGATAATTTGCATTTTCAGCTTCCAGATAATTTGCATTTTCCATTTTAAGTAGTATCATCAGGATAGTGCCAATTATTTTTTTATTCCTCCAGTTTTAAATTGCACTCTTCATCTTCCAATGCAACCTCCCTCAGATATTCAGTTTATAGGTTGAATAAATGAAAAAGGTACAGCTTGTTTCCTCTCTTTTGCCAACCTGGAATTTCTGTATGTTCTGTTCAGAGCATGGCTTCCTGCACCATGAATAGATTTTGTGTTTGGACAATGAGATGTTCTGGGATTCCCCTCTCCTCCCCCAGAACCTTCCACAGGTCAACATGGTCAACACAATCAAAAGTCATTTTTTTTATCAATAAGGTACAAAATGAATTATTTTCGGTATTGCTCATGCAAGATTTTTCAGTACTATGTTTCCTGTTCCTTAACATTTCCTAAAATGCTAAGGAACATCTAGAATTTTACTTTCCATATAGGGCTTTATGTTGGATGTTTTTAAAAGTTATTTGGCTAACATGCAAAACTGATATTTTTCATTAGTTTGCACATTCTGTTGGCATTGATATATTAATGTTTCTATCTGTTAGACACTGTGATTCTCCAGATTTGCTCTGGAGCATCTCAGCGCTGACATAGAAGAGGGAGATAAGCCTAAACTTTTGCCTGCTAAATCCCTTTGAAGCTCGGTCTCCTTGGAAATGAAGCGGGGGGGAAACATTCCTGTGAACTGACGAGGGAAGAAGTCAGGAGAGTGACTTGGAAGATAGCCAATGAGAAGCAGAGAATTGGTGATCAGAAAGGGAGGGATTGGGGGGCAAAGGTCAGTCCTGACCGCACAAACCTGATCCGGTTGCTGTACTCGAATAAAGAGAAAATTTCCTTAAAGATTGGCAGTTTGGAAATTCATTTATTTTGAGATAGCATCGAAGTCTGACAGATAAAACATTTACTTATTCTTCTTTTGTTTATATTTTTGAAGATATTCCATTAATTCTTGTAGTCTTCAATTTGGCTATTCTACTGATTTAGCTTCATCTTTAAATACTAGAGATTCTTCTGAGTACAGACTATTAACTACAATACTGTAATTTTAATGTATTCTTTTCTTTAAATCTTAAATCGGTTATTATCTGTCCATTGGTGTCTGTTAGCAAACCAAACCAAACCAATTTCATATTGGAACTTCATTCTGAGTTTGCATATGTTTCTTCCTTCTCTTCAAGCTTGTGACCCTTGGATTATTCTCCAGCAAAGATGCAGCAGCTGCAAGCTGAGTGGGGACTAGAGGCTTCTCGCACAGAAAAAGACACATTTTCTATTATAATTGAGCTCTTCTACATCTTTACACCATAATATAGACAATTGGGTTTCTGGTGATGTCCATAAATGTCTGTTCTGTTTGTTTAAGGATATTTATGGACATCATCAGACAGAGCATAAAGAAGCCCAGTTGTCTATGAAGTAGACAAAGTAAAGTAATTTTATTATTTTCTTTTGATTTCTGTAATACAGTATGTGTCAAGATATTACCTAAGTACCAAGTCCTTTTTTGAAAGTTTATTTTCTTAAGTTACTTAAGAGAAAATAATTAATTTGCAAAATGTAATAAAGGACTGCAATTCCATTTCAAACATTTGTAGCAAAAGCAAAAATACTTGCCCCCACAGACTTCCCCGGGCATAAATGTATTCTCCAGAATCAGAGCTTGAACATTCAGCATTTTCTCCTCATTTTTCTTAAAGGTCTTCCATTAATTAAGAGAAACTGGAGAACATTGGAAAGTGAAAGGTTTTTTGTGTTCACTGAAGTTTTAAAACTATCGGGAATTGTTTGAATGAGATATCTGAGCTGACCTTGGAAAACCAAATACACCCTTGCTGTATATTAATGTCAATGTGTTTTCTCAATACAAAATTATCTCTTAATTTGATACCCAGCTGAAAATCATTTAACATGGCTTGTTTTCAGTTCCACTTGCTCACAATTTATCTTATAAGAATTTTTACTACTAAGATGTTACATGTGACCTTTAATTGAATAATTATGTAATGGGAATATGATGCATTTGAGTTAAGAATGCATTATCTAACAGCATCTTGGCAAATCTTGAATTTACTGAAGACTTTCCTAGAGAACTCAAAGGGGGAATCAAAATAACCGCTGCTCAAAACAGACTGGCGTGAGGTTGTATAAAAAAGGGGAAAAAAGTGACTGACTAATTTTATTCCCTCCTGAACCCAATCCAAATGATTTGAGTGCATCACAAACCTCATCATGCGCCAGAGGTTAAAAATCTCTGGGAATACTAAGATGTCTTATGCCACTCCTGGTGGAACTGAAATTGTATTGAATAGAAAGCTGGAACCATGTTGTATTATCAAAGGACACAAAACCACTTATTCCAACTAAACACTTTGTGCTGTCATGCTGGAGTGACAGTGAATGGCACTAAAGCATAGAAAAATACTATCTAGCATTAGGTAAAAACATTAGTTTGTCAAACCCCTTTTTTTAGATCTGCAAAACTGTTAGTGGAAGTTGCAGATATAACAAGTAAGACAATCATATTTTTCTTAGAGGTCATGTACTTTTAGTAATTTTGTGAGTAGGGAGTGCAAGGTAAGGGAAGCATGTTTCTCAGGAACTAAAACTATGTAGTGTCTCTTGGACATATAATTGGATACATACAGTAAAAACAGATAATCTTTTGGATGGTAAAAATATAATTATTTCAGTCATAATAAGTTTTGAGCCTTTATTACTAAAAAGATGACTTCAGACTATGCATTACTTTAATTTCAGAAATTATACTCTTTCCTGTAATGCATGTTGTTTAAACAACTGTTTAAAACTTAGTGTCTAATATTTTATTATTTCATTCCTCACGTCCATCCTTATATAATACTACATTTTAAAATAAAAAGAGGCTTATAACTTCTCTAAATTATTAGTTTTACATTCCATGAAAAAAGACATTTATAGTAAGCATTATATCAGACAAAATATTAAACTTAGAGATATGAGATCTGAGCTACAAAAAAGCAGATGACCACAAGATGGAAGCAAAGAAACATAGGAAATGATTTTGCTGCCATCTACTGCTATACTGTACCTTATTGCAATTTTCCAAGAATATTTAACTTGAAAGCGTATTTCTAAAGTTGGCTCAGTTAATATAACCAATTCTAGCCTTCTCCACCACAGAAAGAAAGAGGGACTGCATAATTCCAAGAATCACTGAAGCATTTTCTGATTATTCTAATGTGTAATTAGAGGAATAGTATGCAGTATACTTTGTAGAATTTAGATTCAAATGCCATGAAATTTAGCAAGTACAGTTAGACATTCAAAACCTGTATAGGCACTTCTTCTCCTCAGTGTAATGGTTCAGCAACTATAAACCAGTGGTGAAATGCACTTACCTTCGCTACCAGTTCAGGAATATGAGTGTATGTGCTTCTTCTGTGCATGCGCAGAGGGTCAAAAATGGAACGTAATGATGTCCCAGGCGGAGCCTCCCGCTGCCGGCGCTACCAGTTCATGCAAGCCGGATAGATCTGGCCAGATTTCACTGCTGCTATAAACCCATTAGAAATGGGTATGTATGTATGTATGTATGTATGTATGTATGTATGTATGTATGTATTTCCTGCTGTTGGAAAAAATATCCTTTTAGGTTCAGTTCCAAGTGGGGAAAAAGACACCTGAAACATGGAGACTGTTTGGAAAGATGGTTTAATGATGGACAGGATCACATGGCTTGAGCTCCTGAGCAGAATCACATGGCTTGAGTTCCTGAGCAGAAAAGGGTAGAGATGCTGAGACTGCCTTGGTTTTATGCCCTCTCTGGCCCCACCCTAGAGTTTCCTGTTCCTGTGTAAGAAATGCACTCTGATTGGTGGTTTGACTCCCAGGGGGGCGGGGGTCTTAGCTAACTTTGTAGGCTGTCTGTCTCCCAGACTTGGTTGAGACTTGCTGGGGCCTGATGTAATCTCCCCAGGTGCCATGTAGTAAGTTCTGTTGCTAGATGGGTAGAGGGCTAATCCTATCTTTGATATGTAGAATGGACTGGCTCAGGCCTTAATGGCCCATTAACAAAGATGTGGGTGGGGGAGCTGAGTTTCTGCCTCCCTTTTTGGGGAAGTCTGCCCTTTTAATATTTCCCAAAATATCTCTCATTTTCCTAGGAGAGGGGTGGGTGCTAACTTCCTACACTGCCTTTATTATTTTTACAAATAACTCAATGCAGTGAACATATTCAATCCACCTTCCTCCTTCTATTTTCCTCATAACAACAACACTTTGAGAGAGAGCAAGTGGCCTAAGGTCACCCAGTCAATTTTCATGGCTAAAGTGGTACTAGAACTACAGCTCCCTGGTTTCTAGCTTCTTACTTTAACCAGGGGTGAAATCCAGCAGGTTCTGACAGGTTCTGGAGAACTGGTAGCGGAAATTTTGAATAGTTCGGAGAACCGGTAGTGGAAATTTTGAGTAGTTGAAGAATGAGTAAATACCACCTCTGGCTGGCCCCAGAGTGGGGTGAGAATGGAGATTTTGCAGTATCCTTTCCCTGCCATGCCCACCAAACCACACCCACCAAGCCATACCACATCTACCAAGCCACACCCACAGAGTTGATAGTAAAAAAAATTGGATTTCACCACTGACTTTAACCACTAGACCAAACTGACTCACTAAAGAACTAAATAATGGCATTTCTTGAATTTTTAGTTGTCTTATGGAACTTGTTTCTCATGTGAAGAGTTAATGATAAATTGAATGAAATAATATGATTGAATTTATATTATAAGAAAACAATGATTTATTTACTTTATTTGTAATTCTGTTCTTTCCTGCTGATGATCATATTTAGATTTTAGGTAAAGCTTTACAGTATTCAGTATTCAATATACATTTATTATCTTATTTACTTATTTAACCTAATAGTCTTATGCTCACTTAAAAATCATTTTGAATGCTCTGGATTACTCATTGAGCTTCACACTTGCTCTCTACTATTCTTTTTTTTTTTTTTTGCAATTTTTTTTTTTAAAAAAACACACAAATAAACATACAATACATCTTTTCAGAACAGAGCATTGATCCGGTCTTAAATTTCTACCACTTTTTGTTCATCTTTATCAGAATTTAACATATTCTATTTTTGCCATAACACTTATCACATATCTCAACTATTACCCTCTTATAGAAAGCTAACTCATATTAACTTGATCAAAGCAATTACCCTTCTATTAATCCACTTTAAATCTTGATTCAATTAGTACCTAATAATACAGTTCACAATTCCAAATCCACCAGTCAACCAAATACTCACTATTAAAAATACAATTCAAGGACATATTTCTAAATCTTATTTTCATTTCTAGAACTTCCTTACATTTTATTATTACTTCATATAATATTCATTAAGTCTTTAATTATTACTTCATCAAATTTAAATCTTATCTCTAATCTTGAAAATATACCAATTTAACATTTAAACAAAGTTCTTAATTCAAATAACACAACATAATACAATTCATCATTATTTCCCTAAATTCTGTCTATTTAACAATACCATTTATATAAAAGCCAATTTAAATAAGTCTTATTTAGTATAATCCTATATCATTTCAATTTTCTTTTCTTTTTGCTTAAATAAATGTATTATTGAAGATATTCAAATTATTACAATTGTTATAGGTATTTAAACAATATCCCAAATATTATAGCCATCAATTTTCTCAGATAGTACCATCCAACATCTCAATAAAAATTAATTCATTATATCCATTGATTGTTTTCTTTTTACATAATCTAATTTTCATATATTTTAGCTTCAATCCTTATTTCAAGTCTAGGTATCTATAACATATTCTTCTCTCATTTCTATCTTCTTTTTTCTATCCCCTATTTTGCTCACTGTTAATCCCAGTGTAATCATCTTTATTGCTCTCTACTATTCTTTAAAGAAGTCATTTTCCCCAGGTTTTCTCATGGACCTTGGAAACTGATTACTTTAATTACTGTGAAGCTAATGTAGCTCTTGAAAGAGCAACACCTTATTCCAGGCTTTTCTGGAAATCTGGGGGAAAAAACCTTTTCTCCAGATTTGGTTGGCTGTTTCAAAAATAGCTCAGAAATGCTCTGCTCACCCAAGCTTTGATGAATTTCTTTGGAAACAAACATTGCTGAAGTATGCACAATCGTCTTATAGCTCATTTAATAAATACAGGTACTCCTTGACTTATGACTAGTTGTTTAAAGATGGTTTGAAGTTGCAACAGCATGGAAAAAAAGTGACTTATAGTCCATCCTTAAAGTTATGATTATCGCACCACCCCAACCATCTCATGATCACAAGTCAGGGACAGGACAGCTGGCTTGCATTCACAACTGCATCAAATTGTGATATGTGATCTTTCCAGTTAGCTTCCAATAAGCAAAGTCAATGGGGAAAACTGTATTTGTTTAATGAGCATGGTGATTCACTTAGCTATAGTAAAATTATTGTAATTATTGTAAAATCAGGTCTGATCATGTGATCACTTAGCAACTGTATTCCTTAGCCACTGAAATTTCAGTTCTAATTATGGTTGCAAGATGACAACTACATGTAGGCAAGTTTCTTTGCTTCTTTCAGAGCAAGTCCAAAGATTGTGATTAGTCAATCGTACATCACTACAAATATATAAAATACTCTATTCTGCCTTACATTTTATGCAGGTATAAGAGTCCTTTGAGGTAGTCCAGGAAACCAAAACCCCGAGTACTAATGCTACCTTTATTATAAAATTACAGTAACAGAATCTTGGAAGTCTGAAAGCAAGTTTTCCCCTTCCCTACCTTTATTTTCTAGAGAATTAGAAATCTGAGATGCTTCCTCTATCTTTATTCCTTATGTGAACTGAGATACCTCTTATTGATTGATTGATTGATTGATTGATTGATTGATTTACTTATTTACTTATTTACTTATTTACTTATTTACTTATTTATTTACTTACTTACTTACTTATTTATTTATTTATTTATCTATTTATTTATTTATTTATTTATTTATTTATTTATTTATTTATTTATTTATTTATTTATTTATTTATTTGCATTTCTATGCCGCCCAACTCCCAAGGGACTCTGGGCGACTCTTGTCTGACTGTTGCTCTGACTGCTGCTCTTACTTCTCTCTCTTAAATTTATTCTTGCAGGCCATTATATAATCCTAATTAAAATAACTTAGAAAATAAAATCTTACAGCTCGGTTTCTGATTTAGATCAGGGGTGTCAAACTCAAGACCCACGGGCCAGATCCGGTCAACCCAATGTGAAGAGGAAAGATCAGGCCAGCGTGGTTTCGGCTCAGTCTACCCAGGGGGAAGAGGAAAGATCAGGCCAGTGTAGCTTTGGCCCAGTCTACCCAATGCAAAGAAGAAAGATCAGGCCAATGTGGCTTCAACCCGGTCTACCCAGTGCGAAGAGGAAACATGCCAGCAGTTTTGGGAATGGTATCAAGCTGGCCATGCCCACCCAGTTGGCCACATTCACCTGGTTGGCACACCCAGTCAGCCACACACATTCCCCCCCCCAGGTCAACCACAGTCCTGATGAGCCCCTCAATGAAATTGAGTTTGGCACCCCTGATTTAGATGCATGCTAGTGATTTATAGTGTCACTCAGTCATCACAGTGATGATATACTATTAATGTAGATCACCATTGTGATGCAACTAACAGTATGGGAAATTAGCATATATAAATAAAGTTATAAGTTGTAGATTGAATTAGTAACTTCAGGAGAAAGTTTTCACTAAGAGATGATTGGGGCTACTTAGATGAAGGTGTCACCTTGATGTTGACTTGAAGTGAACTGCTGATGATGTCAGAATTAAGGATTCACAGTAACTTCATTGTATCCATAATCAGGGAAATTTTGGTTTCAAGGTAGTTGCTGTCCCAAAAATGGATACACTCCATTACCCCAAGTGTCCTTGGAAACAGTAGAATTATTTTAGAGATAATCTTGTTGTCTTGGCTGTGTGATCAAACAAACATCTTTGTTTTTGTTTAGAAGAAATATCTAAAATAGTGGTATATGAAAATCAGAACCTATCTTGCTCTGTTACTTTCCTGCAGATGATGTGCGGCATTGTATATTTATATCTGGAAAAACTTACTGCTAACAAATATGGTAGTCTATGTGAACATTATTATATTTGGCAGATGTATTTGTAAATGCTAGAAACAAAATTCTGAATACATTTGGAAAGCTGAACTACCACTTGGAGACTGAGGAGGCATTGTTAATTATTATGGTTTTCAATTATTATGCCTTATCAGTACTTTAATGCTTGTTTTTATGCTGTTTCTCATTGTGTAGCTTAAGATACTGTCTTTCAGAATCACATTCCTTCCTCAGAACAAACCCAGAACAAACATAATCTTAATGTATATGATATACGTAGTACATATCAGCAGCTTTTCTACAGGGCATAAACTTTGCAAAATTAGTTCATTCTGACAGAGTGCTGGAATACTAATTTGATGCCAACCTAGTGAATTGACAGTAGGATGTACGTTCAGTTTCCCTTAAATTTTTAATTTTTAAAGAACATTGTTATGTATCTCTCTACTATGGTTGGATAAAGTAAGTTGCAGCAAAGCTGGAGTGCCCTTAAGAAACCTAATAGCACTTTAAAACACATTTTACTCATTGTGGGGAAGGCCAGAAGAGATGTTTCTAGTGTCTGCACTACTATAGTTATAAAATGAGGGAGGCTGGGTAGCTGAAACTGTGATGATTTTATTCCAGACTTTTTACAGAATATTTTTTCTTTTTTTTCCTTTTGAACACAAAGAAATAGTTACATTTTTTATGATTATATCCAATAGCCACTTCAGCTGAATTCAGCTCAAAGAAATATTTGACTTTTTCATGCAATTAGGAACATATATCAAGAATATGATTTAGTTTTTCTATGACTTGCAACTCTTGACCACCAAAAATATTTTATTTAATGGGATGAAATCATATTGCTGTGGTAAAGAGCTGCACCTTCGAAAAAAAGAAGTATACCAGCTTAGAAAGAGAGAATCGCACAACAACAAAAATCCCTAAGAAAATAGCAATGGGTAGCATAATACAGAATATTCTTATTGTTTTCCTATTCTGAAATATAAAGCAGGGTCAGACTTGGTTAGTAATTGGATGGGAGACCATCAGGCAATTGCAGAGATCTAGAAAATCTAAACTTTCCCCCCTTTTTTATTTTTAATTGCTTTATTACCATAGGTACCCCATACTCTGTGAACATATTACTGAAAAATGTTTGGCTGGACACATGCACTTTGTACATAGATGTACTGTACCTAGAATTCACTGTGCATGGCACTGAATATTGTACTAATCTTTTTTATATCAATCTGCAGAACTTTCTTAAACTCATGCTGCTTGTGCTTTGGTATAATTGTATTGGGCTGGCTAAGGATTATAGGAGATATAGTCCCAATGAATCTGACTGGTGGATTTGCATGAGCTATCCAAGATCAGAGCATGATATCCTTTCATTTGGATATATACTCATCTGTAAAATATTTTTGAACTCTGTGCTAGTCTTCCAAACATTGGGGAAATTACTAATAACAATCCATAAGCCTGATGTGCATCATTGCATTAAAAATATTTCACATCACATAGAATTCTGTAGTTCTTGATTAGTTCCTTGATTAGTTCAAGGAAATATATGTTGATTTTATATATTGTGTCTTGAGTAAAAAAAAATAGTTTTATTCATTCCAGTAATTCCTATAAACCAATATTTGTTTGTTTCCGATACCAATTCATCATCTATATCATTGGATCAATGAGCCACTGAAACTGATTTCCACATAAGGACTATTATTATATACCTATAAGCCACACAAGAAAATGCTTAAAAAGTTTGTTTCCTTTATGAAAACCAGGCTAGCAGTTTCCTCTTTCCCCAATAAATGGAAACTCTATAAATTTAATTTTATGGCATAAGATTAAAATTCATTTGTGTGTGCCCCTATTAGCTCTGTTCTAATTTTTTTGTTTGGTGCAATTTATTTAGAATATTTAATATATCAAATTAATTTTGTAGAACCTATATATTCTACAAGCAAAAATTATCCATGCCTCTTTACATCTATGTAGTTTCTATTAAACACAGACTTTAACAGACTAATTTTCAAAACGGAGACATGCTAACCCATTCTGTACACACTTCTCAAAGCATATGAGTCTGCTAAGGAACACTGTCTCTTTTGTTCAATAGTGAGATTTCTTTTTATTATTATTATTACTATTTCATTCTGGTCTTTTCTGGTTTCTGGTCTTCAAATAAAGCTAATTACAAAAAAGAAAAAAAAGTTGGAACTGGTGGAGAGTGATCATTTAAAGCCATTTCCTTTGCAGAAAGGAACAAAAAGAAGTACCAAGGGCATGGATAAGCCTGTAAAAAAGAAAAGAAAGGAAAAGAGAAAAACCATCTAATGAGGATGTTGAGATAAGTGCTTGTGAAGAAAACTGGCAAAAAAAGAGCTTTTAGTCTAAAATCCATAAATAAGTGGGCATCAGATGGGTACTAGAACATTTATAACAAGAGAGGCCACCAAGCTATATCCCTCTATGCAAAAGCTGCAACCTTAGAAATGTTCTTTCTTAACAAGCTATTTTCTTTTCTTTTCAAATATTAATTTAAGGGGGGAGAAATACTTGAAAATTAAGGCGCTTTATTCATGTCTTTGAATCCATTATAGAAGCAAGCAGGCAGGCAGGCAGGCAGTGGGACTGCTTTATCACTACAGTATAATATAATGTTGAAAATGGGCAAAGTCCTTATGCGTGCGCACAAAGAAGCTATTTCAGGATTGGCCCTATGATCCTTTGGTGATCATGATGGTTCTGAAACTGGAATGATATACGTTCTGCAGATGTACACCTTTAGCAGAAAGCATTAAAATGTCTCATCTTGCATGGTGATTCTTTCTGCCTTGTCTTGAATTAACTAGAGATTCATCCCTGTGCAAAGAGAGATGGACACCAGATATTTAAGGTTCTGTCTAATTATCAGAGAAGGACTTGGTCCTTGAACATTGTCTAAATTAGAATTTAATACTTCTTTTGGAGAGTATAAAAGAGAAAGAAAAAAACAATTTGAAAAGGTAACTGGACATAAAAGGAGGAAGAACAGAAAATGTATTTCAAAGTCTTGGGCTGTTTGGATTCCTACACTCCATTTTGAAGCTGGTAAGCAGAGCTGACTGAATCAGCCAAAATAATCTATTCACAGTCTAACCACCAGTAGCCCACCCTTACTGGTTTTAATTATTGTGATTTCTGCTTTTCCTGACCTAGCATCTTTTCAACATATAGGATATCAACATCCATTGCTCACCAAATTAGTTGGTAATTGTAGATTTGATAGTCTATACATAGGAATGACAGTGTGTTGGAGAAGTCTAGATGAAGCGTGTTTGCTCTTTTGTAACTGTTTTATCAACTTAAGCTGAAGATTTGTTATGTTGAAGTCAATAATCAAGAACTGAAATATGTTGACACTAGTTGAATGAAGGCCTCAACATGCTATTTAAATTATCAGAAGGAAGCCTGACCATCTTAAGAAATAGGATGAACTATTTTTGTCCTTTATTTTGCAGCCCTTTCTCCTATAACCCCTATAAACTGTCTCTCTATTCTTTCTCAGAAACATCTATTGAGTTATCAATTATAATTATAACTGTATTTATAACCCACCAATTCAACCTCAGTCTCAATTTGATTGCTAATTATTAATTGCATCAGTAGAGCTTTCTGTATTGAGAAATGCATACAGCAGTTTGTTTTTTGGCTATGTAGTTAACAGTTTATTTAGCTGTTACTTAAACATTTAAAGAAGCCTGAAGTGTAGCATATGAATTTTAGCTGCTTAATAAAGTCTGGATATAAAAATACATAACAAATTAGACAGGAGAACGTTTCAACACTAAAGATTATCTTATTTTCAAAGAAGCTAAGTATCTGTTTTCAGATATTGCAATGTTAGACTATTAAGCATTTTAAAAGTGATCAGCTTAGGAACAAATGTGAAGTCATTATGAACCCTCCAAAATTGGTATAATATACCACTAACGTCAAAATCTTAGTCAGATTTTGGAGTTACTGAAATTAATTTTCAAGAACTGGACAACATATAATGCATTATATTACTCAAACCTGAAAGCTCCTAAAGGAGCATTCGTTTGCCAAAGATCTCATTGCTCAACATGGAAGTTCTTTCATTGGCAACACTGACTTCAACTAAAACTACAGTGTCTCCTTAGCTTTTCCAGCATTCCATCACTCCTCTTTTCCTAAAAGTTGAGATGTGGTTGGTGACAATCTATGAACCATTCATAATGCACATATCCCGAGTTGTTTTATCAGTTATTTGATTTCATGCTTGATTTGTATTAGTAGGAAACTGCATTATTGGATGGTTTGGTTTTTTAAAAATCCATTCAGACATGTTTTTGTTTTCTTTATTTACTTATCTGAATAATTTCAGTGAGGTTGTCTTGGCAATGAAGCATTAGGTTGTACATTACCCAGTCTTCACAAATTCCC